>NC_090448.1:287194888-287497918 GCF_031143425.1 Pleurodeles waltl | reverse complement strand
TGCTGGCGGAATCCAGCAACGCAAACCAGACTGCAGTCATCCATCTGGCGTGGGACATCTTCTGCACCAACCAGAAACCCGCATCTGTCTTCTTGGGTGCACGTGTTCTTGTGTGTTTAGGAAACTCACTGTGATTTACTCCTGCTTTCCTGGGCTCTGGGGTGGGTTCTACTACTTACCCCTTGGTGTTTTCTTACACTCCCAGTGCCCCTCTACACACTACACTTGCCTAGATGGGAAACCGACTTTGGCATTCCACTATTTTAGTACATGGTTTGTGTTCCCCCCAGGCCCATTTCTAACTATTGTGAATTTCACTATTTACACTGCTTTCTTACTGTTTTTACAGCTATTACTGCATTCTAGTGTATATACTGTGTATATTACTTCCCTCCTAAGGGAGTATAGTCTCTAAGGTATTTTTGGCATTTGTGTCACCAAAATGAAGTACCTTTATTTTTGTAACCCTGAGTATTTTCTTTCATGTGTGTAGGTACTGTGTGACTACAGTGGTATTGCATGAGCTTTGCATGACTCTTAGTTAGGACTTGGCTGCTCACCCACACTACCCCAGAGAGACTGGCTTCTAGACACTGACTACATTTCACTAATAAGGGATAACTGGACCTGGTCTAAGGTGTAAGTACCTTTGGGACCCACTACAAACCAGGCTAGCCTTCTACATCAATGCAAAGGTTACTTACCTTTGTCCAGATGCCCTCCTAAGAGGTGGTGGATTTATTCTATTTACAATCATGGTATAATAGAGCAGGCAGGCACGCTAGGTCCACCCTAATTACTGCAATTAAATCGCAGAATAGAGGAGAAGTGCAAGTCCTAATGGCCCTATATAAAAAATCCATTTTAGTTACAAAAAAAGAATGGAAAGCGGCACAATGGGAGAAGATGCTAGCCGCTACTAGGAATAGGGATGTATGTGGGTTTTGAAATCTGGTCTCAACAGGGTAAAGGGAAGGCATCAAACAATTGGGAGATTAATATTCTGGCATCAGATTTGGTTGCTCACTTTTCCTCACTCTATCCACGTAGGGAGGGTATTCTTACCTCCCTCCCCCCTCAACCGTCCACTTTGTGAAATGTGAGCGTGATGAATGGGATGTCTGACAACTGTGACAGCAAAGATAAATCTCCAGTCACTGAAGATGAAGAGCCACCATTGCCATAATAATATTTAACAAAAGACCCAGGTTGGATAAAGTCCCCGGGGAGCTTTATTTATGTGAGCCGGACATCTGAGCACCTTATTTTATGGAAATATTCCACAACATCTTGTCCGGTGCACCAACCTCTCCCTCTGGGATAGGGGCTGAGATCATTCCCATCCATAAAAAGGGCTCCCCGAAGGACCACGGAACTATAGGCCAATTTACTTAATTGACTGTTCCAAAAAATGTATTCAGTTCAATTTTACTTTGCCAATTGCAGCTGTCGATGGAAAATAATGACATTTTAACTGATCTACAGATGGGGATTTAGGGATGGTGTCTGTGATCGACCAGGTTTTTAGACTCCAGCTAATTTACTGGAAAACAGTGGTATTGGGGGGATGGCTGACTCTATATTGCTTTCGTCAACCTGTGTTCTGCTTTGAACTTGGTTCCCCATTCCCATGTTATGGTAGGCACTGTCAAAAATGGAGTCTCCTCAACCTGTTGACAGTTATTGTTAGGCTGCACAACAATAATTTTGTTCAAGTGTCGTATGGAACATCTGGAGAGCTGACTGACCCTTTTCCTGTGGACCATGGGGTCAGGCAGAGCTGTGTTTAAGCTCCCACCCTCTTCTCTTTATATGTGAGTGGGCTTGTTGATTATCTGAATCTTTGTAGTGAGGATGTTCCCCCGGTTGGCTAACCTCAAAATCCCTGCGTTGTTTGCGAATGACACCCTCCTAGCATCCAAATTGCTTAGGAGGTTGCAAAATATTTTAGATCATTTTGAGAGTTTCTGTGTGATGAGCGGGGTCTAGAAATCAATGTAGACAAAAGTTATGATAATTAACCCTGATCGTGTTGCTAGACCAAACCCTAAGCTCCCAGAGGTTCCCTTAGATCGTGTTCATGTGTTTGACTATCTGGGATTGTCTCTCACAGAGAATTCAGACTGGAATGCTCATGTTAAAAAGCATAGGTTAAAATTAGTGCCTAAAAATTGCTCCTCCTATTCAAAGTTATAGATCACAGGCTCTGGGAACTGCCCTTTATAGGCCCGAACTTTGGGGGCATCTGGATGTAAGCAAACTATTGGTCACTGAGAATTGTTTTCTGTGCTGGTTAGTGGGCCTTCCAGTTAGCACTCCCCTGCTAACACTTAGGCTTGATTTGAGCCTTAGGCCTATTAAAGAGGGCACTTCTAAACAGTGCTAAAGTGCATGTGCTCACTCCCCTAAACATGGTTTGATTGGGATTTACCTGATTGGCATATTTAGTATACATGTAAGTCCCTTGTAGAGTGGTATACCGTACACCTAAGGCCTTAAATGAAATGCAATCAGTGGGCCTGTCGACTTGACATTTAAAACCCCTTGCCAAACCTCAAACTCCCCTTTTATTGCATATAAGACAACCTAGGTAGCCCATAGGGCAGTGTGTTGTGTAATTAAAAATTAGGACATGCATTTTTTTTACATGTTCTAGTATGGAAAAACGACCAAATTAATTTTTTCACTATTGAGACGCCTACCGCTCCCATAAGGTAACACTGGAGATTCCTTATTATAATTAATAAATTGTAATTCCTAAACCATAGGTGGTAGTTATATCATGTTTGGTACCTATGAACCTGTAATGATAAACCCTCTCCAATGGTAAAGTCGGATTTATCATCACAAGTTTGAAAATGCCATTTTTAAAACATTTTCCTGCCATTAGTCCTCTTTACCTGTAAGCTGCCTAAATTACATTGGTGGGTGTAACCTACAATTCAGACTTCTTGAATTCACCCTAGACAGTCACACAATAGGAGGATTGGTAGAGTCTGAATGGGCTATTAACTAACTTAATGGTAGGGCAGAGCTACGGAGCTAAGCACAGCCCACTTGCAATTGAATAGGCTGAGCTCTGCAACTACTCATTAGGCTTAACAACCCTGTATTGTCAGTGCAGCCAGCTAGGAGCCAGAATAGGTGATACAGGAAACTCCTGGAACTTCAAAGAACCTTTCAGGAATCTTTTCCCACCTTCTAGGAGCATGGCACAAGGGTATAAAAATAGGGCTCCCAGTCCCAGGCTGCAGTTCACTACTGGACCTGCAGAAGGAATGTCAGAGAAATGCCTGCTGCTGTGCCCTCTTGTACACTGTGCCAGACTGCTGCTGTACCTGGAAGGACTGCTTTGCTGCCTGGAGCCTACTTGGAACTTTCAGAAGCCAGTCCTGCTGTAGAGCCCTGCATCACAACTTGCACCCAGGACTTCAGATGTGACTCCAAGGGCTAGTTTAGCTGGTCTTCTGTTCTGACCTAAAGGGCATAACAGACTCCCACCATCTAAAGCCTGCACCTGGACCCACCTAAGTGAGTTTTTAACCCCCAAGAGGTATCCATCCATTCCTGGAAACTTGGTTGTGGTGCTAAGGATGCACGTGTGGCCATTTCCCAATGCTGAGGACTTGTTATTTTGAACCTTAACATTTACAAATGTAAAATTTTGATTCTACTCATTGGGGTTTCATGTTTTTGGTGATATATTACAATGTTTTCTAGTTTTCTAAAATTGAGTTGGGATTTTTATTGTGTTGTGTTTTCACTGTAGTGCTGTTTGAGTACTGCATACATACTTAACAAATTGCCTCTAAGTTTAGATTGACTTTTTCTGTGCCAAGCCACCCAGGGTTAAGCACAGGGTAGATTAATTACTTTTTGTGGATCACCCAGCAAGGGATTATGGCTGTTCATGACTAGGGCTCACACCCCAGGCAACCAACAACCCAATTTCTCACAGGCTCTTAGTACGTCATTGTGTCCTAGTTGGATTAAATGGAGTAAAGGTGCTAGAATGTGTGGCACAAGTGAGTATAGAGAGAGAGAGAGAGAGCGAGAGAGAGAGTGTTAGAGTTCTAAAAGAAAAGGGCATTTGTTTTTGAAGAAGAAGAAGAAAAAGAAAGTGAGTACTTCTAATGGTAGAGACTTGGTTAAACTAAAAGCACCTATTGGCTAAGCAACGTGGCCTAAATTTACCAAAGTTGTAAAGGTCAATACATTTTTCAAGAAATCCATAAAAACTGATGATGGCAGAAATTCGAATTTAAATACGGTTGTGAGAATTGATGATGAATCTGTTGTGAATAAAAATAAAAGAATCAATTGGTTTGGGGATAAAAGAGAGAGAAGGTGGACTCTGGATAGAACATTATTATTGGAAGATGAGGTTGTAGCAGAACTACGGAGAGGGACTGAAGAATTTTTCCATTTTAATATAGGGTCAGCCTCGTCTGCGGTAGTTTGGGATGCTTTCAAAGCTTTTTTGAGGGGGAAGTTGATAAGTGCAGCTGCATATTGAAGGACAAAGTACTATGAAGAAATAAGCAGGTTAGAAAATGTGATTCGACAGATTGAGCAGAGATTGGCTGCCATGGATTTGGAGGAGGAAGAAGTTAACCAGTTACATAAACAAGATCAAGAGGCTTGTTTGGATTTAGCAGCAGTTATAGATAATCGAATCAGAAAGAGATGTGAGGCCAACAGGTTGTCTCATTTTGAATACGGTGAGAACAGCGGCAAACTACTGGCCGGGAAGATTAAAACTCTTATAGTTAGGAACCAGGTGAGAGAGCTTCGGGATGGTATTTCGGGGGGGATTAGGAAGAGTAAGAAAGAGGTGGAAGATACCTTTCTAAACTTTTTCAAGGAATTATATACTGAGGATCTAGAAATTTCAACAGACTTGGTGAAGGGATGGTTAGAGGGATTGGATTTGGCATCTCTAAGTGAGGAGGAGAATAAGGTGATAAATGAGCCAATTGATGTGGTAGAGCTTGAGCATGCGATAAATTTGAGTAAATTAGGTAAGGCAGCAGGGCCTGATGGGTTGCCCGTCGAAGTTTATAGAGCCTTGGGTATCAGTATCATGGTTTTTTTAAGAGAACTTTTTAATTATATTTTTGTGACTGATGGGAGACCCCCCCTCTTAGAGGGAAGCTAATATTACACTAATTTTAAAACCAGGAAAGGACCCCAGGTGTTGTGAATCTTATCGTCCAATATCCCTCCTAAACTGTGACTAAAAGATTTTTGCAAAAATCTTGGCAGATAGATTAGGTGGTGTTTTGGGGAAGCTGATACATTTGGATCAGAAAGGGTTTTTGAAAGGACGACACATGCAGGATTTGACACATGGGTTGGTAGCTTTGGTCGATCTGGCCACCACATGTCTTTCCCCTCTAGCAGTTGTGATGGCTGATGCAACCAAAGCTTTTGATAGAGTTAACTGTGAATATTTAAAGACTGTATGTGAAGGTTATAACCTTGGGGGGCACTTTATTAGGACATTACAAAAAAATTATTTTGATCCCTGGGCAAGAATTTTGGTTAATGGTGATCTCACTTCCTCGTTTAAGATAGGAAGGGGTACGCGGCAGGGGTGCCCGTTATCCCCCTTATTGTTTGACTAGTATATCGAGCCACTTGCTACTAGAATTAGGAGTGATCAGCGAATTCTCCCCTTTGTGTGTGGGAATTTTTCTATGAAAGTGTTGTTGTATGCAGATGACCTGATGATTTATACTTCTAATCTAACTCAGACTAATTTGGTATTGGAAGACCTGATGAGAGATTTTGGGAGTATATCGGGGTATGCAGTTAATAATCAAAAGACGGAGGTGATGGCTTGGAATATGGATGTGTGTAGTCCTGTAATCAAGAAGGAGGAGGTTAAATATTTAGGGATTATTATCACACAGGATATAAATAAACTTGCAGAAACAAATTTTAGGAAGGTATTGAGGGAGGTGGATATTCTATTGAAAAGATGGTTTACCTTTAACTATTATCGGACGGGTTAATTTAAATAAGATGGTGATTGTCCCCAAGTTTACGTTTATTTTCAATTCGATACCATTAATGTTTAGCAAGGATTCATTGAGGAAACTTCAAGGAAAAATGTGCAGTTTTATTTGGGCATCCAAAGGTGTATGTATTTCTTGGAAAAAACGGAGAAGGAGGAAAGAAAAAGGTGGATTGGCTGTGCCTGATATGCAATACTATGTGTGGGCCTTCTTTCTGAAGAATGCAAGATAGACCTTTAATTACCTACGTCGGTCTGAGCTGGGGCAGGCTCTGATCACAATGACAGAGAATAATGAGTTACAGACAAGTTTTATGTATAAGTTTGGTGACCCTAAGTACTTCAAGAAAATCAGATTCAAGCTGTTACAAGATTTAGTGAGGATGTGGTATGCGATCAGGAGAGCCACGAATCTGTCGTACTATTGTAATAAGGCCCCTATTTGGGACTCCCCAGGGTCACCGGAGTGGACCAAGGATGCATTGGCAACCCCCATAAAGGCTGCAGGTTTTTTATATTGGGGACAATTTTGTTATAATGGTGAGGTTAGATCATTTGAAAACCTGAATGGGGAGGTAGGGGGTAACTTGTCTAAATTCAAGTACCTTCAGATTATCAGCTGGGCGAAGGATTTAAAAGTGGAGCTGGGAGCCACAAATGAGCTGGAAGATCAATGGCACTTGGAAATCCCGTTGAAGAAGGAGGTGGCCAGATGGTATTGACTAATTATGGATATTGTGGATGGTGATTTCACCTTACCAGAGGAGCTGTGGGGAGGGTGCTTGCCGGAGTACCAGCACAAAGAGTTATGGCAAGTATCTACTGCACTTTTATATAATATTGTCAAGCCTGCTGCGTTAAGGAGGAATCATTTGTTTTCAATTCACAGAGTTTTCTGGACACCAGCAAAGCTTTCTAGAATGGATCAGGACAATTTGGTTGGATGCATAAAGTGTGGGACCCTGGCGGTAGACGACATCCACATGTTCTTGGAATACCCCAAGCTCAGCAAATTTTGAATAGAAGTTGGTGATGCTATTAGTGAAATACTTTCTATAAGACTCAAGGTAAGCACCTCGTTTGTGTGTTTGACAGGGCCTCAGCGGATAAGTAGTGATGGATCTAAGCTGTTGTTTTATATGATGCTTGTGGCAAGGAGAGCGATTTGTAAAAAATGGATTGATGCCTCATCCCCTACGCTTATGGATTGGAAAGATGCTTTGATGTATAATTTAAAGTTGGACACGAGTTAGACTTGTAAAAAAAAAATAGATTTTGGAATCAGTTGAAGCAGTGGTGGGGTTTGGGAGAGGAGAGGGGAGGATAAGGGAGCACATTTTGAATTGGTATGGTCCAATGATTAAACATGCCTCCAATGTATTACCACTGGCCGTTGCTGGTAAGTGGAGTGGGTATAGTGAGGCCATACTCCTGGGCAGGTAAAGGTCTGGCGGAGTTGGGCAGCGCTCGATCATAGCACACTCTGTATTATTGACCTCCCCGCCCTATTTCCTCTCGCGGTGAGGAAGGATGGTTTGAAATGAGGACCAACAAAAAAAAAAAAAGTGTTTCAGCATCACAGTGTAACCGAGGTGGTGCATGTATAATTTAAAGATAGTAAGGTGTTTCGTGATCACTACAAGGGAGGTGAGATAACACTGTGGCTGGCTACAGCAATTGACTGCAGAAAATGGTATGGATGACGTTGGTGGCCATGTTGGATGAGGCAGGTCGAGTCACTCTTCCAGTACTGCAATCGCCTACAGAAAAAAGCCTAAGAGTGCTAGTTGCCAGCACAGAGGAGTCCAAAAGCAAGGAGTTATAACAATTGACTGTAGAAAAAAAAAACTGATTTGATGCCCATTTTAACTTTGTCATTTTGGATCTTTCTATTGTATTTTTGGTAGCCATTTTGAATCAGGCAAGTGAGATTATTCCGACATCAAGAAAGAAGTGTTTTGATGTGACAAGGATGCCTTTACTCACTGAGACCTTCTTAGCAAATCAACGTGTAGGAAATTTGTATCTCATTATAGGAGTGTTCTCAGTCAGTCTTCAAAGCAGGAAAATATACTGGTACCAGCAGGAGAGAAGGCAATATCATTACAAAGAAGATACTGTTGCATGACTCTTATTGGCCTCTTTCTACGGTGACATGCCTACCTTTCACTAAAGTATGTGCAGTGTTCTTGTGACTAATATACCTCTGTTCTTTGGTGACAGGCACACTTCACCTTTCACCTTGCAGTGATGTATGATTGTTTTAAGTCTGTTACTCGGAATTATTGTTTTTTCTCTCTGTATAAATTTTTGTTTTCTTTGTTAGTTATCTTTTGTAAGCCACCTCTAAGGGAGATGTGCTAGTGTAGTTCTGGAAATCATTATAGTACAGAGAACACTTAATAGTAGGTTGCAGTGTGGGAAAACAGGATGTTTCTAGTAATACAATGAAAACCAGATTCTTCCACAACTTTTTTTGAGAAGTTCAGGCAATCCACTGATAAAATGGAGTAATTGGAAAATGATTTTTAGGAGTTTTGCTGGAGTGTGTGAAACTAATCTCAGTGCAGAACAGAAATATTCCTTGTTGTGTAGGAGGTAGGGGACATGAAGTACTTGAAATGTTGCCTGATTTATCAGGCGATGAACAAAGGAATCTATGTGAATATGAAATATGTGTGATAAGATTAGATCAACACTATATTCCACAAGTAAGTACCATTATGGACAGATAGCATTTTGGTTTAAAGGAGCAGGGTAAAGATGAGTGAGTTGGGGATAACTTCCCCAGTTTATGAAAGTTGGCAGCATCAACCTATACATTTGAAGGGGCTCTAGAAGAAACAATTGGAGGGAAATTTGTGCGGACATATGGAAATTCTAAAGTTAGAGAGGAGCTCTGGTTGAAAGACAAACCACCATTAGATGAGGTTATTAATATAGCTAAGAGTAGAGTACATGGACAGTTGTGTGAAAGAGTTAAGTGTTTCACAACATAAACAAGACACCCAACAAGTGAGGCCAGAGGAACGATATGTGCAGTGAGACAAAAATAATATGGTATAAAAGAAAGAAACTATATATTTAAATGGGAGTGTTTTTGATGTGGGTGACAAGGTCACTCACAATGTCACCTATATGCAAAAGAGACAAAATGCTTTAAATTGTCCAGCATTAAAAGTTATTTGTCATGAATATGGGAAAAAGGCATATTTTGGGAAATGTTGCAAGCATAAAAATAAAAAAGACAAAGGTAAAGCTTTACAGGACATTACTTGGGAGATACTTTTCCAAGTTGAGGAAGTGACTTGCGTTTCCCACAAAATGGGCTTCATCAATTACTGGGGAAAGCGTTGGTAACAAAACAATGATTGAATATCATGTGTGAAGATTATCAACTCAAAATTGCTTATGGGGTTCAATTCTTGCTTACATCTGACAATTATCTCCAAGAATGTTTTTGAAGAACAATTTGTAAAAGATTTTTTATTAACAAATTACAGTTGGGAGAAAGTGTTTTTGAGCAAAAAGTATGTGCTTCCGTTAAAGGGGATAGTTTGATCAGTTGGCCCCATTGGAGGCTATGGGGAGTTAGTATTGATCCTATTTCAAATCCTCAGATGAAAACCGAAATCAACCTACTTTGTACTGAAATTTGAGCAACTACTTAGTAACAAGCTGTGGTGTTTGAAGGGATACAAATATCACATTAGACTCAAGAAAGAAGCAAAGCCTATAATAGTTAAGGTGAGATACATACCATTGAGCCAGAAAGATACTGTGCAAACAGAATTACAAAAATTATGCGAACATGATATAATTGAGACAGTAGCAGCCATTAAGTGTTTATCTCCCCTAGGAGTAGCAAAGAAATCAAATGGTGAGATTTGGTTATGTATTGATTTGAGAATTCTCAATAGGCAGGTGGTAGTTGACATATTTCCTTCACCAAATACTGAAGAGCTGAGCTGTACTTTGGACGGAGCTGAATATTTTACAACAGTGGATTTAGATTCTACCTATCATCAATCAGTCAATTCGATCAATCAAGCAGCATTTGTAGAGCGCAGGTAATCACACTCGAGGGTATAGAGGCGCTAGTTCTTGCTGGGCTTAGTCGAAAATCCAGGTCTTGAGTCCCTTTCTGAATTCTGTGAGTGAGGACAAAGCTCGGAGGTTGAGGGGAACGTCATTCCAGGACTTGGAGGCGAGCTAGGAGAAGGTGCGTCCTTCAATGTGGCTTCGGCAGATGGACGGGGTATGTGTGAAGGCGAAGAAAGCAGAGCACTGGTAACTGGAGGGTTGGTGGAAGTTAAGGCAGTGGTTGAGGTATGATGGTCCTCGGTTGTAGAGGGCCTTGTAGGAATGTGTCAGCATCTAAAATTGGCATCTTTTCTGGATGAGGAGCCAGTGGAGGTTTTTGAGGTAAGGGATGATGTGAGTGCATTTGGGGAGGTTGAAGATGAATCTGGAAGCTGAGTTCTGTATTGTCTGGAGTCTCTTCAGGAGTTGGATGGTGATTTCTGTGTAGAATGTGTTGTAGTAGACCAGCCGTCTGGTGACTAATGCTTGAGTGACAGTTTTCCTGATATTGACCAGGAGCCTTCTAAATGTCTTTCAAAGCAGGCGGAGGGTATAAGATCAGGAAGATGAGACTGTGTTAATCTGGCATTTCGTGATGAGTTTGCTATCGAGGTTGATTGAGGTTGCGGGCGTGGTCTGTCAGTGTGGGTGTGGGTCCGAGTTCAAAGGGCCACTAGGTGTAATTCTACGGGGAGGTGTTGTTCCCAAAAATGTGCACCTCCGTCCTGCCCATGTTGAACTTCAGACAGTTGATCTTCATCCAGTCAATGACACCCGTCATGCAGTTGTGAACGTTTTTCTTGGTGGTGGAGGAGACTTCTGAGAGCGAAAAGGGTGCATGTTGAACAGGGTGGGTCTGATGGATGAGCTTTGAGGTGTTCCTCAGATGATGCTCCTGGGTTCAGAGATGAAGGGTGGTAGTTGGATTTTCTGGGTTTGTCCTATGAGGAAGGCTGCGATCCGCCTGAAGGTGTCTCCCTGGATCCTGTGTGGTGGAGCCCCTGGATGAGGGTGTGGTGTGATATGGTGTTGAAAGCTGCTGAGAGGTCGAGGAGGATCAATGCCACTGTTTCACCCTGGTCGAGGAAGGATTTGATGTCATTGGTGGCAGTGATCAAGTCGGTCTTGGTGCAGAACCCTGATAAGGAGGTGTTCAGCAGATTGTTTCTCTCAAGGTGTTCGGTGAATTGGTTGATGGCCCTTCTTGAGGACTTTGGCGGGGAAGGGGAGCACTGAGATGGAGCAGTACATATCATCAGGCAGAAATGGAGTTTGCAGTGTTCATAGCATATATATAGGTGTGTACAAATTTAAAAGAATGCTCTTCTGGATAGTTTTGGCTGCACCAGTCTTTCAAAGAGTGATGTCTAATGTGTGGTAAATTATACCTGGTGTACAGTGTTACCAAAGCGATATGTTAGTCTTTGGAATCAATCGTATTGAGCATGATCAAAGAGTGCATCAGGAGATTGAAAAGTTGACTGAAGTGGGCTTGAGGCTGAAAAAGATCAAGTGAAAATTTGAAGTGGAAGTGTAAATTATCTAGGTTAGTTTGTTCCTTGGTATGGTAGAATATTACAAGAAATTTAGTAGTACGCAGACAAAACTATTGAGTTGAGGAAGTAATTTTGTGAGAAGACAGAATTTCATTGGCGCACAAAGTGTGTGAAAAACTTTAAAGTATTAAGGAAGGTTGACCAAAAGCTCCCAATTTACGAGCATTTATACCTGTAGAGGAGATCATAATTATAGCACATGAGAGATAAAAAGGGGGGGCAGGTTTCTTGCAAAAGAGAGGTAGAGCAGAACAATTTATAGATTGTGGGGGTCATTCTGACCTCGGCGGTAAAAGGCCCTTACCGCCGGTCAGAAGTCTGCCATACTACCGCCGCGGCCGCAGTCGACCGCCACGGTCATTCTGGCCACCAACTGTGAAACCGCCAAAAATCCGACATCCAAGGAAGGCCGCCACATCAGCGGGCCGCGGAAAACTGGAGATGACCAAACCTCCACCGTCACGCCAACACAAACACGCCCATGCCATTCTGACCCACCAATCCACGCGGCGGTCTTTCAACCGCGGTATTCCATTGGCGGTACACACCGCCGCGCTCAAAATACACACACAGCTCCTAAACACTGCCACATTGGACAATTTGAAATACGCACACCTGACACACATACAAACAACGCTCCCACACATCCAATCAACTATAAAACACACACCCACATCACCGACAAACCCCCACTAGTTGGAAATCGGAGCGAAGGCGAGAGCGAGAGCGAGAGATAGCGATAGCCAGCACAGCATTAGAAAACCCCAACACACACAGGAACACAACTTCATCACCCACACCACATCTACGCACACATCACCACATATCACCACGCACATCACCACAAACACCACCCCACACCTCATCCACACCACCCCATGGCACCCCAAAGACACCCAAGGTTTTCGGACCAAGAACTCCGGGTCATGGTTGAGGAAATCATGAGGGTTGAGCCCCAGCTCTTCGGCACACAGGTGCAGCACACCACCATAGCAAGGAAGGCTGAACTATGGCAAAGGATCGTAGACAGGGTCAACGCTGTGGGACAGCATCCCAGAAATCGGGAAGATATAAGAAAGCGATGGAACGACCTACAGGGGAAGGTGCGCTCGATGATCTCCAGGCACAACATCGCTGTGCAGATGACTGGCGGCGGACCCCCACCCACCCCACCCCAATTCACAGCATGGGAGCAAGAGGTGGTAAACATCCTGCATCCTGATGGCCTCGCTGGAGTACAAGGAGGAATGGACTCTGGTAAGTAGAATCTCAACCACTTCACCCCCCCCCCCCAAACACCAGCATGCCAACCCCCCCCACCCCTCGCCCCCAATCTCACCCCCCAGCACATAACCTCCCTGCCAATGTCTCACCAGCACAACCCACCCTAAACAACACCAACCCCTGAATGCCAACACAAACCATAGACAGCCACCACCAAAGCATGACCATTGCACATACCCATACACCCCCCCCAAAACCCTCACAACACCTCCCACAAGGGAATGCCAGCACTGGGGGACAAGGGCACCCAAAATGCACGCCATGGCACACACAGAAACAATAACCATACTCCTTTACCCCTGCAGGGCCCGAACGACAACACACCGCCACGG
Source organism: Pleurodeles waltl (assembly GCF_031143425.1). Taxonomy (NCBI): domain Eukaryota; kingdom Metazoa; phylum Chordata; class Amphibia; order Caudata; family Salamandridae; genus Pleurodeles; species Pleurodeles waltl. The sequence goes on along the minus strand of NC_090448.1, from coordinate 287,484,644 downwards.
AGGGTCCAGAGATGTCCATCCCACCCCCAGAACAGGCCCCCAGCGAGGACAGCAGCTCTGTCGACCTAGAACCTGACGACCAGCCCGGACCATCGGGGACCTCTGGACAGTCGGTTCCCCATACACAGGCCACAGCAGACCCAAACCCCCCTGGGAACACCAGCACAGCTCCCACCCAGCGGGCCCATGCCTCTGTCCCGCGGACGCGTCAATCAGCGGTGTGTCCGCCACTACAGGGCACCCAGGCTGACCCAACACCCCAACAACAACAGGGACCTGGGGGCAGTGGTAGTGGGCACACCGTCCAGGGGACAGAGGCTCGGGGAAACAGGGCAACTGGGAGGGCTGCTGTGCGACAGGGGGGGGAGGACAGGCCCAGGGAACCGACTCTCCAAGAGGCCCTCACCACCATCATGGGAGCGTATCATCACTCCCAGGAGACGATGGCGACGGTACTGGCCAGGATCACCGAGATCCAGGCACAGCGGGAGGAACGGAACATGGGGTTCAGCAATGAACTCCGGGCCATCGCTACCGCAATGGGGACCATAGTCCAGGCCCTAAACCGCATTGAAACCACATTGCGGGACCATGTGGCACCGCAAAGGGCCCCTGTCACTAGCCAGGAACAGCCTACCACCTCCGCCGGCGCTAGTGGTCAGGAGGCCCCCACAGAACGACGGGCGACCAGAACCCCACCTCCTGCTGAAGAACAACCACCCCGCAAGAGGAACCTGAGATCTCAAAGGAAGACAGAGTAGGATGCCAGGACCCCGCCAGTCTAATATCCCCCCGGATGTCATTCCACTGTCCCACAGTGTCACCCTGTCCAACCTTGAACTGCCCCTGCTCCATCCTTCCACTGCCATATGAACAATGCACCTGTGCGACCGAGAACTGGACTCTGCCATGGACATAACTCCACCCTCACCCTTCACCGTTTAATATCATGTACCAAAATACAGCACTAAAAATAAATCACTCATTGCACATAAATCATTCTGGAGTCAGCCTGTATTATTTACAAATGTATAACACATTACTTATCAATAATGTTCTGTTATATATGTGTGGACAACATACCGATGTCAATAAGCATTAGTCCATGGGCTAACCAGGCAGAAGTCATGCAGTGGGTCATACAGCACTGAAAAGGGAAGGGAAAAGTAAACTTCAGGTTAAAAGAACTGGGGGGCAATACACAAAGTAAAGATGCAGGGGGCATTCACTAAATCGTAAATGGCGTGGGAGATTCCTACCTGTGTGCTACTGAAAATACTGTAGGATAACTCTGTCCCTGTTGTCTGGGTCGTCCTCTTCGTCTTCCTCCTCTTCACTCTCCGCGGGCTCCACAGCTGCTTCAACACCACCATCTGGACCATCCTCCTGCAGGAAGGGCACCTGACGTCGCAATGCCAGATTGTGAAGCATACAGCAGGCCACGATGATCTGGCACACCTTCTTTGGTGAGTACATCAGGGATCCCCCTGTCATATGTAGGCACCTAAACCTGGCCTTCAGGAGGCCAAAGGTTCTTTCAATGACCCTCCTAGTTCGCCCATGGGCCTCATTGTACCATTCCTCTGCCCTGGTCCGGGGATTCCTCACTGGGGTCAATAGCCAAGGCAGGTTGGGGTAACCAGAGTCACCAATTAGCCACACACGTTGTCTCTGTAGCTGTTCCATCACATAAGGGATGCTGCTATTTCGCATCACATACGCGTCATGCACTGACCCAGGGAACATGGCATTCACATGGGAGATGAACTGGTCAGCCAAACAGACAACCTGGACGTTCATCGAATGGTAACTTTTCCTGTTTCTGTACACCTGCTCATCGTCTTTTGGAGGTACTAAAGCCACATGGGTCCCATCAATGGCACCAATTATGTTGGGGATATGTCCAAGGGCATAAAAATCACCCTTCACAGTGGCCAAATCAACCTCCTCAGGGAATACAATGTAGCGCCGCATGTGTTTCGTCAGGGCAGACAACACTCTAGACAAGATTTTTGAAAACATAGGCTGAGACATTCCAGATGACATGGCCACTGTTGTCTGGAATGAGCCACTTGCCAAAAAATGGAGGACTGACAGAACCTGCACTAGAGGGGGAATTCCTGTGGGTTGGCGGATGGGGGACATCAGGGCTGGCTCCAGCTGGGCACACAGTTCATGTATAGTGGCTCGGTCAAGCCGGTATCGTAGTATGATGTGGCGTTCTTCCATTGTCGACAGGTCCACCAGCGGGCGGTACACGCGAGGATTCATCCTTCTCCTCGCAAGTCCCAGCGGACGGTGCCTAGGAAGGACAACATGGAGCACAGAGTCAAGCAAGTCACAGGTACGTTCACCACTGCATGCACAGTACACGAAAAGGTATGGATGGCTATGTTTGGATGTGTGGCAATGCAAGGCCTAGGCCTGTGTGACGCAGTTGAAATTAAGCCATGTGGGCCCTTGATATGGCGGCTGCCTGACCGTCAGGTCAATGCGCTGGCGTGGCACACCGTGGCGGTAGGCGGTCGAAGACCGCTATACGAACCCGCATTGGTTAACATTGAACCCTATGGGATTCAGGAGCCAATGACGATGTGCGCCGGCGGTCGCGGTACGCACCGCCGCGGTACGCACCACCACGGCCGTGACCGCCATTTTCTATCTGCCTAATCACTCGATACCTGATCATCCACAGGAGAGGACCTATACTGCAAGTGCTGCTGTGACCTCGGTCTGGAAGTGACAATGGCTGCTGCGACTGGGGAAAGGGCCCCTGCCTTCACGTCTGAAGAGTTGGAGAAACCAGTGGATGGGGTCCTCCCCCAGTATGCGCTACTCTACGGTCCTCCAGACCAACAGGTGAGTACACTGAGTGCACATTGAATGGGTTATGTCTGTGTGGAGTGGGGTGGATGTAAGTTGTTGGGGTGGGGAGAAAATGAGGACTGCAACGCACAACAGATGAGAGAATGGGCCACATGGCAAGGTTGGGGAGGGGGGGGCATGTACTCCAAACATGCCGAAAATTCACGTTTTCTCTTTCCCACCCTGTACATGTCTAACAGGTGAGCGCCCATCAGAAAATCGACATTTGGCGTGCCATCGCCAAGGAAGTCCGGGCCCTGGGGGTCTACACCAGACGGGGCACCCACTGCCGCAAGAGGTGGGAGGACATCCACCGCGGAACCCGAAAGACCGCCGAGTCACTGCTGGGGATGGCCTCCCGACCTAGGAGGGGTGCCAGTCGTACCCTGACCCCCCTGATGTCCCGGATCCTGGCGGTGGCCTACCCTGATTTGGATGGGCGCTTGAGGACATCACAGCAGACACAAGGGGGTGGGTACCTGCACATTCTGCTATCCTTAAGCGCAGTTGAGGCGTCTGGGTGAGGGAGGAGGGCCGTGGGTGACACTAGGCCAGGGCGCTTTCTGTAGTGTAGTCCCCTCCCTTAGACATGGCCCTGTGCCCCCGCCCCCCACCTCTGTAGGGTGCCAAGTACAGCTATCCATTGTCCTGCATCACCCATGTGCGCGTCTGTTGTCCCTAGACCTGTTGGCCTAGTCAGAAGTACTGAGTAGTGTACCCCAATTTCGCGGCTTAGTGCATGAGGCACCTGTGTCTGTCCTCTCCGCCAACGGTATTGACAAGGCATACACTCAACTTTGTATTATTTCTCCCCCCACCCTTATTCTTTGTCTTCTTGTGCATCAGCATCATCAGGCGGAGGAGAATTGGCGTCGGAGCACGAGGGAGCTGCAAGTCACAATGCCCCGGTGGGCACTGGAACAGACACCGAGGGCACCAGTGATCCGGAGGGCGAGGGGAGCAACACAACGGGGACCGGTGAAGACACCAGCGACACGGACACGTCCTCGTTTGGGAGCTCCCTAGCGGGGGCGGCAACATCCGGGCCCCCCGCATCCACAGGTACAGCCGCCACCCAGCGCTCCAGCTCCGCCCTCCCAGCAGCCCCTCAGCCTTCGCTCCGTGCCCGCTCGCCCAGGAAGGCGGGCGTCTCCTTCGCCCCAGGCACCTCAGCCCCTGCCCCAGTTACCCCTGCTGCCCTCAGTGCGTAGCTCATTGACCTCGTGAGGACGCTCATTGTTGGGCAGACTACCCTTTTGAATGCCATCCAGGGGGTGGAAAGGGAGGTGCATCGGAGCAATGCCTACCTGGAGGGCATTCATTCGGGTCAGGCTGCCCATCAACGATCGTTCACTGCTCTGGCCTCAGCACTGACGGCAGCCATTGTCCCTGTCTCCAGCCTCCCTCTTCTAACTGCCTCCACCCTTTCTCTGTCTCCTGTCCCTCAGCCTATCCCATCCACACCATCAGACCAGCCTGCACACACCTCAACACCCAAGGCCAGATCATCCAGACACAAGCACCACAGGACACACAAGCATTCACCCCAGCAACACCCAGATGCAGACATTCCAACAGTCACTACCACCTCTGTGTCCCCCTCCTCCTCGTCTCCTTCCTCCCTCCCTGTGACGTCTACACTCACACCTGCATGCACACCACCATCAGCCAGTGCTTCCATCACCAGCACACCCTCCACTACAGTCCTCACACGTGCAGTCACCACCCCCACTGCCATCTACACGTCCCCTGTGTCCTCTACCACTGTGTCTGTCACCCCCTCTTCCAAGACACATAAACGCAGGCAGACACCCAAACAACAGCCAACCACCTCACGACAGCCTACGCCTCAGTCACCTGCACCCAAAGACAGCACACCTGACTCTCCTACAACCACATCCTCTTCCTCCACTTCCATCACCACTACTCCTACCCTTTACCTTGGTCCTAAGAAATGTTACCTCTCTAATCTTAACCTCTTTCCCTCCGCTGACCCACCCCCTCCATCGGTTAAGAGTCCCAAGAGCACCTCAGCCACCACCAGCCCAGCATCGAGGGTCCAAGTGGTGCATGGCTTCTGGAGTTCACCCTTTGGCGGCAGTGACACTTCACTGAGCAGCAAGGGGACATCCAGCCCACCCCCAGGCAGGAGGACACGTAAAGTGAAGGGCCGCCGTGAGAGGACTGAGACGGCTGCCCCCAAGGAGCCAACAACGGCCACTTCACCTGCCACAACAGCCAGGGGAGGCAAGGGCTCGAGAGCCCCATCTAAGGAGCGAAAGGGCAGCAGGGCGGAGAGGTCATCCATCAGGAGCGCGGAGCTGGAGGGCCCCGCAAGCCCCATCCCGCCTGCAAGGGACGACAGCAAAGGGCCCAGGACTCCGTCCCCGAAGGGGCCTGCCACTGCACATTCGGAGGGCGAGTGATCAGGGTGTCCAGCCCAGGTCTGGCTCCCTAGACTTCCTGGAAGAGGACCGCTGAAGAGGGCACCGCCGTGCAGAAGAGCACCGCTGAACAGGGCCCCGCCGTGAAGACAGGCACCGCTGAAGAGGGCCCCGCCGTGCAGAAGAGCACCGCTGAAGAGGGCCCCACCGTGCAGAAGAGCACCGCTGAACAGGGCCCCGCCGTGCAGAAGAGCACCGCTGAACAGGGCCCCGCCGTGCAGAAGAGCACCGCTGAACAGGGCCCCGCCGTGAAGACAGGCACCGCTGAACAGGGCCCCGCCGTGAAGACAGGCACCGCTGAACAGGGCCCCGCCGTGAAGGCAGGCACCGCTGAAGAGGGCCCCGCCGTGCAGAAGAGCACCGCTGAAGAGGGCCCCGCCGTGCAGAAGAGCACCGCTGAACAGGGCCCTGCCGTGCAGAAGAGCACCGCTGAACAGGGCCCCGCCGTGCAGAAGAGCACCGCTGAACAGAACCCTTCCTGTCAAGCACCGCTCCGCTGGGCCCTGCCGTCTCAAGCACCGCTCCGCTGGGCCCCTCCTGTCAAGCACCGCTCCGCTGGGCCCTTCCTGTCAAGCACCGCTCCGCTGGGCCCCGCCGTCTCAAGCACCGCTCCGCTGGGCCCCGCCTGTCAAGCACCACTCCGCTGGGCCCTTCCTGTCAAGCACTCCCCAGGATATGGCAGTGGGCATGGTGGCCCCTTCGTGGGTCTTGCGTCGTGGACTCATGTGGCTGAGGTGCCCCCCTTTCCCTCCCCCCTGAGGTGCCTGTAGTTTTGTCATCAGATGCCCCTGCAGTGTTCTCTCCAAAGGACTCAGGTCTCGTGTGTGGGCTTTGCCCTTGTGTTGCTACACTTTGGACCACGGCCAAATCGTTACTACGTAAAATGTGCAGGACTGATTTCTGCAGTTGTCCACTGCTGTGTATATTGACTTTATAAATGTAAATATTCTGGCTAGTTGACCAATACTTATCGGAGGCTATTTTGGACATAAATATTTATTGACAATTTTGAAATGTCATTGCATTTTTTACGGGGGTTTGGTTGGTGTCACTGTGACTTGTTGCTCTGCATTGGTGTGTACATATTGGGGGGGGGGTTGCATATGTGTGTGCCCGTAACCTTTCGTCCTCCCCCCTCCCGTGTGTCGTAGGTGCTGTACTCACCGTTGACGCCTGCGCCGGAGTTCGTACTCGTGGTAGATGAGCAGGTAGACGAGAGCAGGTATGATGTTCAATTCGGGTTCCATGCTGTCCTCCGTACTCGTGGAGTGCGTAGAGGTGAGCGTTTTCACATTCGTAGTCTGTTTCCGCCGTGTTTTTATCGGCGGGGCTCCCGCCCCGGAAAAGGTGGCGGATTGGTGGGTCATGATAGTCTGGGCGGTACATTGTCTGCCGCCTGGCTGTTGCCGGTGACCGCCGCGCTGTTTGTCGGTCCCGCCGTGGCGGTCGGAGTGTTAAAGTGGCGGGCTGGGTTGGCGGTTCCCGCCAGGGTCAGAATTCCATTTTTTGGACCGCCGGCCTGTTGGCGGTTTGGCCGCCGCTTTATCACCGACCGCCAGGGTTAGAATCACCCCCTGTGTCTCTAGGATTTTAAAGTGTACAGAGTTGAATTATTCAGTAATTGAAAAAGAGGCACAAGCCATATTCTGGGGTCTGAATACGTTTCAGAATTTTGTTGGGGAAAGTTCTCTCAAGGTGAGATTGGATCAGAAACCATTGAAAGAAGTGTTCATGAAAAAAGGATTAGCATCAGTTTTCTCTTTGGACATACTTTTTGCACAGCCTAAGAGAGTGATGGAAACCTTGAGAATATAAAGTTTCATAAAAGAAGCAACAGGAGCAGGAATTACCAGCAGCAGCAGGGAGAGACAAGCAGGAACAATGACACAGCAGCAGTAAGGTGGTGCCACCTGCAGAAGATACACCAGCAGGAATGAAGACAAACCAGTAGGAGCGAGGAGTGTTGCAAGGCAAAGGAGAAAGACAGCTCTGATCCTTATATACCCAAAACCAAGAAGTGACATAGAGAAAGAAGTGAGGCCGCCATGACAGATTGGGAAATGCTGGCAGGAATACATGGTAGAGCCTCCATGATGAATTGGGTAAGTAAAAACCCTTCCTCAGGAACTCAGGGAAGAAGAAACTACAGAGAGCAAGAATATGTATACCAAGGATAGGAATGCCGACAAGCAAGGTGAAGAATGGCCCTCCGCGGCCCCTTACAGGAAGCTCCAGACTGCAGATAAATGTTTAGGGCTGTATACCATGGGATGCCAGGTAGACAGTGGAGTGAGCCGTGGGTTGTGTTGTGAGTGGTGGTGTGATGGGGTAGATGTGATTTCATCCAGAATAAGGAGATAGAATTGTTATAAAGATGAACCTGCACAATCTCCAGTGTTAGCCTTTATTCACATTTCCACTGCTCCACCTTGATCCTACCGCAGCCCACTCTCCTCTCTTCAACATTCTAATGTAAGGTCCCTGAACAACTGATTGAATGTGCTAACATTCTAAAGGTTGGGGGGGAGTAGGAACATACTACTTGGATATGTTACAATAGAATATAAACGTTCACATATAAACTTGGAGGAGATAAGAAGTAGATTATTATATAATATAACACATCTTCCCACCTGTATTAAGGTACAATGAATAACAAATATTTGTAATGCAATTGGTCTTGCGTTTGCTCGAGTTAGAGCTATTAGCGTTGTAAATTCCTAACTGGACTTTTCTTGCTGCATACATTGAAAATGAAAGGTAAAGCAGTGGACAAAACCAAGATTCAAAGCGCCACGGCTGCCATGAGCATGAGCGCAAAGGAGTGACACAAGAGAAAAAATAAGTTTGCTCGCAGTCAAACGTATCAGCAAACATGCAATTATCCATGTAACAGGGTCAATGGCCAAGGCAGTAACAAAACTGCCCCAAGGAGGGACAAACGTAAGGCATTTACCAATGATAACAAAGGATTTTGAAAGGCAAGCCCATGAACAAGTGATAATGATGGGTGTGCGGTGGGCGTGGTTAAAAGCCCACAGATAGATTACAACAGGCCAGAGCGCTTGCACGCGCAACCTAAAAGTTAAGATACATATACTATATCAACCTATTAGAAAAAAAGCAATGGGAAGGAGATGAACAGGATATAAAACAACTTCCCATTGGGAATTGAAAATATATACATTTTGGGATTTCGGCAAAACTCTTACATGACCTCATATGGTAATTTCATGATCCTTTTTCCAGACTGGTGCTTGTATTTGGCTTCTAAGAGTTCCCTCCCTGAAAGGTTCACTTCCTATTTGTCTTGGTGTGTCCCTCTCTGGGAACTTAGTTTCCTCCTCACCTTCCTCCATAGGCCATGATGAACAGTTCAACTTTACAAGTCTCTCCATGTTCCAACATTGGACATTTTCTATTATAACCACATTCCATTTAACTTTATTGATACACATGAGTCTATAGTACTTAGAATTACCATCAGTTCTCCTAAATGGTTTTTTGACATGTACCAACTCACCCTCCTTCCATAGAGGCTGCTTAGTACGATGTTTAATGTTGTAACGATTTTTGTACCCATCTTGGTGCATGGTGATTTTATTTCTAAACAATGCAGAGTTGTGCCTTACCCTGTCTCCACCTCCCAACCATGAGGGAAAACATTTGGAACTCGACTTTCTTCCCTTTAACACTGAAAAAGGAGATGTATTAATAGTAGTGTTTGGTGTAGTACTGTAAGCCCACGACATCTCTTGGATAGCATCCTCCATATTCAGGTGATTTGTTGGCCACCTGGATACACTCTTTGATTATGCTATTAATTCTTCCTACCAGGCCATTGGCCCGTGGGCAGTATAAGGCTGTCATGAAATTAACTATATCACTATGGTGGCTGGGTATGACCTCTGATGAAAACATATCTTTTAGGAATTTATTAAGGGACTTGGTATTTGATGACCACTTTCACAACTATGCAATGGGAATGATAATCTACTAAAATGAAGGCAAAATGTTTCATTACCCCCAAGCGATTAATGGGACCAATTATATCTAAGGCCAATTTTTCCCAGGGTTTGTCTGGGATAGACACAGGAGAAATAGGGGCTTTTTTTGACAATTTTGGATTCATCACTAGATGCACATATAGAATAATCCTTAACCTTGACCTCAATTATGGAGTCCATATGAGGGGACCAATTTCGCTCCCTCACTTGTGACTTGGTTATGCCTCGGCCCAAGTGACCTCCATGGGCTAGGTCAATGATTCGATCTCTTAACCTTGTAAGAGGTATAATTTTCTCATTTCTCAATACAAAGTTGGTATTCTCATTTATTTAATAATATACCCCCCAATAACCTTTATTGACATCATCAAGCTAATTTCTACTGTTTGTCCAACCCTTTATTGCATACTCTCTGAGTTTGTTCAACACTCTAGCCTTCAGATCTGCTGCCTCCCATTCCTCATTAGAGGGTTTAAATTCCTCCTGTAAATCTAGAGGAGCCCTTGCTAAGAAATCAACAGTAGTATTTTGATTACTCAGGACATATTATATTCTGAAACAGAAGCTTTCCAAACCCAATATCCATTTGGCAAGTCTGGGAGTGCTATTGTATAACCCTTTGGTCTAAAATATGTAAATTAAGGGTTTGTGATCCGTGTGAATATCAAATTGTACGCCACATAAAAAGGATGTAAAGTGTTTAACAGCCCAGACGCTTGCTAGGCCCTCTCTTTCTCCTGTTGAGTAATTACATTCTTCTTTGCTGGGGGCACAGGAAGCAAAAGCTACAATCCTTTCCATCTATGACTTGAGATAGAGTGGCACCTATGCCTTTGTTACTGGCATCCGTTGTAAGAATTGTTTTGAGATTATAATCAAAATTGCACACGTATGGTGCAGAGAGTATGGCAAGCTTTATCGTCTCAAAAGATTGTTGATGGTCTTACAACCATCTGTATGGAAGGTGGATTTTTAACAACTTCCTCAGATTGTAACTGTGTTCTGAGAAATCCCTCACCTATTTGACCATAAATTCGGCTAGACCTAAAAAGGATTTGAGTTCTTTGTTTTTGAGAGCATCACTTTCTTGACAGCTTTCAGTAAAGAAAGTATGGGTTTCAAACCGTCTTTAGAAATGGTATGTCCCAGGTACTCAACTGTACTCACTCCAAGTTGACACTTTTCTTTCTTTAATGTGAGAATCGCTCCCTTGAACTTGTTGAGGACAATCCTCAATAGTTTGTGTTCTTCAACTTTGGAACCATATATCAAGTCGTTCTCTTGAAAGCAGAGGGTTTTAGGAACCCTATTTAAAATGTGTTGCATGATTTTCTTATAAACGGAGGCAGCGGACGCCAAACCAAAAGGCATCCTATTAAACTTGAAGGGACCCATGGTAGTGGAGAATGTGGTAAGTCTCATAGACTCTGGATTTAATTCTACCTGATGGCACGCATTGGAAAGGTCCAGTACTGAGAAACATACTGCTTCTCCTATCGTGCTCAACAGTTTGTGACTCTGAGGCAGAGGATGTCGTTCTATCCAAATGCTTTTATTTAGATCACGTAGATCAACACACAGTCTAATATTGTTACTCTGGTTTTTCTTAGCAATTACAATGGGAGCAAGCCAATTTGAGCTCTCAGTATTATACCAAGTGATTTTAATCTATTGAGTTATTTTTCTAAAGGTTCCTTCATTAAATGTGCTATGGTCTGGTTTTGTTTACAAGTGGCATGGAATCTGATTATAATTTGATTTTATGTTGGAAATCCTTTAATAAACCTAAGTTGTCATTGAACACTTGAACAGGGAATACTTTATAGATTAAGTCATCTACTGGATTGATCAATTACCATCACCTGTTCAGGATTCTTGGGGTTCAACTTGACCCCCAACTCCCCCTGGTGCTGCCAACCTAACAGATTTGATCCTTCTTCTACCACGTACACTTTACCCACTGTGGAACGGTCTTTGAATGTAATGTGAGATTTGAACATACCCTTTAAGGGAATACGATCTCTATTGTATCCTCTGGGATTGATGTCTGGATTTAGCAACTTTAACATTTTTAAGTCCACCATTTTATCAAGTTCAGAAATGTTTACATGAATAAAAGGAGACCAATAGTCCACAAATACCTTATTAGGATTTCTATCCAGGTATATTTTGCATTCTGGGTACTGGACAGATCTCATCTCTTCCTCATTTACTTGTAAAATAATTTTCTTGACTATTTGAGAATTATGGATTTACTACCCTGAGGTTTGCCATTTCCGAAAAGGTCCCTGCAAACCCTAACTGTTTTGGCTTGACATTGAGTAGAATGGTTATTCCCCATATTAGCTTTCTGGTGGAAGTTATTATTGTTCTTTATTTTCAGCACCTTCCTATCTGAGTTCTCGTCTCTCACTTCTGACATCTGGCCCGATGTGGGTTGTGATCTTATTTCCTTCATGCAAATTGCTGTATGCCCGATTTGCTGAGCTAGAGCCACAGTCTCATGCAAATTTGGTTGTTTTTGTAGTAACTTCTCTTGGATTCTTATGTTGTTTGTACATCATACTAACTGATCACAAATAAGAGAGTTGGTCAACTTCCCAAAGTTACCCAAGGTACTCAGTCCTCTAAGGGCAGCAACATAGTTGGTTACACTCTCTTGCTTACCTAGAGTGTGATTGAAAAACTTATGGGACTCCAAAACTATATTTGTTTTATCACCAAATTGAGCTTCCAATTTAAGATATGTGATTTTATATTCATCATATTCATCTTCCTCATCTGTAGGTATTATTGTTTAGGTACATTTTCCTGCATGTGTACCTAAGTTATGGAGCAGAATGTGTTGTTTCTGCATTAAACACCCCCCCCCCCAATAGAAACTAGATAAGATTGAAAAGTTTTCACCCATTCCTTCCATGAATTATTAGGCTGTCCTCTTTCATTCAAAATGGAATTGGTTGAGACATACCCACCGCTTCCGTCATGATTACACAACTTCACACTATACTGCAGATTAACTGTTATATGTGTAAAACTATTTGTACCAATGTCTGATTACTTGGAGTTAAATTCCAGAAAGCTGTAAGTCAACACACAAATCACTAAAACTGTTCGGAATAATCACAAACACGAACATCAATTATAACCAAAAATGCCACCAATGATAACTAAAATGCTATCTTTTGTTATTATATAATATTTTGATCTGTGCCCTGTGGGGAATAGACTGTCAAAACAGATGGTGCATTTCAAATGTGATGCCAATATGGTATGCGCACCACCGTAGTTTTGGGGCACGTTTTAGCATGTAGGAAGAGGACCTTAGAACAATTTCTTGTCCTTCCCTATGAGGTTGTATGTGGAATCCTTCTCCGTCTAAAGTCTTGATATACAGGAAGGCAAGATTGTTAGAGAGGTGTGCGTCTCACCGATCCCAAATGACAGGTCGTGCACTTTCAAATACTATTACTTCAAGGTATGCTCATCACCGTAACTCTGGTGTGCTCTAGAAGTATCCTATATCTAGGAAGGCACGTGTGTTATAAAGGTGGGTGCATCACCAATCGTGAATGGCAGATGGCGCACATTTAAATTTTATTACTAAATTGTGTGCACATCACCGTATTCCCGATGTGCGCTCTAGTGTGCATGAAGGAGGAGATATGAGTAATTCTTTGCCCTCCTTAAGCGCTGGAAGGCAGAAACATAAGCCGCTCAAAATAATTTGATGTGACACATAGAGACACAAAGGATTCCCTCGTCAGTGTCAGAGTACATATACCAACGGTTACCCACACCGAGCCGTGCCTGTCAGCGGTCCTTGCTGGACAGCTGTCCAGTGAAATGTTGATGGGCTTAGGATAAATCTAGACCTTTTATCTTAGTTCTCAGCCCGCTTGGCTCATGACCGTGACATTGACCGTGACGGGAATCCTCCGGATGTGACAGACCTTGAAATTCAGACAGTCTGTTGTAAATATAACTGTGCTTGTCAGTGGATCCTGTGCACTGGGTGAGCCAGGAATACCCTAAATACGCTATGCAGTGTCTGTCAGCATAGTCATCCTAACCAGTACGTGAAGAACAGTGCCCCGTGTAGCATGCAGAGCAACTGTCAAGAGTTCTATCAAGAGAGGACATTTATTTTAGTATTGAACTTCCTCCTCAAGTAAGAATTTTGTCCCACAAAAGTATGTAAAATCTTTTATTGTACAGTACCTTGTCTTCTTGCTTAATGTCAGTGTCCTTAGGACAGCAATTACGTAGAATACTACAAAAGGGGGAGGGAGATGTGCTCACTGTGCCACTGGATTCAAGCTAGCTTGGCTCATGAGGGTGATACCCTGAAGCAGATCCAAAGATGCTTGTTTCTGGTACAAGGAGGACCTGGCCTGGCAGTTTGGACTGGACTGTTCCCATGTGGAGCAGTGTCAAGGCTGATTTGCATATGGCTGGATCCTAACTGGGGTGGTGTGGTAACCAAAATAACAATGGATTAAACCCAGATCTGTGACTAGGGTGAATGTTTGCGTTGTTCAGCATTCCGTGCATCATCAGTTCTTTTTTCTTTTGTCGCCCTAAGCAGGAAGGGTATGCCCAAAAATGGGTCCTGTGTTCACTGTGCCACTGGATTTAAGCTAGCCTGGCTAATGAGGGGTGATACCCGAAACCAGTCCCATGATGCTTGTTTCCAGGGAAGACCTGGCCTGGTAGTTCAGGCTGGCCTATTCTCATTGCAAGCAGGGTCAAGACTGATTTGCATATGGCTGGGTCCAAACTGGGGTGGCATGGTAAAGCAAAATAACAATGGATTAAACTCCGAACTGTTGCTGGGGTGAATGTTTGCATTGTTTGGCATTCCTTTCATCATCTGTTCCTTATGCATTATCATCAGGGATGCTCCTCGCCAGTCAGGCGCAGCAATGCCTGATGTGCCCCAGAAAGGGGCACTTTGCCGTAGATCTTTTTGAATGGTGCCAGCAGAATCAAAAATAATAATGTTCTAAATTGTGATATGGTGAGAAACTGGAGAGTGTTGAGCTAAAATTGACTATAGGTACTGTAGTAATCTTTTACTATGAGTAAGTGTACCTATGTCAAGATTAAAAACAAAATGGAGAAGACAACGGAGGTAATGCTCTAACCTTCTAATAATAGAAATCTTTGTATGGAATTGCAATACTACGAAATACTGGTCAACATGTTTCCTTCCTCAATAGTTCATATGGATCAGGTGGCGTTTCTTCAGGATCAAAAGAGAGATCAAAAATGGCTTTGTCCTCACTATAAAAGAGTAAGAGTGCTCTCAAACTTGGGTGTTTCTGCTTAATAGTGTCACTTACAACTAACATATGTATTCCCTAAATAAGCTAACTTGAAAAACAGCACAAAAATAGAATTATGTGACTCAACTGTTTCGTGGACTTGACCCTTGTCCATTCCCAAGCAGTGTACACATGCACATACATGGTGACCTGAATTAAAGTGAGAAAATGCCAAACTCATGCCTTCACATCACTAGGAAAACATTGAAATGTCATGTAGTTAATTGTACCATCACAAACATGGAGCAGTAGTCTTACCCTCCTAAAGTCAAGAAAGGGCCCCTTTGGAAATCCTGGGCTGTACAGCTGCTGCATAACTGGTAGAATCATGTAAACAAAAAAGAAAACAAAACATACAAAAATAACAGATTCAAAAGTAAAAAGTAGCCTCTAAGATATATTGAGGCAGTAATTGTGTCAAAAATAGGGGCTGATAACTGAATTGTTGCTTCAAATGTTAAAGGAACCTTAACTGGAACTGTGATACTGGGAATGCAGAGTTTGTCTGTCTCTGTGTGTATCAAAATCATACAAAAGTCACACTTACTGAAAACATACACGCAGGGGAGGAGACAGCCATACTTAGGGAGCAATTATGAACAGGTCAGCTGGCCTTATAAAATCAGCATAATGTTATTGTGGCATGTATCAAATGAATGAGAAAATGGTGGTCTTGTATAACTTAGAGTTGTTTCAAGATTTATTGGCACGACCCAGGGTTATCTTGGACAGAGGTTGCATATTAGTAAGGTTTGATCCCACCTGGCGGACTCCATCATCCATGCAGAAACCAGGATGCAAAATAACAGAGGTTGTTGCCTGCCCAGGAGTTTGCGTATAACCAGGCCGGTCGGTGCGGCTTGTGACGCTCACAATGTAATAAAAAATGTGGGAGCATCCAAGATGCTCTCCAAAGCTATAAGAAAATGTGCCAGGAAGTCCCACTTACTTGTTGTCTTGTGGGCTGCGGGCTGCTGTCCTTAGACTTACCTGCTGTCTACGATCCCAGAAGTAACCGGGACACGGTATGGCATCTAGTAAGGTATCAGAGGAAGAGGAAGCGCTCTCATTGGATGCCGAGCCAGATAGCAGGTCGGTTGTCAGGAGCCTTCCTTGGATATTTGGATACGTACACAGTATCTCAGCTTAAAGACTTTTGCAAAGAGATGGGAGTCCCAACCAAAGTGGCCACTGAGAAAGTGAAAAGGTAGAGTGCCTGGGCAGAAGCGGGCTCTAAAGCGAATGATGAGTTAGGAAAGTCTGGGAATGGCTCTGCAATGGCTGAGAAAGACATCCCAGAGCTTGAGTTTCAATCAATCAGGGATTTGAAAAGCGCACTACTCACCTGTGAGGGTCTCAAGGCGGTGAGGAGGGGAAAGGAGAGAAGGTAGGAGGGGCGGGGAGTTGCTGCTACTGCTCGAACAGCCAGGTCTTGAGAAGTTTCCTGAAGGTAAGGAGATTTTTGGTCTGGCACAGGTGGGTGGGAAGAGTGTTCTACGTTTTGGCGGCGAGCTGTAAAAATGATCTACTGCCGGTTGTAGTTCTGTGGACGCGCGGGACGTTTGCGAGGGTGAGGTCAGCGGAGCGGAGATGCCGGGTCAGGGTGTAGAAGGAGAGTCGTTTGTTGAGGTATTCTGGTCCGGTGTTGTGTAGTGCTTTGTGAGCGTGGATGAGGAGTTTGAAGGTGATTCTCTTGCTGACTGAGAGCCAGTGCACGTTTTTCAGGTGGTCTGTGACGTGGCAGTGGTGGGGGATGTCCAGGATGAGGTGCGCAGAGGCGTTCTGGATGTATTGCAGCCTCTTCTGGAGTTTGGTCATGGTTCCTGAGTAGAGGGCATTGCCGCAGTCCAGTTTGCTGCTTACGAGGGCTTGGGTGACTGTTCTTCTGGTTTCAGTGTGTATCCATTTGCAGATCTTTCAGAGCATGCAGAGGGTGTTGGAGGAGGAGATGGCGTTGACTTGCTGGGTCATGGATAGTGAGGGGCCCAAGATTAATCCTAGGTTGCGTGCGTGGTCAGTGGTAGTCTGAGCAGTTCCAAGAATGGCAGGCCACTAGGAGTCATCCCATGCAGAGGTGGTGGAGCCGAAGATAAGGACTTCCATCTTGTCCGAATTGAGTTTGAGGCAGCTGCTCTTCATCCATTCGGTGATGGCCTTCATTCCATCGTGGAGGTAGGTCTTGGCAGAGTCCTTGCTGAGGGAGAGGATCAGCTGGGTTTCATCGGCGTATGAGATGATGTTGTGGAATCGGGCAATGTTACCGAGCGGGGCCATGTAGACGCTGAAGAGGGTAGGGCTGAGGGACGAACCCTGGGGTACGCCGCAGATGATTTTGGTGGCCTCCGAGTGGAATGGGAGGAGGTGGACTCTCTGGGTTCTGCCGGTTAGAAAGGAGGTGACCCAGTCCAGGGCTCTGTTGCGGATTTCAGCATTGCTGAGGAGTGAGCGTAGGGTGTGGTGGCAGATGGTGTTGAACGCTGCTGAGAGGTCCATGAGGATGAGGGGGGAGAGTTTCACCGCTGTCCAGTATGGTTCTGATGTCGTTGGTGGCAGCGATGAGGGCGGTTTCGGTGCTGTGGTTGCGCGGAATCCAGATTGAGAAGGGTCCAGGATGCAGTTCTCCTCAAGGAAGCGGGTTAGTTGTCTGTTGACAGCCTTCTCGATGACTCTTGCTGGGAAGGGGAGCAGGGAGATAGGCCAGAAGTTCTTGAGGTCCTTTGGGTCCGCCTTGGGTTTTTTGAGGAGGGCGTTGATCCCGGCGTGTTTTTAGCTCGACTGGCGGACTCGAAGGAGCTGTTGATGATTTTCGTAGTTGGGGATGCGATGACAGAGCTTGCTTTGTTGAGGATGTGGTGAGGGCAGAGGTCAGATGGGGAGCCAGAGTGGATGGTGTTCATGATTTCAATGGTGTTGTTGTCCTTGATGGGGGTCCAAGAGTGCAGGAGGATGGTCGGAGGTGAATCTGTGGTGTTGGTGGTTGCCGGGGGGGGTGGTCCTGGGTGGGTGCTGAAGCTATCGTGGATGTCTGCAATCTTGCGCTGGAAGTAGGAGGCTAGGGAGTCGCAGAGGTCTTGGAATGGCGGGATGTTCCAGTGAGAGTAGGAAGCAGTGTCTCCTCCCATGGCCTATCTCCAGAGGAACAGGCTGGCAGGATGGAGGGGAGGGAATTCACATTGCAGCTGGTAAAAATAAAAGCTGAGGAGAGAAAGGCTGAAAGGTTCTTGGAAGTAAATACATTTTTATCAGCTCACTAGAGAAGCTTAAAAAAACTGGAGATCCAAGCCAGATAGGAGTCCAGCAGTGACGGTGACAGCATACATATAGTACCTGATGGAGAAAAGATGATTCCTATACCCAAGGATTTGGTGCCCAGTTATGTGGTGAAAGATGACCTTGATAAGTGGGTTTCTGTTCTGGAGGTACACAGGGTTCCTGAGGACTACTGGAGGGACTGGTCTGTGGAAACACATGCCTACACTGCAGTGGGACACACTTCTGACATTAGAGGTTGGGGATCAAACCAAATAAACCCCCATGACAACCATCTTACTCACCAAATGTGTGCTGACCCCTGAAAAGTATCCCCAGAGATTCAGGGACAGTCAGAAGCTCCCCAACCATTCTTGGGTAGATTTTATTATTACTCCAGTAAGGCACATAATGGCCAGGTGAGAGGCAGCAAAGTTAATGATTATGTTGGAATGTACAATTGAATCTGGAGAGAGCACATGCTCAGTATCTATTTTACAGAGTTTGTTCCAGCATCTAATGGACAGTAAGCTGACTGATCCCAGGAAGTTTGTTGAGGAAGCGGAGCTCTGGACTAGCACCATAGTGTCCAAAAAGGTACCTGGAAGTAACCCCAAGAAGAGTGGTTCAGGTTCCCCTCAGCAGAGTGAAGGAGAGGCAAAAGGTGACCTAGACAAGCCCTAGGGTAGAAGGGGAAGGAAGGGTTCCCATGCCCCATCTGAAAAACAGGGTGCTGATTCTGGAGAGCGGTGGCCCATTTCCAACCCTGCTGCTTTGGGTTCTCCCAGTTTGGACACAAGCAAGGGGACTCTGTCTGTCCAAAGAAAGCTCAGACTCATGGAACCTCTACAGGGGTGGCCAATGTGGCCTTATGGGTAAGCAGTCCCCAGGGGCAGGTCATAGACCATGCCATAATCTCCCTTAGTTGAGAGACAGGCTCAGAGTGTGAGTTGGTGATCCCTGATGGTGGGAATCATTACTTCTAACTGGTGGGAGTGGATGGAGTCCCAGTCACTGCTCTGAGTGACACTGGGCTAATCATACCATGATGGTAGAAAGGCAAGTTTCCCCAGAGCAGTACACTGTTCAGGTGTATAAGGTGACTCTAGCCCATGGACAGGACTTCTTCCGCCCCAGGGCCCTGGTATCCCTAGAGTAGGGCAGGTAGGTGACACAGAGGAGGGTCATAGTTAGTCCCCAGATGCCATAGACTGCATTCTGGGGAATGAATTGCCCCCGGTGGCAGGAGAACTGGGAGTGGCGTCCCCCAGGGCAACCTAACAGTTCAGATATCTGGGAGTGCCACTCAACTGCTAAAGGAACGGGATCCCAGATATAGAGGCAGGGTGAGGGAGGACTCACCTCTGCCCCCTGTTCAGCCTAAGGGTCGAGACCCTGGGCTGAAGAACATATTTCAGGCTACCACCCCTGCACTGGTGGTAGGCAGAATAGAAAAGGGGTGCAAGTCACCTGGGGTACTGCCACCCACTCAGAGAGCTCTGGATGGCATGGATCTTGACACTGACAGCTGTCTTTGGCCTCTGTTGATTGTTGTCCCCATGAACAGAGTTTTGCCTCAGTTGGGGAGAGAATTCAGACCGAAGGGGTTGAATGGGCCAATTCACTTTGGTGGCCTTGGTGGTACTGTCTGCCAACAGGGATGCATCTGTGAGCAAGTCAAGGTTAGATACTGCACAGATGGGGTCCACTGGTGAAGAGAAGGGTTCCCCATGTGTCAGTTAAGGGGCCCCTGAGAGTGCAGACTGAGGTATCTGACTGGGTCATTGAAGGCATAGAACTGGCAAGTGTCCCTGAAGTAGTGGACCATTGTCCATTTTCTATCACCGTAAGCAAGGAAGTCCATCATGCTATTGATTAGACTACCCCGGTTTTAGGCTGGAGGGGGGCCATGTTGGATAATGGCCCTCTCCGAAGGGTTACATTTTCCTTCCTTCTCCTCTTTTTTTGGTTTTAAAACTCTAAGCACTTTACCACTGATAACCAGTGCTAAAGTTCATGTGCTTTCTCCCTAAAACATGGTAACACTGGATCATATCCAATTGGGATATTTAATGTATTAATAAGTCCATAGTAAAGCGCACAGCATGTGGCCAGGGCATCTAAATTAAGTGCTTCTAATGGGCTTGCAGCATTGATTGTGCCACCCACATAAGTAGCCCCTTAAACATGACTCAGGCCTGTCATTGCAGAGCCTATGTGTGTACTGTTTTTAACTGCCATGTCAACCTGGCAAGTTAACATACTTACCTAGAGCAACCCTCCCTTTGCAAGACATATAATTCACCCCTAAGGTAGACCCTGTGCATGGTGCAGTGTATTTAAAAAGTTAGACATCTACTTTTACGTTTTACCAGTCCAGCTAGTGAACAACCCTTAAATTTGTTTTTCACTTCGGCAAGGCCTATCTTTCCCATAGGTTAACATTGGGATTGTCTTATTACATTTTATAAGTGTAATTTCCAATTGGGACAAGAAAGATATTTTTAGTTCGGTGTCTCATGACTCACAATTTAACATCACGATTTAGGCCATTTCGATCTAGCAAGGTAAACCTCTTGCCAGGCCAAAATCATCCCTTTTTATACATAAAGGTCACCCCTTACGGTAGGCCCTATGCAACCTCGAGGGTAGGGTACAAAGTACTTAAAAGGCAGCACATGTACTTTTCTGCTTAACATGTCCTAGTAGTGAAAACCTCTGCAGTTCATTTTTCACTACTGCAAGGTCTATCTCTTCCATAGGTTAGCATTGTAATTATCTTTTTACATTTTATGTGTGTAATTTGCAATTGGACAAGAGAGATATTTTGAGTTTGGTGTCCCCGGAATCAAAATTTAAAATCACATCTTATGGTGAAGTTGAATTTTGAGTTTCAGGTCTAAAAATGTCACTTTTAGAAAGTGGGCATTTTCCTTACTTAAACCATTCTATGTCTTCTGCTTGTCTCCAATTCATGTCTGGGATGGGTGACAGTTGGTCTTTGTGCATTCCCTCCAGACAGCCACAACCAACGAGAGCTTAAGGGTGCCTTAATGGGCCACTCACATCCAGAAGGTCCATCACCGGGCTGATGGGTCTTCCTGGGCAGAAAGGGAGGGATGAGCTGACACTTGCATCTGAAAGGGTTGTGCCTGTCCCCACACACAGAGCCAAATAACTCTGTAGAGTGTCTGGAGCCATGGAAGGAAGGGCAAGGACCTTGTGCACTTCAAAGGCCTCTCTTTCAAGTCTCCCCCACTTTAAAGGTCCAGTTGGGGATAAGTACTGCACCCCAAACCCCACCACATCAGTAAATGTCTGGATCTGAGGACATTGTGCCAGGAAAAAGGATGCTGTGCTGCCAGGAGAGACTGTCACTCTGCTGAACTGCTTTGCTGTGCTGGCCTGCTGCCTCTTGCCTGGAAGTGAGAAGGACTAGACTTGCCTCTCTACATCCTCCAAGAACCTAAGTGACTCCAAGGGGTTGTTGGCCTGCCTTCTGTTCTGAAGTCTCAAGGCCATCAAAGACTCTCTTCTACCCTGTTGCAGTAGCTGGACTCTGCCAACTAAGAGTGCTGTTCTGCCAAGAACTACAAATCCAGTCCTTGCCCTTGAAAGTGAGCTTTATAGCTGTTCTTCTACAAAACTCAATGCATCCATGCCTTTTGGCCATTTGGAAACGATGCATCCTCCCTCAACACAGATGCAATGATGCTGCCACAGAGGACAAGGACTTTGCATCCACAACTGCACAGATCTGGATCAATGCATCACCCCCAGCTTTGGCATTTCACCTTCGCATTGCCAGCTGTGCTGCTCTACGACAACGTATCACCTTCATAGCAAAGGGTTCGATGCCACACCCCGATGACATGTCTTCAACGTCGATGCATTCACCATGCTATATGGATTCAAAATGACGAATCGCCTTTGCATTGCCTCCTCAACATCATGACCCTCCATCCAAGGTACATTTCAGAGGGCCCCGCAGGAGTCCTATAACTGGCCTTCCTTTTATTGTGGTTGGCTTGAACTTTGGATTTACCCATGTCCAGCGCAACCTCAAGTAACCTTTTAACTATTGACTTCTGAGTACTATATTGCAGTTTATTCTTTAAAAATTCATATCTCAAGTTGGCCAAGATAGAAAAGTGTACAGTGACCCAGCTCATGGAATTTTGCAAGATGTTTGGGGATGCTACCAAAGGCTTCACCGAGAAGGTGGAGCTGCAAGAGGCGCTGAGACCCTGGACAGAAGCTAGGGATTCAGCACATGAGACCAATGAGGAAAATGATGTGGCAATAGAGGATGATAAGGAGCTGGACCTGGATTCAGTGGAGAGCCTGGGACTGCGTGTGGGCCAAGGGGAGGATACCTTGCAAGGCGTAGTGATTTCTCCCAGACCAGGAAGCAACATTTCATCAAGAGGCCTGTCCCCAGAGAAGCTGGAGGACAGGAGGGAGGAGAGGAATTTAAAGCTAGAGGTGGCTAAATTGGCCATGGAGGAAAAGAAAGTGGTGTTGGCTCAAAAGCTGAGCCTGAGAGAACTGGACATCAGAGACAGGAGGGCTTAGTCAAGCCAAGATGGTGGCATCAGTTCTTAAGTGCCCTCTGACAGGAGGCTCCACATACCTAAAGGTCTGCTCTCTGACTTCTTGGTGGGAGACAACACAGACAAATGGTTTGAGGCCTACGTAACTGTGGATTAACGCATCACCCACAGCCTCAGCGCTTTGCCTTCACATTGCCGGCTGCAAGGCTCGACGATGACTCATCACCTTTATCGCAAAGGGTTCAATGCTGCAGCTCGAGGACATCGCTTCAATGACACTTTTACTCAGATGTGAACTTACCTTAAAAAACAAAAGGCAATAGGCCTCTGGCAAAACAGGATTCGTTTGTTTAATTTAACATTACTGCCAGGGAGAAGTTACAGAACCGGAGTCTGAGAACTGTCTCTTAATATACTTCAGTTTGGAGTGGTGTTTTATACATTTCTCTGAGTACCATAAAGTAATTTCCTTTCTTGATTAAGAATGTGAACAGTTGTCATGGATTCATAGATAAGGTTCTGATAACAAATGCAGGTGGGCATCAACCTTGCATGGACACAAGGTAGGCCAGCGAGTACGCGCCCTGGTGTCTGGTCTGAGGGGCGCGTGGACAATGAATGTGCTGCGTGTGCTGTGTTCTGATTGGCTAAGTGTTCCTAACTACATGTGGCATCGAACTTTAGCGTGTTTTTGGAAATGCACGCATCCCTCTGGCCATGTGTGTTTTATTGGGGCCAATTTCCTGGGACCATTGTGGTGTTGCTGCACCTCGCTGTGGGATTGAATCCAAGTTTCCTGTTTGCGCATTGTTTGCCGGCAACGTGTCACCTCACCTGTGACTTGTCAGCCAGTAACCTCAGGCCTAGGTCTTAGAGCCTGCCTGACCACGTATCATCATGCCTGGTTTGATGGAGAGCTCATGATAGGGGAATCTAATAATGGTGATGCAGCTTCCTTCGTGGATATAAAGGTATTGTTATGTGCATCAACATTGATTACTCCAATGTTAACATTCCCCCTATTAGTTGAATTTTTAACTACACCATGAAACCCACACGTCATGACAGTGACGTTGCTGGAGGCTTGCTGTCTCATTTCCCTAGCTACTTGCATTCTACCCAATTTGAGGACATCATTTTTACAGCAGAACCCCCCACCCACTTGCAGGAAACCACACAAAAAGAGCAATACGATAAAAACATGCAACGATTACGTGCACAGACCAGTCATCCACCGGGGGAGCCAGGGAAACCAGTTTGTGAACCACTCCTGCTCAGGGGCACCACCCTCTTCACGCATGTATTTCTGTAATCAATGCAATGCTTGGATGGCAAGAATCAGATTCCCATTGCCCATGTCATTGTATGAATGTACAGCAAGATGCACCAATCTTCATGCAAACTCAGCCCTTCATTGTGGTAATCTAATCCAACATGTACTGAAGTTGCATCACCATGAGGCGGATTGCTCTCAGTTCTTCTTTGTTTGCATTAAGGCCAAACTCAGTGCTGTTCATCAGTTTTAGCATTTCCTCAGTGTGGAGGATTGTGCTACAGTTTTCGTTTGTACCCAGCGGAATTGTTCCTTCGCTTCTAAAACATAAGGATTACACTGCGAGTACAATCCGAGGTTGCCCCTTACCTTCTATCCACGTATACCTATCTCAGTGTCCCAGATCTCCTGACATGGGGTATCTGTGCTGTTATTCAACCCTCCCCTTTGAGACCCATTTCCCTTCATATCATTGAGTTGGATGGCCCTGCACTGAATCTCCATCTCTGGGTCCACTTGATGTTAATGAAGACAGCCCCATATTCGCTAAGGGCCACTGATGGAAACAGAAGTGGATGTGTTTGTGCACTGGTTAGGTGGTTTTGCTACCTCCAAGAACCCGTTCTCTGAAAAATCTTGGGGCCAAACAGTATCCTCCCCAATAGTGCAGTTTTTGAGCATCTTATCTAGCGGAGTTTGAAAATCGCTAGGCTCGGTAAGAAGGTACAGTGGTGAAGGATTAGTCTTCTAGTGGGTCAAGTTTATTATTACCCTAAGGGACTCTACTCCATTAGGTTGTATTTTGGCCCTAATCCTACACAGGTATAGATGGGGAGGTACTTTATTTTTTCAGGGGCTACCTCCTTGGGATAAGTAAAGCCTATCCTTGTCTACTGCATGTGGTATCAGCGAACAGACATAACATGACCTGGCTGATGTCTTGGAACCCACGGTGGTCATGTGTGCAAAACCATAAGTAGTGTAAAAGGGCGCTTTGTCATGTGTGTGGAATGCTAGTGTTGGGTGCGGTATAATTTTAGGTGACGTGGGAAAGGACCCTGCGTAAGTGCTGTGACATTTTCTGAAAAGACTCCATTAGACTAGGCTGCTCTTTGGAAATGTATGGGTGCGGTAGCACCCCTAGTAAACAGAAGGCGTATTAATGTATAAAAAGACATAAGTTGTAAAACACTGTGGCCCTCATTACAACATTGGCGGTAAAAGCTGCTTACCGCCGTGCAGAAGACCGCCAACACACAGCCGCGGCCGCAGAATTCCACCACAGCTAATATGACCCACAGCTCGGAATCCGCCAAAATTTAGACACCCACACAAGTCCGCCACACCAAAGGTCAGTGATAAACTGGCGAAAACAAAACCTCCACCATCACGCCAACAGAAATACACCCACACTATCACGAAACACAAATCCACGCGGCGGTCTTCCAACCGCGGTATTCCATTGGCGGTACACACCGCCGCGCTCAAAATACACACACATTTACAAAACACAGCCACATTGGACAATTCAAAATACACACACCCGAGACACATACACACACCACTCCCACACAGCCACTACAATATAAAACACACACCCACATCACCCACAACCCCCCATGACAAAAAATACAGAAAGAAGGCCAGAGAGAGACACCACCAGCAAGTACAACAGCATCCACAGGCACATAACACCATCACCCACACAACGTCCACGCACCTCACACAACACACCACTACATATCATCACACTTATCACCACACACTCCACCTCACATCACCTACACCACCCCATGGCACGGCAAAGACACCCCAGGTTCTCGGAGGAGGAGCTCAGGGTCATGGTGGAGGAAATCATCCGGGTAGAGCCACAGCTATTCGGATCACAGGTGCAGCACACCTCAATTGCAAGGAAGATGGAGCTATGGCGAAGAAAAGTGGACAGGGTCAACGCAGTGGGACAACACCCAAGAAATCGGGAGGACATCAGGAAAATTTGGAATGACCTACGGGGGAAGGTGCGTTCTGTGGTCTCAAGACACCACCAGGCGGTTCAGCGGACTGGCGGCGGACCCTCACCTCCTCCCCCACAACTAACAACATGGGAGGAGCAGGTCTTGGCGATTCTGCATCCTGAGGGCCTCGCAGGAGTAGCTGGAGGAATGGACTCTGGTAAGTCAAAGCTTTACTATTACATCCCCCACCCTACCTGCATGCTATCACATACCCCCACCCTCACCCTCACCCCATCACACCAACTCCTCACAAATGTCCCAATATCACAAACCACCCATCCCAACACCAAGCCCTGCATGCAACAACAAAGCATGGACACCCATCACTAAAGCATGCACACTGCACATAGCCATACACCCCCCTAAACCATCATCACACAAGCTCCCACACAAGAATGGCAGCACTGGGGTACACGGTCACCCACCCATTGCACACCATGGCACATACAGATGCAATAATCATGCCTTTCCACCCCTACCCAACGTCACCAGACAGGAGGGTCCAGACATGTCCACTCCACCCACAGAAGAGGCCCACAGTGATGACAGCAGCTCTGTCCAACTGGATCTAGATGACCAGCCCGGACCATCGGGGACCTCTGGACAGTCCGTTCCCCTCACACAGGCACAGGCCACCACAGACCTTCCCCCCTCTGGAAACACCAGCATAGCACCCACCCAGCGGGCCCATACCTCTGACCCCAGGACACGTCAATCAGCTGTGTGTCCACCACTACAGGGAACCCAGGCTAACCCACCACCCCAACAACAACAGGGACCTGGGGGCAGTGGCAGTGGGCACACGGTCCAGGGGACGGAGGCCCAGGAACACAGGGGAACTGGGAGGGCTGCTGTGCGACAGGAGGGGCCGACAGGCCAAGGGAACCCATTCTCCACGAGGCCCTCTCCTCCATCATGGGAGCATACCACCACTCCCAGGAGACGATGGCAACGGTACTGGCCAAGTTTCAGGAGACCCAGCGCAAGCAGGAGGAACAGTATTTCGGCTTCAGGGAGGAACTCAGAACCATCAGCTCCACCCTGGGCACCATCGTAGGGGTGCTGAAGGAAGTACTCAACACCAGGAGGGACACTGTGGCACTACAAGGGGCCCCTGACACTAGCATGGACGATGAACTGCCCACCACCTCCGCCGGCGCTAGTGGACAGGACGCCCCGCCACAGGCCCACCACACCAGCACCCCACCCCCTGCAGAGGGAGAACCACCCCGCAAACGGTCCCTGAGATCCAGGAACAAGACAGAGAACAATGCCAAGACCCCCACCAAGAAATGAGACCACCCTGATTGTCATCCTTCTATCCCACTTTTTCACCCTGTCCATAATTAAACTGCCCCAGCTCCACTTCCTATGCCCATATGGGCAATGCACCTGTGAGACTAATAGACTGGACTCTGCCATGGACACTCCTCCGCCATCACCCCTCACCATTTAACTTCCCCCTCCAATATTTTGCATTTAAATAAACACACCTAAAGCACAAAATGATCTGGAGTCTGTTTGTGATTTGGAAATAGTGTATTTGCAATTACAGTGACAAAATGTTTTTGAAATAGTAATGTCAACATACCTATGTCACACAGCTCTAGTCCATGAGGAATTTAAGCAGATGACACACAGTGGGACCCACATCTGTGAAACCGTAAGGAAAAGTGACAACTCAGTGACCATACACTGGGTGAAAACAACAGACAGGAAAGAGGTAGTAGTGTAAAAGTACATGTAGTAGGCAGGATTGTATTCTCACCTGTGTTTCACTGGAAATATTGCTGGATCACTGAGTCCCTGTTCTGCATGTCTTCTTCCTCTGCTTCATCCTCATCACTGTCCACAGGCTCCACAGCTGCCACAATACCGCCATCTGGACCATCCTCCTGCAGAAAAGGCACCTGCCGTCGCAAAGCCAAGTTGTGAAGCATACAGCAGGCCATGATGATCTGGCACACCTTCTTTGGTGAGTAGAATAGGGATCCACCTGTCATGTGGAGGCACCTGAACCTTGCCTTCAGGAGGCCAAAGGTCCGCTCGATCACCCTCCTAGTTCGCCCATGGGCCTCATTGTAGCGTTCCTCTGCCCTGGTCCTGGGATTCCTCACTGGGGTCAGTAGCCTTGACAGGTTGGGGTACCCAGAGTCACCTGCAAATGGCGAGGGACAACTGTTAGATACAGACTAACCTGTAGGGATAACCCCAGACAACCATTCCCACTGTCTTGCTTCCAGGGGCTCACCTGATAACCACACACGGTGCTTCTGGAGTTGACCCAACACATAAGGGATGCTGCTATTCCGCAGGATGTAGGCGTCATGCACTGAGCCAGGGAACATGGCATTCACATGGGAGATGTACTGGTCTGCCAAACATACCATCTGTACATTCATAGAATGATAACTCTTCTGGTTTCTGTACACCTGTTCAATCCTGTGGGGGGGGAGACCAAAGCCACATGGGTCCCATCAGTGGCACCTATGATGTTGGGGATATGTCCCAGGGCATAGAAATCACCTTTCACTGTAGGCAAATCCTCCACCTGAGGGAAAACGATGTAGCTCCGCATTTGTTTCAGAAGGGCAGACAACACTCTGGACAACACGTTGGAAAACATAGGCTGGGACATTCCTGATGCCATGGCCACTGTTGTTTGAAATGACCCACTTGCAAGGAAATGGAGCACTGGCAGCACCTGCACTTGAGGGGGGATTCCTGTGGGATGGCGGATTGCTGACATCAGGTCTGGCTCCAACTGGGTACACAGTTCCTGGATTGTGGCACGGTCAAACCTGTAGGTGATTATCAAATGTCGCTCCTCCATTGTCGACAGGTCCACCAACGGTCGGTACACCGGAGGATGCCGCCATCTCCTCACATGTCCCAGCGGACGGTGCCTATGAACGACAACAGCGAGCACAGAGTCAAACAACTCAGAGGTACATACCCACAGTTTACACAGAACACCAATCATACACAAAAGGTGGCCTGTATGTGTGTTGAGGCTAGGCCTAGCTCCCTGAAATGGCGGCTGCCTGACCTCTAAAGTGGGGCAATGGGATGTGAACTAACTGCGCTGGCGTTGTACACCGTCGCGGTAGGCGGTCTGAGACCGCGGCGCAATGCTGCATTGGTTAACATTGGACCCTATGGGTCCCAGGAGCCTATGACGATGTATGCCGGCGGTGATGGTACGCACTGCCGCGGACGTGACCGCCATTTTCTATCACTTCAATCACTCGATACCTGATCTTCAACAGGAGAGGACCTACACTGCAAGTGCTGCTCTGTCCTCAGTCTGGAAGAGACAATGGCTTGTGCGTCTGGGGAAAGGGCCCCTGCCTTCACATTGGAGGAGTTGGAGAAGCTCGTTGATGGGGTCCTCCCCCAGTACACGCTACTCTACGGTCCTCCAGACAAACAGGTAAGTACACAGGGAGCATGTTGTATGGGCTACGCCTGTGTGGAGAGGGCTGGATGTAAGAAGAAAGGGGGCAGAGTGCTGCGTGCATGTAAGACGGTGTGTGCATGTGCCACATGGCAAGGGTAGGGATGGGGGCCACTCACTTTGACGGTGCAGTTGGTAATTACTTCTCTTCTTCCTCTGTACATTTCATGTAGGTCAGCGCCCACCAGAAGAAAGATATTTGGCGTGCCATCGCCAAGGACGTCCGGACCCTGGGGGTCTACCACAGACAGAGCACCCACTGCCGGAAAAGATTGGAGGACATACGCCGCTGGAGCAAGAAGACGGCGAAGGCTCAGCTGGGGATGGACCCCGAAAGTGGGAGGGGTGCTTGTTGAACCATGACCCCCCTGATGTTCAGGATCCTGGCGGTGGCCTACCCGGAGTTGGATGGGCGCTTGAGGGCATCACAGCAGACACAATGGGGTGAGTACACTCTCATTCAGCTAACTTTGCGCGCAGTGGAGTTGTCTGGGTGGGGGAGGAGGGCTGTGGGTTTCCCTAGGCCAGGGCAAATTCCGTAGGCTAGGCCCCTCCGTAAGGCATGGCCCTGTGGCCCCCCACCCCACCTCTGTAGAGTGCCAAGTACAGCTATTCATGCCCCTGTGTCATCTATGTGTGCAGATGTCGTCCATAGCCTTGTAGGCCATTTCCCAGGAATTGCACTATGGAGCCCAAGAGCGTGGCATGGTGCAGGGGGCCTCTGTGTCTGTCTTGTCCGCCAACGGTAGCAGTAATCCATGCACTCAACATGTCTTTCTTCTGTCTCCCCACCCACCTTTTTTTGATCTTCCTGTTTTTGTGTGCATTAGCATCATCAGGCGGAGGAGCAGTGGCACCTGAGCATGAGGGAGCTGCATCCCACATGGCCCTGGAGGGCGAGACTACGGACTCGGAATTCACCAGTGGGACGGAGGGCGAGGGGAGCTTCACGGCGGAGACCAGCGACACGTACTCGTCCTCTGATGGGAGCTCCCTTGTGGTGGCAGCAACATCTGTGCCCCCCGCATCTACAGGTACAGCCGCCACCCCCCCTACCAGCACCGCCCTCCCAGCAGCCCCTCAGCCATAGCCCTGTGCCCGTTCACCCAGGAGGGTGAGCATCACCTTCGCCCCAGGCACCTCAGGCCCTGCCCCAGTCACCCCTGCTGCTCTCAGTGAGGAGGCCATTGACCTCCTCAGGTCCCTCACTGTTGGGCAGTCTACCATTTTGAATGCCATCCAGGGTGTAGAAAGGCAGTTGCAACAAACTAATGCATTCCTGGAGGGCATTCATTCTGGTCAGGCGGCCCTTCACCAAGCTTTTCAAACTCTGGCCTCAGCACTGATGGCAGCCATTGTCCCCATCTCTAGCCTCCCCCCTTCAACTTCCTCCACCCAGACCCAATCCCCTGTACCTCTGCCTATCCCAAGCACACCATCAGACCAGCCTGCACACACCTCAACACACAAGGGAAGCTCAGGCAAACATAAGCACCACACATCCCACAGGCACTCACACAAGCAACACACACATGCAGACACATCAACATCCACTGCCTCCACTGTGTCCCACTCCTCCCTCCCAGTCTCGTCTACACTCACACCTGCATGCACTACCTCTACAGCCACTAAGTCCCTCACCAGCACACCCACCAGCACACCCCGCTCACGTGCAGTCACCACCCCCACTACCATTCAAACGTCCCCTGTGTCCTCTCCCAGTGTGTTTGTGACACCCCCTCCCAAGATACACAAACGCAGGCACACACCCACCCAACAGCCATCCACCTCAGGACAGCCTCCAGCGCATGCACCTGCACCCAAAGTCACCAAACGTACACCTCCTACAACCACCACCTCTTCCTCCACTCCCAAACCCCCTCCAGCTACCCGTCCCAGTGTGTCCAAAAGAATTTTCCTGTCCAGCCTTGACCTTTTTCCCACACCTCCCTCACCCTGTCCATCTCATAGGTCCCGAAGTAGCACCTCAGCCACAACATCTACGGGACCAGTGGTGCCTGTTGTCATAGGTATGTGGAGTGCACCAGCCACCAGGACAGCCAGTGTGGCACGGAGCCACAGCACAGCCAATCCCCCCACTGTGAAGCATCAGAAGTTGGCCAGTGCCCACCAGGAGAGGGGGGAAGACTCCAGCCACCAAAGCCGCTCCCAGAGGTCCCGGTGGGAGTGTGGACTCAGCTGTTACACCTCCCAAGGTGGGGAAGGGCCACAAGAAACCCCTGCAAGTCTGGGAAGAGCTGCACGGCGGAGAAGACCGCCATCATCCCAGCTGCCCAGGAGGTCACCGCCAGCCCCATCCCAGCTGCCCAGGAGGGCCCCGCCAGCCCCATCCCAGCTGCCCAGGAAGGCCCCGCAAGCCCCAGCCCAGCTGGCCAGGAGGGCCCCGCCAACCCCAGCCCAGCTGCCCAGCTGCCCAGGAGGGCCCCGCCAGCCCAGCTGCCCAGGAGGGCCCGCCAGTCCCAGCCCAGCTGCCCAGGAGGGCCCCGCCAGCCCCAGCCCAGCTGACCAGTAGGCCACCGCCAGCAAAAGCCCAGCTGCCCAGGAAGGCACTGCCAGCACAAGCCCAGCTGCCCAGGAGGGCCCCGCCAGCCCCAGCCCACCTGCCCAGCTGCCCAGGAGGCCACCGCCAGCACAAGCCCCGCTGGGCCATGAAGCACCGCCAAATCAAGCACCGCTGGGCCGGGCACCGCCAACTCAAGCACCGCTGAACAGGGCAGCACCAAATCAAGCACCGCTGGGCCGTGCACCGCCAACTCAAGCACCGCTGAACAGAGCACCGCCAAATCAAGCACCGCTGAACAGGGCACCGCCAAATCAAGCACCGCTGGGCTGGGCACCGCCAACTCAAGCACCGCTGAACAGGGCACCGCCAAATCAAGCACCGCTGGGCCGGGCACCACCAACTCAAGCACCGCTGAACAGGGCACCGCCAAATCAAGCACCGCTGGGCCGGGCACCGCCAACTCAAGCACCGCTGAACAGGGCACCGCCAAATCAAGCACCGCTGGGCCAGGCACCGCCAACTAAAGCACCGCTGAACAGGGCACCGCCAAATCAAGCACCGCTGGGCCGAGAACCGCCAACTCAAGCACCGCTGAACAGGGCACCACCAAATCAAGCACCGCTGAACAGAGCACCGCCAAATCAAGCACCGCTGGGCCAGGCACCGCCAACTCAAGCACCGCTGAACAGGGCACCGCGAAATCAAGCACCGCTGGGCCGGGCACCGCCAAATCAAGCACCGCTGAACAGGGCACCGCCAAATCAAGCATGGCTATGCCAGGCACCACCAACTCAAGCACACCTGAACAGGGCACCGCCAAATCAAGCACCGCTGGGCCGGGCACCGCCAACTCAAGCACCGCTGAACAGGGCACTGCCAAATCAAGCACCGCTGAACAGGGGCACCGCCAAATCAAGCACCGCTGGGCCGGGCACCGCTGAACAGGGCACCGCCAAATCAAGCACCACTGAACAGGGCACCGCCAACTCAAGCACCGCTAGCCCATGAGCGGCAGGGGCACTGACGCAACTGGGTCCGTCACGGGGTGAGTGATGCACTCTGGGCACCAGTCCCCCTCCAGAACCAGTGGAGACTGTCATCCACTACCTCTGTCCTTCACAGGATGAAGCACTCTGGGCACCAGTCCCCCTCCAAAACCAGTGGAGACTGTCATCCACTACCTCTGTCCTTCACAGGATGATGCACTCTGGGCACCAGTCCCCCTCCAGAACCAGTGGAGAGATCCATCCACTACCTCTGTCCTTCACAGGATGAAGCACTCTGGGCACCAGTCCCCCTCCAGAACCAGTGGAGACTGTTATCCACTTGAGAGACTGTGGCTTTGCACTCCCCAGGATATGGCAGTGGGCAACCCACCCACTGTAGAGACTTGTGAGTCTGTGACTTTGCACTCCCCAGGATGGAACAGTGGGCAAGCCACCCACTGTAGAGACTTGAGAGACTGTGGCTTTACACTCCACAGGATATGGCAGTGGGCAAGCCACCCACTGTAGAGACTTGAGAGACTGTGGCTTTGCACTCCCCAGGATTGAACAGTGGGCATTGAGCCCCCTCGTGGATCTGGCGTCGTGCACTCATCCGGCTGAGGTGCCCCCTCTTCCCTTCCCCCTGAGGTGCCTCTTGTATTTCTATCTGATGCCCCTGCAGTGTTCTCTCTGTTTTGATCGGGTATCGAGTTTGGGCCTCGCCCATGCACTTTGGGCCCAGTGGTCCACAGACTATAAATGGTGCAATACCTGGACTTGTATTATTGGTGTATATATTTGTTTATAGTGTATATATATTTTTGAGTACTGGATTTTAATATATTACTATGGTTACACTCATTTCCTTTTGTCTATGCATTCTTCCGGGGGGCTTGGCGGGTGTAACTGTAATATATCATGCTGTATTAGTGTATGTGTTGTAGTGGGTGAGGGTGGGGGTGAGGGTGTTGCGTGTGTATGTCCCTGTTTTTTGCCTCCCCCCTCCCCTGTGTCGTAGGTGCAGTACTCACCGTGGTCTTCGCCGTCGGCGTTCGTGCCCCTGGTAGAGGAGCAGGAAGACTATCGCAGGTAGAATTTGGAGTTCCGGGTTGATGGTGTCCTCGTTCCTCATGGGGTGTGTAGAGGTGAGCGTTTTCCCTTCGGAATTCCTGTTTCTGCCATGTTTTTATCCACAGTGAATCCGCCCCGGAAAAGGTGGCGGATTGGCCTGTCATAATAGTGTGGGCGGTACATTGTCTCCCGCCTGTCTGTTGGCGGTGACCGCCGCGCTGTTTGTTTGTTCCGCGTGGCGGTCGGAGTGTTAAAGTGGCTGTCTTTGTTGGCTGTTTCCGCCACGGTCGTAATTGCAATTTTATTACCTCTGGCCTGTTGGCGGTCTTACCGCCGCTTTAACACCGACCGCCAGGGTTGTAATGACCACCTGTATTTCTTGAGATAATTCAGCCGGAAATGTCCGTAGTCTACTGGTGATGGGGGTTTCTTTGTTGTAAACAGTCTTTGGAACATTGTATGTTTCGGGATCCCTTTGGGGATATTGATGTGAAAGTTCTTGAAGCAATTTGTGGCTCTTGATCCTGTTGGGGGTACTGGTGCAGCCACTGAGAAAGTGATGTCCGCTATAGAGGTGGTGCACTTAGCGGCTTGACTGCGGACCTGTAGGATAAGAGCTATTTTTGGTTGTTATAAAAGAAAAAAGGTTACATCCTTGCATGTCACCAATTTTTCTTAGGAAATCCTGCTATTTCTGTGATTTTAGCAAGGCATCAAAAGGTGACCCCACTCGGAGTACCTACACTGGGAAAAAATGGGTTATTGTTTATGCACATATTAGTTTTTATGAGTTGTTGGGCCTCACCCCTCTCTGTGCTGGACTAAGAGTCTGACTTAAGAAAAGTGGCACTGCACCCAGTGCAGCATGACTTTCCTTGTACCCCTTAGCTCCCCCCTACCATCACCATGTGTGCACTGTGTTTAAAATACGGTGCTCCATGGCACAGGGTAGAGGGGCAATGGCGTCATAATTCCTTACCCTATTGATGTACTCTGCAGGATTAGCACCAAAATGTTGGCGCTATTCCTGCAGAGTACATAGGGGTCAGTGGTATTCAATGGCATGCCCTCTTTTAACCACTGCTCTGAGCAAGCTTTGAAAGTGCCGAAAAAAATGCCACAAGAAAATCTCTTAGATTTCCTTGCAACATGTTTTTTGCCTCCCCCTAACGGGGGAACATCCCCTTTGCATACATTATGCCTTGCACAGGCATAATGTAGCACAAAGGGTTACACAGTGGCACAATGCATTCAACTGTAAATATGGCGCAGCGTTTTTGGCCATCTAACGCCACATTAGTGTAAAAAAATGACACTAATGTGTTGTTAGGATAGCGCTAGGAACTCTCAAATCAGCCCCTATGTATACATCTGTAAGTATGTTTCACAGGGTGATTCTCTTGAGCTTGTGGGTCATTTTAATTTTTAACTGACACTCTGTCATCTTCATTAGCCCTCCATTACCCCAGTGTGTGCAAGCGGGTGCCATTGGTGTGTGTGTGGGGGATGAACAGTAGTTTTCGATCACAACTTACCCTGCGGTCACATGCGTAGCTCTCTATTCCCAGCATGTGGCATGCAACATGACCCTCTCAAGTGGCAATAGGAATCTTGACTATGCCCTTTTCTAGAGACTTCCTTTGGGCCAGCTTTGGGCTTCTTTTTATTGATCTTTGGGCGCTTCCCTACACCTTTGCATGCTATCTTAATTGCTGTGAACCGGAGGGGGGGTCAGAGAATTGATCTGCTGCCCCCATGTGCCTCTGATTTGCAGGGTTCGAAATTGGGATTGTTGCTCCCTTCAGACAGTGTGAGACCTTGCGTTTTAGGTGATTGCTAGGCCTGAAATGGGGTGAGCATATCTCTGTGTTCCATTCTGCTGGGAGCTATGATGGATCTGCCAGACTCCCTTTTTTCCTGGCAACTCCTCTCCCTCAAGCGATATCTTATCTGGACCTGTGGTTCCCACCTGCTACTTGGAATGCTTTGAGGAAAAAGAGGAGACAAAAATATTGTTGCATGTAGAGACTGGAGAAGGCCAAGAACTAGTTGAAGTCTTCCCAGACTATGGTAAGGGACTGGGACAGCTGGATGTTCTGGTGAACCCCCTCAACTGCCTCGGCGTCATATGGTGCTTCATAATGTGCAGGATTTTTTGTGCGTATGCTGTGGAGGCTAAGAGGTCTTCGCTACCCAACCGTACAGGAAGCCTGGCTCCCAACACTGGAGGACAGCTTTGTTTTGGAACTTAAAGGAGGCCTCCATTTGATTGGAGGCCGTTAACTTTCTGTGGGTTCTATTACTGCAGGGGCTACACACCATAAAGTGATTTTGGTCCTAGGCTGGGTTCTCGGGACTGGAGACCTTTTGACTTGGTAACTGGAACCCACCCCAATTTGTTTGTGGATGCAGGGACCTGGGTGTCTGCTTTTTAAGCAGAAACCGGGGAGCAGTCCTGCCCTCCTCGTCAGACTGCCTTCCTCCTGTGGTGTGGCCAACTAGCTCGGCCCTGAGGGATCAGCAGCAGACTGGGGCCTAGGCTCCAGCAGGCACCCTGAGTGGTGAACTCTACAGAGAATTCCCGGTCGACAGAACACATACAGCAGCCCTGAGTTTTCTGAACGCAAGTAAGGTCTCAAATCTCTGATATTGTCTTGTTTGCCTTTCTTTTGAGTTTTAGTACAGCTAATTTTGAGGTGTGTGCGAAATGGATGCTTTGCATGGGGGGTATTAAGGTTTACTGTGCATTTGGGTTCTGCATCTACACAAAGGCATTGCTTCCCCAAACAGTTACCTTGCACTGCTGCAGTTGTGGCCTCAGTCCTTGTTCTGATGTGTTACCTGTCTGTGGTTGCTGATGCCATGTGTTGGTCCAACTACCTGACCCCTGCTGCAGTTTTGCGGCAGTGTACTGACTTCCCAGTGGCTGAGTGTAAGGTGCATTGAGGTTTTCCTGGGCTTGGTTTTGTGGATGCAAAGTTTGCGGGGACTGGCCCTGACCTTCCAAAGTGTGCTCATGATATGCATTTAGCCGGCATTTGCCAGCCATGTGGCCCATTCCATGGCAATAGTAACATTCTCTGGGGTCTGGCTGCTGACGACCTCCCTGATTTTTAAGGGTATAGCTATATTGAAGCCCTCTAGGGTTTTGAGGTGGAGCTCCCTTCAGAAATAGTGCGGTTTGCATGCTTGCGGCCAATGTGGCCCCCTCGAGGGCGGTCTTTCTCAGTTTGTGTTAGACCAACTTAGTGGTGTCATTCTGGGCTTGCTCCTGTTTTTCCCTGTTTTTTTTCTGTTTATCTTTGTGAAAATGCAATAGGTGCTCTTGTATCTCCTACCAGGCTTTGGTATCCAGCCCTACTATGTTTTCCAAACCTCTTTGTATTTTGGTGGGCAGCCCCTTTTTGATTATATTGTAAAAGAATAAGACCTGAGGGGCCACATCAGACCATGGCTTTCCTGACTCCTGTCCCCACGGTTCTCTCATCCTATCTAGAAAATTGATTATGGTCTCCCCAGGTTTCATTGATTCTGCCATCAACCCTCCTACATCTGGGCAATCAGGAACATTTTCCTGAGGACCATCCATATTTAGTGCTTGGATGAAGTGAATGCAGCATCGTCATGCTCGTTGATTATCAGTGTGACTGCTGAGATGCGAGCTTGGTCAAACACTGTGTTAGTCTCCTCTCCAATAATACTACTTAACAGACTTATAGCACTGCCTACCAATAGGGTTATTTCTGTGGTGTTCTTCTAAAAGCATGAGATCCATTTCCACACTCCATCGGCAATTTGGCTTTAAGCCTTTCCTTATCCATCTGAGCCCATGGCACATAGATGGTCCCTGATGTGCTCATCTACAGTAGCGGGCATAGTCTTACTTTGGGCAGCTCCACTGATTTCTCCGCAACATACCATTCCCATCTCTTAGAAAATCCTGCATGTAAGGGAAGTTCCACTTTAGATCTCTCCCTCTGTGCCAGATGCAGTCTTCTGCAACAGTTATGTCCTCTGGTTTGAAGGATTCTCCTCTTGCCAGGGTCTGTCATTCTGATAACTTCCTTCAGTCTAGTGGGATAGCAGGTGACAAAATGGTCAGGCAAAGACCTTGCCTTCCTCTCGAGCTACTATATCCCTTATGGTTAGTTTATAAGTCCTGCGCATTCGGAAGAAGTAGTGGACATCTTCATTGCTGCTCTCCTCATGTGCATGTAAAGGTGCCATCTTAGTTCTCCTGTGTCTAAGCTGAGTTGCACCAGATACCTCGGTTCCTGATTTCCTGGTCAGCCCTTCTCCTTCATTGGCACTCTGGTGAGGTTCCGACCCAAGTCAAAAGCCTTGCCTCTAATTCTACCTCAGATTCTTCGACAACTGGGTCTCTGTCAATACCACTGCTCTCCTCAGGCGGGGTGCATGCTGCTCTACTCTCTTGTTGGGCTTCCAGAGTGTCTCTCTCTCCTTAGTTCAAACCTTTCCTTTAATTTAAATCCCACCTAGATTGCTTCCTTCGTTGTGAGCTACGCGCTGTTCTTCTTAGTTGGGACCTGCCCACAAACTTCCTTTCTATTGTTCTTTCGACTACCTGAGCATACCCAGTGGCTTCCCTTCATCATCAGATCCCAGAGGACTGGGACACCTCTCCTCACCCCCACTAGTTGTCTCACTGTCAAGAACAGCTATGAATCTCCCTGTCATTCGGGTGCATTCCTCTGAACCAGTGGGGGTCTGTGTTCTCCATGCCACTGGGGTTCGGTGGCCTGAACGTGATGGACGGGGGGGAGGGTCGAACTTCGAGAAGCTCTAGTGCTGGAGTGGGATGGTGCTGGGTGTGTCTGGGATTGTTGTCCTGTTAGTCTGTCATGCCTAGACCTGACAGCTTGTTGTTCAGTAGGGGCCCTTCGGTCTCCCTTGACCAGTGGATTGGTGGAACCTAATGGAGGGATAGCAGGCATCGAGGAGAGCACCTCCATACCTGCATATGGCTGAGGAGGTGCAGATGCTTTACTTGCTTATAGGGAGTTAGTGTTATAGGTCTGGACTTCCTCAAAGAAGATTAATAATTCTAGTAATGCTTCTCTTTTGTCCTTTAGCCCTGTCTATTTTGTTTGCATTTGTGTTCTCGTGTGTATTTGATTATGTTGGTGTCAAAAGTTTCCTCTTTTGACCAGGGGAACGTGTGTGTCGTAGTGTGTATGTGTAATTTGTGGCAAAACTTGTGAAGCTTTTTAGCCTGTGTGGGAACTTGTTTTGAATGAGCTTTAGGGCAATTCCATGATAAATGTGGGTAGTCTTTTAGGCGACAGTTACTCAACTAGTTTGTATGATTACTGGCTTTTATGATTTAGGGGATCTTAAGCTATACATGTCTGACTTTTTTTCTGATTTTAAAGACTCTTAATCTTTTACTCTGGTAGTGGAAAATATATACACAGGGATTGCTAGATCTAATGACCTCAACGTCATTAACAGATGCATCAAAATAAATATTTAACAAACACAAATAGTAATGCATATGAAGGATCACAACCTAGAGGAAAGTGTGATTGTTAATTCAGACGTATGGAATATGGGATCAAAATGGTGATCTTTACTTTGGTATCAAATGGCATTTTTTGAGAATTAGCAACATCTTCATAGCACATTAAGTCATTGACAAAACACAGTACTTAAGACAAGCACAGTTACATTAATTTATCTGCTTCACAATATCAAAATAACATCATTTCAACAGGCATGAAGAAAAACTGACAAGGCACACAAAAAAAAAAAATGGCTGACCTTGTCAAAAGTACCTTAGCCCTCTCCTAGCACATGTTATACTGTGACCAAGGGAAGCTATGTGTTGTGCTTAGGAGTAAGTGAGCCTGATAATCTTGTCAGTATTGGCTCCGGGCAGAAATAACAACAATTTATGTGGAGAAGGAAAGGAATAACAACAACCATAGGCCCTTCTTGGCCTTATCTACTGGATCCCAATTGTTCTTGTTCCCTAATGCCCAAATTACACCTTATTATGCCACATCCCACCCAGGGCTCATGTGTACCAACTGTGTCACGTCCAGCCAATTCAAGCGAACAACACCTCTCATACCTTTCAGATACAAACCTTGTTAAGAAACCAGTAGCACTGACAAAATCAATTTAGCCTAATAAAATTGTTATGTGGGCATCCCTAGCCAATGCTTACTACCTGTGTCCCGCCCAGCGGTCCAAGCCTGGAGACCCCTGCCCTATATCACACTCATGGCTTGTGCACCCTCTATGTCATGCCCAGCGGTCCAAGCAAAAGGCACCTCTTAAAGCAGAGGTGCTGACCCTATATCACACCCAGGGAATATTCATACCATCTGTGTCACCCCCAAAATTCCAGGTGATCAGAAACCAAAACAATTAAAAGAATATTCACCTTTACTAGCGCTGACTACCAAAAAAGGTGACTTCTACAGGGTTATGCTTATTCCTGGTTTGCCACACCCTAAATTCTAGGACTGAGGGTCTGATGTAGTCTCTTACCCTTCTGATGGAGGTTCCAGGATGGACTGCCGCCCGCAGATTCAGCAGAACATCCAGTCTAATGCAGCTTCTGGTCATCGTCCGGGCAGGGTCCACTTCCTTTGGTTGCAGTCAGGTCCAAGGAACCAATGGGCACATGGGTGGCTCGCCAAAATGTTGTTCGAATGTAAACTTACCTTAAAAAATAAAAACCCAGAGGCGTCTGACAAAACAGTTTGTTTAATTAAACATTATGGCTGAGGTATTAGTTACAGAACCGGGGTTTGAGGTCTGTCTTTCAATATACATCAGTATGGAGTGGTGCTTTATACAATTCTCTGAGGACCATAAAGTAATAAAAACAATACTTTCTTGGTTTAGAATGCAAAATTGTCATGAAGTCATAAAAAAAGGTTATGATAACAAATGCAGGTGGTCTTCAACCTGACATGGACACAATGTGGCCAGCAAGTACTTGTCCAGATGTCCGACCTTCGGGCGTGTCATCACTGCGTGTGCTGTGTTCTGACTGCTTAAGTGTTCCTAACTACATGTAGCATCTAAATTTATGGTGTTTTTGCAAATGCACGCACCCCTCTAGCCATTTGTGTTTTATTAGGACCAATTTCCTGGTACCATTGTGGTGTTGCTGCACCTATCTGTAGGATTTGATCTAAGTTTCTGTTTGTATGTTTCCCTGCCAGCTACGTGTCACCCCAAGTGTAACCTGACAGTCAGTAACTTCAGTCCTATGTCTCAGAGCCTGCCTGACCACATGTCTTCATGTCGGGTTTGGTGGAGAGTTCACAACAGGTGAAACTAATAATGGTGATACAACTTTGTTTGTGTCAATGTATTGTTGTGTCCATCGATATTGATTACTCCAATATTAACAACTGCGTGGCTTAACGATGATGCAACCCCAAGCTGGGCAGATCGGAACCAACGCATCACCTTTGCATCGCCTCCTTGATGTCAATGCGACCCTCCATCCAAGTTTCTTTTCAACGGACCCTGCAGCATTCCTACCTTCCATCTCAGTCGGCCTAAACTTAGGATTTACCCCAGTCCAGTGCAACCTCAAGTAACTTTTTAACACTGTTGACTTCTAAACACTACATTGCAATTTACTCGTTAAAAATTCATATCTCAAATCTGACTTATTGGATGTTTGGTGTTTTGGTCTTGTTTTACTCAACAAACTATTGTGTATTTGTCTGAACTAGTGTGGATTCTTCTTGTGGTGTTTTAAACTATGTTACTGTAATTTAAGTGTTGCACAAATACTTCACACAGTTCCTCCTAAGTTAAGCTTTACTACTCTGTGCCAAGCTACCAAAGGTTGTGCACAGGTAAATTGAGGGTGTGTATATGAGTTACCCTGCTTAGGACTGTGGGCCCTACTTGGACAGGGCACATACCACTGCCAATTAGAGACCTAATTTCTAACAATCTCCTTATGGCTGTCAGGTCTAAAACTAGTCCCTCCTACCTGAAAGTGGTATGAGCTACCCAACCCCTTAAGAGTTCTATTAACTAAAGCTGAAAACCGTTCAGAGACCATCACCATTAGCGTGGTCTGACCCTGGATAGTGTTGCACAGTAAAGTCCATTGCAGGTAGAGAGATGGACCGCCTCAACAGTTTGGGATTTTCATTCCCCATTTGTATGAGCCACCTAAGGGGCCTGTGGTCTGTCTGAAGCAGGAAGTGAGTCCCAAACAGCAAACAAGTATGGTCTCAACTTCTTCAGTGCCAAGACCACAGCATAAACTTCTCTTTCAATGGCACTCCATCCCTCCTCCAGTTGAAGTAACCTCCTACTAATAAAGGCTACCGGTTGGTCTAGGCCTTTGTCATTTAGCTGTGCTAAGACTGACCCAATGCCATGCTCTGACGTTGTCGCGTTGGCCCTCATTATCCTAAATGAGACTACTGGATTTCTAGGCAGCAGGATCGATAACGATTGAGATAGTCACCAGGAAAGTAAAACATAAAAACAAAGCTATCATTGTGTCTAATAGTTTCTACTCTCCCTCTGCTTGTTCTATTTAGAGCACAGCATGTTAAGCTTCTAGCTTGCCTTTCTGAATCACTGGGGAGACATCAGCCCTCCTACCTAGCAAAGGCCTGTGATCTTGGTTCAGCATCTAGTTGTGGTTCCCTGGTCGGAATCTCCCTCTTGCGTGTATTGGGACAAGAAAGTGATTTTATAACTAACATGTCAGCGTGATCACAAAATGTCCCTAAACAGGAATGCCAAAGACTAAAC
The DNA here is from genome assembly GCF_031143425.1 of Pleurodeles waltl. Lineage (NCBI taxonomy): Eukaryota > Metazoa > Chordata > Amphibia > Caudata > Salamandridae > Pleurodeles > Pleurodeles waltl. The sequence goes on along the minus strand of NC_090448.1, from coordinate 287,442,107 downwards.
TCATACCACGTCTATCGGCAATGTACCAGACTGTATCCTTGACTGTAGCACAGAGTGAACAGGAATGTGTTATGGAGAACTCCAGTACGGTAAACAGTGTGATATGAATAAAAAACAAGACCGTAGAACTGGCTATTTGAAAAATAACAGTATGAAGCCTAATAAAAAGCATTTAGAGCAAAGTGCACAGAGGCTCTGAGCTGCAAGCAAATGAATAAAATACATCCAGGGCAAAGTGCACAAAGGCCTAAAGCCTGAAGCTAATGCGCAAAGGATATGTAAAAACTAACCACACTACAACGTATCCATTTGCACAATAAATTGTTTAGAGAAGTTACGTGCCTTGAATACAAGTACTGTACAAATGACTTATTTTATGGTTTCAAAGCGTTTCTGACAAGCCTCTGTCCAGATCACCAATCTAGACTGTTCCTTTGAAGGCAGCTCAGTTAGAGAGGCAACAATGATGCCATAGCCCTTAACAAATTTTCTGTAATAGCAAGTGAGGCTTAGGCAGGCTCTCACTTCTTTAGGTTTTAGGTGGTTGTCAGGCCATGGTAGTTTCAATCTTGGCCTGGAAGGTCTGCACTTTTTCTCCACCCACCAGATGTCCTAAATACTCCATGGAACCCTGCCCAGTCGGACACTCACTGGCCTTGATGGTCAGGCCTAAAAGTTGCAGGGCTTGAGGCACCTCATGGAGGTGGTGCACGTGTTCGTCCCAACTGGAACTACAGACAGCAATGTCATCTAGGTAGGTGGCACAAAAGTGCTTCTGACCAGCCAGAAACCTGTGGACCATATTTCGGAAGGTAGCAGGGGCATTTGTCAATCCAAAGGACATCACCTGAAACTGTAAGTGGCTCTTTAGGTTTAAAAATGCTGATCTCTCTTTAGCTCCCTCAGTCAGGGTGATCTGACAGTATCTTGATATCAAATCAAAGATACTGAGGAATTTCACAGTGCCTAGCCTGTTCATGAGCTCATCAGCTCAAGGGATGGGGTGCACATCCGTCCTGGTGACTGCGTTCAGTCCTACATAGTCTATGTAGAACTGGAGTTCTGGAGTGGTGCCCTGTGGGGTAGCCTTTGGCACCAACACAACAGGGTTAGACCAGGGACTATTAGAGGACTCAATCACCCCTAACACCAGCATCTTGGAGACATCCTATCTGGGCGGGGGTCACCTACAATGGTGAATAAGGTTCATAAGAAGAAGGTGTTTTTTTAACACAAGACAGGGAGGTTTGTACCCATGGAGCAAGGAGAGTGTCACTGGCGGTGGGCTAGGGGCATGAACAGTCAGCCGGATGTCGCGGACGGGTGTACTGGAGCCTCATGAGCAGTGATAAGTGCCAAGACAAAAGATAAACTGCAGCGGGTCACACTGATTCTTCTGGCGAGGTTGCAGTGTGAGCATGCCCATACGCAGTTGCAAAGAGACCAAAAGCTTGATTTCAGGAGCTAAAAAACACTTCCAATAGCGCATTCCTGGAGAGGTGCCTCTTGGGAGTCATGTGCTGGTATAAAATTGGTCTAGGAGCCATAGCAGATGAGTTGAACGTTCTTTTATGTGCTTGAGACTTCAGAACACAGTAGGCAAGCCAGCAAGCCCTTAGAAACACAGGTTCAGTCCTTCGCACTCCCAGACATAAGGGCAGCAGCCTGCAGGCCAGCTCATGAAAGCAGGAGTCTAGTAGAGTAGTGGATCAGCAGAGTGGCAGTCCTTGCAGCAGCAGAGCATTCCTTCTTCCTGGCAGAGTTTCCACAAGTCTGGAAGAGTACTGAGTTGGCGGTGTCATTGGTCCAGTGCTTATACCCAGTTGTGCCTTTGAAGTGGGGTAGACTTCAAAGAAAGGTCTTTGAGTGCACAAAGGTCCTCCCTTCCAGGCCTTGCACCATACTCACTACAGGGGGTATGCAGCCCTTTGTGGCAGGCCACTGCCCATTTAGGTGTGCCAGCCTCTCCCTCCCATCCTACCCAGGATGGGCCATCAGGCTGTGGATGGCTCATCAGACACACCAAACTTCCTTTGTGTGTGGCTGTCTGGAGTGAAGGCACAAGTCCAGCTGTCACCCCACCCCAGATGTGTTTTGGAGACAGGCAATAGGCAGCAGATGTCTAAAGTAAGAAAATGACAACATTTCTAAAAGTGGCATTTTCAAAACTGCAGTTTCAAATCAGACTTCACCATAAATTGTGATTTTAAATTGTCAGTCCAGAGACACCAAACATGTAAAACATATCTCTCTCAGATTCTCAATTACACTTTTAAGATGCAATAAGGTTATCCCAATGTTATCCTATGGGAGAGATAGGCCTTGCTGTAGTGAAACATGACTTTGGGAGTTTTTCACTACCAGGACATTACACGTTCTGTCTTTTAAGTACATTGTACCCTGCTCTCTGGGTTCACTTGCATGTATAAAAAGGGAGGGTTTGAACCTGGCAAAAGGTTCACTTTGCCGGGTGAATATGGCACGGTAAAACGTCATGCAAGGCGCTGAAATGGCAGGCCTGGACTAAAGGGCTAGTTAAGTGGGTGGCACCATTAATGCTGCAGGCCCACATGTAGCATTTAATTTACATGCCCGGGACACATGTAGTACACTTTACTAGGGACGCAGAAGGTAAATCAAGTGAATATGCTAAGTAGGGTTAAACCAATGTTACCATGATTTGGGGGAGAGTGCATAAGCACTTTTGAACTGATTAGCAGTAGTAAAGTGCACAGAGTCCTAAAGCCAGCAAGAATGAGGTCAGAAAATGGAGGGAGATAGGCAAAAAGCTGTGGGGGGAGACCACCCTAAGGCTGTCAGGTCTAACAAAGGCCCTTCAAATTCATCAAATTCATGGTGTGGGTAGCAACACTTTTGAAGTACTCTCCCATCTCCCATCTGCACTTACCTTTGCCCAAGAGACAGTGAGCCATAGCAATATTGGTTCTAATTCAGAGTGACCCACCACAGAGGCCAAGGGAGTAACTAGGGATCACACCTGGGTCCCAACAGCCACTGAAATATGACCCATTGAGGTCTGAAGGACTAAGCCTTCCCCTGGTAGTGTCAACCTTACCAATTTCAATATTCTCCTGACAATGAGAAACACCCCATAGGCCAGTAACTCTTCCTAGAACCAAAGAACCTTTTGATGTGCACAGTGTTCAAAGAGGTAGATCTTCTGCTCTCCTATTATTCTGTGTCTCTCCACAGCCTACAGAAAATATAACAATACACATCTCCTGAATGGAGGTTGTATACTCAGCCACTCCTGGCTGTAGGTTTCCAAAGCAGAACCAACAGGTTCACTTTTTATGTACTATCCACACAAACATACCTGCCATTCAGCATACACAGGCAAGTATTGCATGCCCTCCGACAGGACACACATTGCATGCAGCCACGAGTGAGTTAGTTAAAAAGACACAATACTTTTCATGAGTGGGCCAGCCTGCCCCACTCCTGTGACACAGGTAAACAGGCCTGTTCACATTACCATTCCTACAGAGCACAAAAATGTCTATGCTGCTACTACAGTGATTTCCCACTACAAGCCCTCTACTTTCACTAGGGTAGCAGTTGGTGAGCCTTTTCTGGTCTAAGGAAACTGCTTTACGCATGTGATCCGTGTTCGGCATGATGACCAAAAATGAATATTGTGGATCCAGATATCATTGAAGTTGGGGTACTCAGAGTAGGGGTGCACATCCGTCACCACACAGGGGACTTTTCTATCCCAACAATCTCAAGATATGCAAACATTTTAGGTGCTTTTATTGCTGCCATTGGTATACTCTTGGGTCCTCCCTGCATACCTCTGCGGAGTGCGGAAAAAAATGTAATGACTACCACATTCATTAATGATAGAACCACTCAAACCTGAATCTGCAGAAATCAATGCCTTATTTGTCTGTGCTGAAAAAATGAATGACTACCACATTCACTAATGACAGAACCATTCAAACCTGAATCTGCGGCAATCAATGTCATATATGTCTCTTTTATTCTATTAGCATTCTGTCCTTTGTACTTTGTAATTAGATCTTTCATTGCATACTCTTTTCTCTGTATCCTGTAAAAAATATTATCTTCTGACTACTGTATGTATATAGTTTTGATCCTGCTGCAGCAAGTGTCAACCAATCTAACCAGCCATCAATCATCAAAAAACACACACATCTGATGACAAATCAAAATGCTATGAAGAAAAATATTTTATCCTTGAAAGGATCAATGCTTTTTAGTCAAAAAATGAAAGTATGTAAGGTTAAATTGCTAGCTGAAAATTTAATCACAGTAACCTTTTGCAGTTCGATGCCTCAGCCCAGTAAAAATGGCTTTACTGTTGTGCGCTAAACTTTTAATTTATGATTTTTTACACTTTGGAACACATGGGCCCTTATTATGACTTTGGCGGTCTATTCCGTAGACCGCGAAGTCACCAACGCCATATGACTGCCAGTGTTGCTGGACTGAAGACCGGCATATTAGGACTGCTCTCTGCCACTATTTTGCGGGGAAGGTGCCAGCAGCCATACTGGCGGTCGGCGGTCTAATAGAGCTTCCTCTGCCACCACCGCCATGAATGGGTGTGTGTGTGTGTGTGTATAAGGAGGGGGGCGGAGGGGATGTTGTGTGTGTTTGTGTGCGTGTGTGTTCAAGTGTCTGTGTGCATGTGTGAATGCCTGTATGCGGGGGTGTCTTGGCTGTGTGTGTGAATGAGTGAGCGTGGATGTGTGCGTGCATGTATGGAAGTGTGGTGTGTGCATGCATGGAAGTGTGGTGTGTGCATGCATGGATCAGAGGATGTGGGGTCGGTACGGGGGTGGGAGGGTCAGTATGAGGATCGGGGACAAGGGGTTAGTACGGTGATTGGGAGGAGGGGGCGTTGCTGCATGGGGAGGTGGAGGGCTTCTAATGGGGTTGGGGGGAGCCACATACATGGAGGGGGGGTTGGGGAGTCCTGCTGTGGTGACAGGAATTAGTATTACTGTCGCCAGTATCCTTACCACCAGGTATTTCTTGGTGGGGCTCATAATACCGTGGGCTGTGTTAGGTGGACCACCAGGTCAAAGGTGATCAACCTTTGGCCAGGCGGTCTCACCACCCTGGTGGTACAGGTGGTAAATTGGCTGCGATGCCATAATTTGGCATTCCTGCAACGCCACGCTGTCAGCGGTCTGACAGCAACTGCAGGCGGGGCATGACCGCCAAGGTCATAATGACCACCACGGTCTTTTTTGTCTTATTTGAAATTACAGGGATAAGACCATTTTGTACATATCCATTGTCTGGATCACTGGCCGTCTCAACAGATGTAGGATGAAACTTAGGTCAAATTGTGTTTTTAATGTAAAGTTGATGACGTCACAGAGATGACTGATGTCACTAAAGTAGCTTTGGAACAGAAGGTTCTGTAACTGGAAGTCAGTGTGCTGTGTTGCTGACTATAGAAACATGTCTGCTTCTATTAGAGAGCTGCTGCTTTTCTTCAGTTTGTTGCCCAAGAGTGGTTATAAGATCGTAAGCCATGTGGAATGGGGGGATAGCAATCTGCAGGCCCCCCTGCTTGATTCAACTTCAGGCAACAGACTGGAAGAAACTTTCATTGACCTCATGGGGAGCTTCAACCAATATCCTGACAGCGAAGCAGAAAAACATTTTACCTGTCGGATAAGGGCTTTTGTCTTGATATTACAGATGGCATGGTACATGTTGTCATACTACAACTTCCTCACAGTCCAGTTGGTACTTTTAGCCATTAAATGTCATCAAGCTTGGCAGAAGGTGACCTGTTATTTTTTTTTGGTTCACAAAAACAATAATTTAGATATTTGCAGCAATCACGGTTCCTCTAAAATGTAAAATGTATAGATTTTATGTAAAGCAATTTAAAAGAAAACATGTTGGACACAATGGCATGAGGAGGGTACGCCTTTATTCATGGCCCTCCCCCATTAGTAAACATGCTAGCCATGTGGGAGAACTCAGGGCCCCATGTAGGAAATGCTTTTACAGTTGCAACACTAATGTTAACAAATTACTGGATTTATGACTGCAGAATCCCAATTCACACCATACTAAAGATAATTCTGACTGGCAAAGTACCATTTGTGACTAAATCAAATAGGAGGGACCATGACATCGGCATTCCTCGCCTTACTGTGATCCACAAAGGTTTGTATCAATGTTAACCGCAATTGCAGGTAACTAAGGCGGAGATGAAGCCATGTTATGAATTGGTTGGTATTTATTGTGAGTCTGATAGTACTTTCGGGGGCAATTACAAGGTCCACGAAAAACACCATGGATTATTCATATTTCTGCAAGAGATTTCAGCTGCTAAATGCTTGTGATAAATGGAGAATTATTCAGAGTTGGAATTAGCCAATACCCCTGAAGACTCCTTAATACTCAAGGGATTTTCAACCCTTATCACTGTTAATTCAGCACCCCCTAGAGTTTACAGGACCTCTGCTATCACTAACTGTGGGTAGTTAGTGTCAGATTTACAAGGCCCTAGCGCCTTCTTGTGCCACATTAGTGCCATTTTTTTTAGGCTAATGTGGGTCAATGAGGCAAAAATCACAGTGCTACATTTACAAAGTGGCACAATGCATGTATTACGCCATTTTCCCAACCCTTGTGCTACATTATGCCTTCATCAGGCATAATGTTTGCAAGGGGGGCGTTCCGCATTAGGAGTCCCCCAAAAATGGCACAATGAAATCTACAAGATTCATTGTGCCATTTTTGGCATCATTTTTTCCACCCATTCAAAGCAGGTGTTAAAAAGATGCACCCATTGAAGTCAATGGGCTACCTTGCACTTTGCTGCACTAGTGTCAACATTTTTGACAATAGTGCAGCAAAGTGCCAAAATAGCATAAAAAATGTTGACGCAATTGGCCTAACGTGCATCATGGTGCGCTGTATTGTAAATACAGCACACCCATGTTGTCGTTAGGTGGCGGTTGGTGGGGGCGCAAGAAATCTGGCCATATGTACTGATCAACCAGATTCTTGTAAATCTGGGCCTTAATTCGCACCCCCTGCATTGGCACGCCCATAGTGAGATGCAAGGAGTGGTAACCCTATTTGCAGTGTGGAAGCTGAATTTTGGACAGCTTCAATCTTATGAATTGTGGTGGGCAGCATTTAGGGGAGCAGGCTGCTCCAGGGGGACAATGCATGGTCTTCCAGTATCATCCCCTTCATAATTTTGTTCTCTACAAGCAGCGCTTGTTTCTTTAATGTGAATGCACATGCCAAGAGTGAAACTGTGCTTTCTCTTATACATTTCCTTCTCTTTATTTAAAGGAGCATCACGAAATTCACTTTGCCTCCTACACATTTAAGATCCCGGAGGTTTTGCAACTTCCTATGAATGCCCATTCTGGAAGGTAGCAGATTATTACATCAGTTAAAAAATGAGGGAGGTGTTTCAAACTAGTTGTTGTGCAAAAAAACACAGACCTTTTTTTATTAGGGCTATATTTTCTTATTCTAGTGGGCAAAAGCAGGCTGGGATAAACCTATACATTTATTAAACGTGAGGAACCTTTTAGTGCTGGAGAGGTGGAAAACTTAGTGTTAGTGTGTTTAACAATCTGTGCACCCTCACATATCTCCTTATGTGGAACAAACTTCCATTTTGCACTCAGCACATCCACTCTGTGTTAAACCCTACGAACTGCTAGTTCTTTTAAATAACCCAGAATCTCCTTTGAGTAGTTACCCATTATCACTGAGAAATATAGGCGTGCACTTCTTTACCAAGTGTGTGCCATTCCCACAACGCTCATTTCTAGAGTAAAATGGTATCAATAGGAACATGTGCACTAATACTCATGTGCATAAATCCCCAACACTACAGTTAATTACCCATAGCAATCGGTTTGAAGCTTGTAGTGTTGTAGATTCTAAAGCACCCTCTCACTTCCCGAGATTCAAGCTCACTGTACGTGTTCTACATACATATTCTTCTGCCAGTACACATTCAGTATACTTCATATCCCCACATCTACTCTTACCCTTGGGGGAGAAATGCAATTTAAGGTGGAGTCTGTGTCCTGTCCTGTGCTGCAAAGTGATTGTTACAGCCTCTAAGGTTAGAAGGGAATATCGCCCCGGCCTTACTCTTCACCGACAATGCCCTATTGTTATCAAAATCCCCCCAAGACACCATCTTGAGGCGTTCAGGATTCTGAGCACTGATACAAGGCACGTTGTGGTATTAGGATTAGTAAAATGTCTGATGGCTCACTGCATTAGACGCTCAAAGTATATGAAATTACATCATTTTCTAATACCATGCGATGTGTTTATTGTATATACTGTTTTTTATGTTTTTATCACCGCCATGCCGATAATTGAGTGAGTCTCTAGACTGTGTTTCTCTTTTATGTTGTCGCTGTATTATTTTTGTATTTTGGGCCTCTTCTCAGTTCTCACTTCTTTGTCTACAATTGTTATCATGTCATGTATTTATGTGAAATCCACTTTTTAAGATCTCTGTGATTAAAATAAAGTTTTATTATGATGATGATTCTTACAGGTAAATAACGTGGCAGTTACATAATCTTCCTGCATATTCCTCATCACACTCCCACTTTCAATGATGAGCCAGTGCAATATAAAATATAATTAGAGCCCTTTTGCAAGGGCCACTGTGCTAGCATGAGCTACAGGGCCTAACTGTAGGATTTGAGGCCTTTTACTGCTGATATCCTGGTGTCCAACCTAACAGGATTCCGAGTATCTGAGCCAAGTGCTACTCCTTCAGCACTCGACTCTCACCGGTAGTGCAGGTTGAGCAGGCCACGGCTCTTCATGGGGAGATAAGTTCACTGTATGCAAGGGCTCACAGCTCAAAATACACACACCACAAACATTTGTGATTGTTCAGTCAATACTGATCTTTAGTATAAAAGCTGTATTTCTAATGTTCACAAATAATGACAAACAAAATAAATTACCAGTCCCTCTTTAAGGCAAGTGCACTAGCACTATATCCGCCCATGTCTCTTCTATGGCTCCTTTCTACATCCCTTTCCCTGTTGTTAAGTTATCTTCATTTAATTTATAACATGCACAAACCACCCAAAAAGGGTATGTCGGTGCAACCAAAGTCAGAACAGGCAGAAACAATTCCATTAAAACAAGACTGTCTTAAGAGCTTTCTTGAATTTGAGGTGATCATAACATGTACGAATATGAAACGGAAAATTATTCCAGTATAGCGGGACAGATATGCAAAAGATTGGCCTCCTAATCGAGCCTTTCTGATTCGTGGAATCAAGAGCAGTACGTTATCGCTGGATATAAGGCACCTCGAAGGATGATGCTGAATAAGCTCTCCCTGTCAAGGCCTTATGTGTTAGAAAGGTTTGAACACGATTCTTTGTGCACTCATAACCAGTGGAGAGGGCGCAGAAGAGAAGAGGCTGACCCAGCAGGAAGGTAGAGAATGAGACTGGCGGCTGTGCTCTGCACAACCTGTAATTTAGACAGCAACGTCTCAGTAAGACATTGCCCTAGTCCAAGCAACTGATAACCAGAGGCTGAACCAGGGTTTTTCGAGCTTCCAGGGGAATAAAGGGAAAGACTCTCCTAAGTAGGCACATTGTTTCAAAACAGAAGCCTGTGATGCACCTGACCTGCTCTTTCATAGAGAGTGGTTGGTCCAGCCGTACTCCCAATTTTTTTACAACCAGTTTAGGCGCAGGAGCTACACCAAGTTCAGAAGGCCACCATTCAGATGCCCAAAGCTGTTGGGCCTCGCCAAACAACATAATTTCTATTTTGCCAGCATTCAACTGGAGACAGTTCTCTGTCATCCAGGTGGCAATTGCTTTCATTTCTGAAGAAAAACGTTCTTTGGCGTTTACTCTGTCTTTATCAAAAGAGATCATTAGCTGTGTATAATCTGCATAATAGATGACATCAAAGCCAAAATCTTTAACTATGGGGGAAAGGACGGAGGGAACATATATGTTAGAGAGCGTAGGGGTGGAGCATCAACCCTGTGGCACCCCCTCATTGAGTGTCATGGGGCACGACTTATAATAACCCATCATGATGGTTTGTGATCTATTGGTGAGGAAATCATTGAGCCAATCAAAAGCCGACCAGTAAATCTCTTTCAGTCTACGAAGTAGTCTAGGATGTGACACAATCGAATACTGAGGATAAATCCAGCAGCACAAGTATGGATGGTAAGTCAGCATCAAAGGAGCATTGGACCTGGTCGAGGACAGCAGCTAAAGCTGTCTCCATGCTATGTGATGGTCTAAGACCAGATTGGGACAGGTCCCGGATCTTGTTCTCAATATATTCCATAAATTGGTTGTTTATTAGTTGTTCTAGCAGCTATCCTAGCAAAGGAAGCAATGAAATAGGGCGATAGTTGTCATGATTGGCCCAAGCCGTTTTTTTATTTTATTTTTTAAATTGACCTAACTAAAGCTGCCTTCCAAGCAGCTGTAATTTTCCCAGATTTAATTGATAGATTAAATAAGGAAAGGATAGCCAGAGCAAGGGAATTGGAAAGAGCTGAGGTAATCCTGGGAGAGCAGATATCTAAAGGAGAGCCTGATTTGGCTGATGCCAGTGCTCTTTGAATTGTCTCCAAACAAAAGCTGTTAAACTGTCCTAAACTAAGGGCTGCCTGAATGGTGGGGAGGGGTGGCTGTGTCCTCAAGGGAAATTCTGGTAACTACCATTAATTTTATCCTCAAAGTAGTTAGCCAGGGAGTCACAAAATTCCTGTGATACAAGTGGTTCCTGGGTACAGGCTTAAGGGTTGCTAAAAGCATTAACCACTTTGTATAACATTTTAGAGGAATTTCCAGCATGATGTATTTGTCTAATGATATAGATTTTTCAAGCTTTTTTGATATTATGGAGGTAAGCTGTTAAGGCTGATCTATATGCCTCTTTCTCAGACAGGTGAGATGTTCGTCGACAATGTCTTTCTAATTGTTTTGCAGACAGCTTTCTCTGTTCTCAAATCTATGCATACCAAAGTGCATGAGAACCATGTTTAGAACTAGGGCAGAATTGAAAATGTGCAGTGCTGTCTAATGCTAAATTTAGCGCTTGATGATAGGATGCAAGTGCCCGATCGACATCTAAATTAGTCTGTATGTCAGGAAAAGCAAACACTCTAAATAATCAGAAGGTATTTTCCGCCAGTGCCTGCTTAGCTTTTTATGGACTTTTTGTGTGTTCTCTATCCCCGTTTGCTTAGGAAACTGGAAACGAAGTAACTGATCCGTCAAGAACAGCGATTGAGGTGGGTCACATGTTACAGAGGAAATGTTGGTAAAAATTAAATCTAATGTGTGTCCTGCTATGTGGGTTGGTCCACACACTTTCTGATGGAGGCCTAAAGTGGGCAAGTCAGAGATGAGCAAATTAGTATCTAGATTGAGGGGATCATCCCCATGGTAGTTGGTCTCCCAACAGAAGAAAGTGTTGTAAGGCCAAAACTTGGGGTGCAATATATTTCATTAGGCACTGATTAAAATTGTGTTTAAGGCCAGGTGGACTATAAAATACACCTTTCCAACAATTATTGAAGAAAAGTTCAACTTTAACCGTCCAAATTTCAGCCCAGTCCACAGGAGAAGAATCAATTAATGAAAATTTTAAAGTGTCTTTGAAAATAGTGGCTATTCCATCACCTACGCTACCTTCTCTATCTAAGAGAAGCATGCAATAATTGTTAAGGAGCGAAATAAAGATGGCATGGAGGGAGGTGGGGCTCAGCCACTTTCCGTAAGGAAACCCACATCCAATGACGTTGAAGAAAGTAGGTCCCAGAATTCAACTCCATGTTTCGAAAGGGACCTAACGTTGAGCAAGAAACTATACCTTGCTCAGCTGAACTCTACTCTGAAGCCTGTATTGGTGGGTGGACTTCAGGTGCAGCCCATACTAGTATAAGCATCAATGTCTGGTTTGGTCTTGGAAATTCAGCTCTTGTGCAGAATATCTCCAAGCTCCAGGTCTCACACAAGCCTACAGTCCTGCTTCCACCTTACCCCAATTGCAAGATTCAGGAGAGTTGGGGTGCCAGAGTGCTTTTATATGCTACATTTCCCATTGAGCACTTTGCATCTCGCCCTTTGCACCGCTGGATCAGTGCCCTAGGGCCATTACAGATGACGGTGGCGGCAGCGGCAGCGGCATCCTGGTGTTACAGCTCCTACAAATTTGCAGTTCCTGCCGCTAAGTCACTGAAGCAGTTGTTGCTCTTGTAGGCAGCCTCTAGAGTTGTTCCTGAGAACCTGTGTGGATTGTGGGGACTCCTACAACATTGCAACAGTTCCAATGATCTTCGGTGGCCCCCTCCTGCTATCTGGCAGTCACAAACATTTAGAACAGACCAAAATTGGTCGGGTTCTCTGGGTGACAGCCTCAGCTGTCCTCGGTGGCCCCGTCTCGGAACAGAGGGTGCTCACAGTCAAGGGTGTTGACCCACAACCTCAGTTGCACAGGTGATGGCCAACTGTATAAGTTGCATACAAGATGGCACCAAAAGTCCTAGGGTCCCAAACAGTCATAGTGACTCCTTCATGGCACACACAAGGTCACAAAAAGGGTGATGGCCCCAAACGAGAGCAACTACACCAGGTGACGGCCTGCAACTTCCCGACAGACTGGACTAGGGCAGTCAGGCAGCAGGCTGGTGCTCCATGCTCATGGAAGTGTTCTTAGCTCCTGGCTGATGTCCCCTCACCACAATGGGAGATTGGCAAACCTTGGTCCATGTCCTGGTTTCAGCAGCAAGGATGTTTTGGCGATCTTCCCCCCCTTGATGGGACAGTGCTGTTCAACAAAGTCTGGGCACATGCTCCCTCCTCTATAGTCTAACACAAGACATATGTGATTTAATGTATAGCCTTTGAAATTCGTATTGGTGGTGTCAGCTCTTTTCAAGTGCTCTCTCAATATACTGCCCTTTGTAAAAACAGTTTGCCACAGCTGATATGACTCTAATTCTGAATGACCCACTACAGGGACCAAGTGGATAACCATGGATAACCATGGATCACATCAGGATGTCAACCTCCACTGAAATATGTTCTAAAGAGGTCCAAACAACTAAGCGTTCCTGGTTATCAGATTCCCTAGCAGGGCCAACCTTATCAGCAACACCATCTCCCTGATAATAAGCCCAGACACCACTGACCAATAACTCTTCCTGGAACCAAAAAGCCCTCTGAGGTGTACAATGTTCACAGAGGATGATCTTATTCTCTCACTTCAGTGTGTGTTTGTGTATGTGTGTGTCACTCGCCAGGCCTCAGGAATGTCAACAACACACAGCTCTTGCCTGTGGGTTGCAGTCTTCAGTTGCTCCAAGCCCTAGGCTTCCAAAATGGAAACCACAGACCCCCATGCTATTTACTATCCACAGGCACTCACATGCAATTCAGCATGCACATGCAAGCATCACATGGTCTCTGGTGCTACACACACTCCATGCAGACCAAGAGTGAGTTAACGACACAGCCACAAAAATTTACATGAGTGGCCATGCAGACCCCACTCCTGTGATACAGGTAAAAAAAGGCCTGTTCACATTGCTATTTTTTATTTAACATAACAATGGCTATGCTGACACTACCACACTTGTGTGACTTAATACCAGCTAAAGGCAGTAGCCCTCTACTTTCACCAGGATAGTGCTTGGTAAGAAACTGAGTGCTGTGTGTCTCATAGTGAGTGCACTCACACACATCTCCCCGAATGGAATACACTTCCATTTTGGACACAGCACATCAACTTTCCATTAAATCCAGGTAATTGCTTGTCCTCTTTCAGAGTCTACTTTGAGTACAGTTACCCATTTTTTCTGAAAATATATATGCTTTGCTTGATCAGGGGTGTGCGGTGTAGGTGGCATTATGGATGATAATGCCTGAGATTCACCTGTAATAAACAAGAGGCTCCACCTCCATCAGTGTTTTCAGGATTTGTCCAAGTGCAAGTGAGCTGATGCAAGAAGTACATATACTCCATTGGAACCTTAACATGTATACGGATGATCCCTCAGTACAATACTTGCAACTCCCTTCTTACCTGCTTACATATTCAAAAGAGGATTCACTCGATTCTCATCTCTAGGGGAAAACGTATCATATGTATATAGAAGTAAAAACTATTTTATCTATTTGGTGCTTAATTTCTTAAAAACAGGCAGGGCTAAAAAAATGTTCTTAAGAGGGCCCCACACATTTCCATTGCTGGCACTACTGACTATCTTTCAAAGCACTTTAAATTCCTGATGTAATCTTTACCCTATTTAACAGCATTTAATCTATGAAGTTTGGAAGAAATGAACTCTTAGTTAGCCTTCACAGAATACAAACTCATGACTTTCCTCATGGCTTCATAGAGCACTCAAGGCACAATTAATGATGCATAATGTAACCATCTGATAACAGCAAGACAGAATATTCACTTTTTTCTAAACAGCACTTTGCTCGGAAATCCAGGGATTTTTACAATGTTAAAAAGCAAAACTTTAAGTGCCAGAATGCAATCATATGTTGGATAAGAATCAAGAACTGACTATAGGTGTCATGCGACACTGAGCCAATTGCTCACTGTGGGTGTTATTCTCTAAATTCAGGACTGAATACTTTGTGGTGTAATTATTTTTGTATAGTAATGACAGCACACTGGGCCAGGTATATTCAGAAATGTATTAAAAGTGACTCTGCTTGTCCTGAAAATGAAACTAGTTCTTCCTTTGAAAATACAGCTTGTGCTTTAATTATGGCACATATTTGATTTTTATTTGGCTGAAAATCCTAGCATCACATTGCATGGCCTACATATTTAACAGATCCCTAGCTATAAATGTGTTTACTCATTTTAATAAGTGTTAGCCCTTTATTTTCTAACGATCTTCTAAAAAGGGTTTCATCCTAGGCCCATTTTACTATAAGGATGCACTTTCCCTGTCTGCACCACAGTGCACCTTAAAACAGGGTTGCCGGGCGCAAACAGGAAAGGTGCACCTTATTATGATGAATGGGTTGCCCTCATGGCATCCAAGAACTAATTGCAGCCCTGGGGGCAGCACATTCAAGTGAAATACAGAGTGGCTGCTTCAAAGGCACTCTGGGCCTGATTCTAATGTTGGCGGGCGGCGGGAGCCGCCAGCCAAGCTACCGCCGCTGAATGACCGCACCGCGGTCAAAAGACCGCGGCGGCCATTTAGACATTTCCTCTGGGCCGGCGGGCGCTCTCCAAAAGAGCGCCCGCTGGCCCAGAGGAAATGCCCCTGCAACGAGGACGCCGGCTCAGAATTGAGCCGGCGGAGTTGCAGGGGTGTGACGGGTGCAGTTTGCACCCGTCGTGTATTTCAGTGTCTGCTTAGCAGACACTGAAATACTTTGCGGGGCCCCCTTGGCATGGGCACGGCAGGGGCCCCCATGGGCCCCGCGGCACCCCCTACCGCCATCCTGTTCCTGGCGGGCGAACCGCCAGGAACAGGATGGCGGTAGGGGGTGTCAGAATCCCCCATGGCGGCGCAGCAAGCTGCGCCGCCATGGGGGATTCAAAGGGCAGCGGTAAACCGGCGGGAGACCGCCGGTTTGCCTCTTCTGACCGCGGCCGAAGCGCCGCGGTCAGAATGCCCTGCGGGGCACCGCCGGCCTGTCGGCGGTGCTCTCACCGACCCTGGCCCCGGCGGTCTTAGACCGCCGGGGTCAGAATGACCCCCTCTGTGTCTCACAGTGCATATGGTAACCTGCAGCAAAAAGCCCTCTTGAGAGAGAAAAGGTCACACATCAGTTCATTAGGACTACATTATAATTAGAACAACTTGAATATTACTTTCATTTTCTTCCAGGATGCAAGTTACCCCTGACTTAGGGCCTGATTTAGGTCTTGGCGGAGGGGTTACCCAGTTACAACTGTGATGGATATCCCATCCGCTGAAATCTAAATACCCTAGAAAACTATTGGATTTTGATTTGGAGTAACCCCTCCACCAAGATCTAAATCAGGCTCCTAAAGATGAGAGGAGAGGGAAGGCAGGAATTTAGAGGCTTAGTGGGTGAAGAGTGACATTTGAAAGAGCTGAAGGATGAAGGAAGACAGGAATAAAGCCAAATGAAGTATGGGAATGATTCAAGCAGCACGAGACAAGAAGTTGTGTGCTTTATCTGCATTAGTGAGTAGCTTATTCAGAGTTTAGGGCTTCTGGGAAACTGTAGGGAGTAGAATGATGAATTTACTAAAATCCTCTCAAAGACGAACTAGGAAAAAAATTCTCACCATGTGGGAGGTGATAGAGGGGCCCTGGATGGGAGGAGCCTTGAGAGCTTTAATGTCTTATGATCCACACAATCTCAGAAGGGCATCAGCTGTGCAGAGCATCCAGCTGTATAAGTAGCAAGTCTACTTTCTCTAAAGTCGGAACTCCCTCATTCCCTTGAATTCAGTGGAATTAGCTGATCTGGTGATAGGCACCTGGCTATGTTAGTGTTTCTTCAAGTGTGTTAGACCTGGCATCCTTAGGGTACTATTACCCTATAGTTTTTGCCTTTCACCTCCTGTTTGTGCTGCATCTTTTTATTGGCCTTAGGATTCTGATCACTTTACCACTGCTGACCAGTGCTAAAGTGCATGTGCTTCTCCCCTAAACATGGTAGCATTGATGTATCCACAAATGGCATATTTAATTTACTTGTAAGGCCCTTGTGAAGTGGTATACCACATAACCAGGGCGTTTAAACTGAATGCTAATAGTGGGTCTTCAGCACTGATTGTGCAACCCACTCAAGTAGCCTTTCAAACCTGACTGATGCCTGCCATTACAGAGCCTGTGTGCAGTTTCACTGCCACCTCGACTTAGCATTTGAAACCTCTTGCCAAGCCTTACACTCCCCTTTTATTACGTATAAGTCACCCCTACGTTAGGCCCTAGGTAGCTCTTAGGGCAGGGTGCTTTGTAAGTTAAAGGCAGGGCATGTACCTTTAAGATTTACAGGCTCTGGTAGTGAAAACACCCAAAGTTGTTTTTCACTACTGTGAGACATATTCTTCTGAAAGGCCAGCACTGGGAATTCCTTAATATATTTTTAAACTGTAATTCCTGAGCAGAAAAGAGGGACTACAGCATGTTTCATATCATTGGAATGGTAACGAAAAAATCCTCTTACTGCTAAAGTCAGATTTAACATTACTATTTTACAAATGCCACTTTTAGAAAGTGGTCATTTATCTTCTCTCACTGCTCTGTGTGTCTGACAGCCTGTCTCCAGTACACATCTGGAATGGGCTGGTTGACAGCTGCATTTGTGCATTCCCTCCAGACAGGCATGACACAGGAAACTCAACTGCATCTCTATTCATCTGCATACTGATGGGTCTTCCTGGGCAAGAAGTATGGTAGGGGTTCACACACTTCAAAGGGTAGTGGCCTGACCCATCACAAATGGCTGATTACCCCCAACTGATAGTCTGGAGCCAAGATTGGGATAAAAGGGGGAATTGTGCATCTAGAGGAGCTGCTTTGAAATTACACCCACTTCAAAAGCACTTTTGGGTATAGGTACTGGGACTCTGATCCTAGCAAAGCAGAACACTTCTGGACTTGGGAAGAACTCTGCTGGAGTAAAGACTGCTGAGGATTGCCACTTTGCCTGGACTAACTCTTCCAAGGAACTGCTTCTCTGCTGTGCTGAGCTGCCTGCTGATTTCTGGCCTGCTGAGGACAAGGACTGGACCCATCTTGCTTAATACATAGCAATTCCAAGGGCTTGATAGCTTGCCCCCGTTCTTCTGCAGTCTCCGGGACATCAGAGACTGCCTGCAACTCTTGTGGTGCTGTTGGACTCTGCCATCTGTGAGTCTTATCCTTGCCTGAGGTGCCCCTTTCAGTCCTTGTTATTAGAAGTGGGTTCTGCGACTGGTTTCTGCAAAAACTGATGCATCGCCTCGATTGAGTGGGAAATTCAGCAGCATCGCTGCTTCGTCCCATACGCAGAGGCTGTTAGACGACTTCAGATTCACAGCTTACATGGCCTGATGAGAATGTTCTGTACGGCTCAATGACAACGCATCGCATTCACTTCAGCGGAGTTCGACTCTGACGTGGGGCCCAGCTGCAAGGCTCAACTACAACTCATCGTCCTGACTGTACAGGTCGGAACCGACACATCGTGCCCTCAAAGTCAACACTTTGCTCCATCATAGGTTATATTTCAGCATGGTCCTATGGATAAAATAAAAGCTAAGTGGAACGGCAAAGAAGCAAAATAACAACACTGTTTATAGGAAGTCAACACCTTGTTCAAAATCCCCTCATCCCCTTCTCTAAGAAGAGTTCCACTCCATGTCCAGCCAGCTCCGGAAAACAATAAGCACCTCACCTCCAAAGACTTCACAATTGCAATACACTATACAAGGCCATTATTACATTCCACCTTGTCTGTGGTCGGCCTCCAAGAAAGGTTCAACTTAGAAAATAAGTCAGCTCTGTTAGTGAACAACTTTGAGGACCCCCTAAGAGGGGCTTGCGGGCACCTCTTCAGGCACCTGGTCCTTTTGAAGCTATTTATAGGTCGATGTTCACACTTCTAGGATGGAGACTAGTGAACACAAGCAAGATCATTTATACTACCACACTGAAGTGATAAGGATGCTGAATTCCATTCTTCATAACTTAATAGTTGCTTCCTGGTGTGCCTAACTATTGCTGTAGACACTTTTGTAGACATAGTATCAGTTAGAACAGCACTGAAAAAACAGATGTCTTTGAAAGCTGCTGAATTACTTGATACCATACATTCTGTATAAGTTAGCTGAAGTACAGAGTGGAGCCAAGGCCCAGATTAATCAGACTTATTGTGTTTTTTTGGCAGATCTGTGATGAGAAAAAGAGCCTATTTTGTATTCCTACTTTGAGGAGATAAGTATTCTTCAATAGAACGTTGGTCTTTTTAAGGATATATTTATGTGCTCTTTCTTTCATTTCTGTGCATTTGCCTAGTATAAACACCATTGGGATTGTAGAACACAAAGATGTCATGCACTGTCCCGGGGCCGTTTTTTTTAAAATGTGTTTTTATTGGATTTTTACAGACAAATTAATAATCGCAACTACAGGGCTAGAAATAGAGCATTATGTGAGTGCTGATACACAAACCTGTCACATAGCAACTAATCAATTTCCGGGGGTTGCATCCTAGGTTCTCTCTAAGGTGAGTGTCTGATGGGCGTGAACTTAACTTCCAGGAGCGCGCACACAATTAATTTTAGATTGTGTAAAACAGCGTGGCAGAGTCTCTATGAAGTGTAGGGTAGCCTAACCCCCCTCGTCCAGCAAGCCAGAGGCACATAAAGGGCAACATTAACACGCGGATTATAATTGTCCTGTGCAGATAAACCTTTCACATTTAAAATTGTGCTTTTCACGATTTCCGTGCCAAGAGTCAAAGTGCTCTCATGGGGCTTCAGGACATTGGCCAAATATATTTGCTGTTAATGGTAGGTGGACGGAAGAAATACACCTTCTCTTTTTAGCAGCTCTTCTGGTTTTCCGGAGGAGAATAGTTATACCTTTCTCAGAGAAAAATCTTAATTTTATCTGCAGATTCCCTGTTGTATTTATAGTGATTTTTTAAGTCTATTTCTTGTGCTTCATAAAGCATCTGGGCATTCCACGTTGTAGTCTTGTGAGTCTGGAGAGGAGAAATTGGAGACAGAGATGAGTCAAACCCATCTGGATAGGCTTCACTACAATCTCGCCGTAGGACGACTAGTTTTGATTATGATAATAATACGATTGTGCCATGCAGAGATGGAGTAAATTAAATTCGTCCATGAGGTCAGCTGCTTGTGGCAGGCCTCTTTATGCATTGACTGTCTTTTTTAACTTTTTTGGTATTCAGTGGTTTGGCTTAGGTTAAGTGGCCATAGTTTTCCCACCGGTATAAGTATGGCTTGTTGCAGTTCCTGTCTATTCTGGTTTTAGAAGAAGGGGTCAGCATTAGGGATGGCCAGGGAATGGGATAAAAGCGACAGTATGGGGAAAGGAAGAGAGGGCAAGAGGGGGTGTTGTGGGAAACAACCCTTAACATATTATGGAGGTTAAGGTAAGGAGAGGGGTCTTTGTAGGAATAATGTGAAAAACATATGTTAAGAAAAAATGTTTCTTAAGAATGTTTTTTTTGGGTTGGTTTCGACAACCCGGTTAAAACTATTAATAAAACATCACCAATAATGGTTCTATAAAATAGATTTACCAGAACCAATTTTTCAGGATTCTTTTTGTCTAAAACTCATGCAATTGTAATAGCCAGTCTGGCTAGAGGTGCCCCATCAGAACTGACAAGTGGGTGTGATCGTTATCCAACCTGTACTGATTTTAAACTGCCATCCTAGAGTGCCAATGAGATAATTCCTGTGACGTTTGGTGATATCCTTGTCATTCTACCTGAACTTAACATAGGCATCCAAAAATATTCAGACTGTGGTATTTCAGCAAACCTTGGCTTTTACACTAAGGGCCTGATTACGACATTGGCGGATGGAATACTCTGTCACAAATGTGATGGATATCCTGCATGCCATTTTACAAGTTCCATTATATCCTATGGAACTTGCAAAATGGCGGGCGGGATATCCATCATGCTTGTGACGGAGTATCCCATCTGCCAAGGTTGTAATCAGGCCCTAAGTCTTATGTACCGACCAAGAATGTTTTTGATCTCTTCAGGCATTGGTTGCATGTACTCTTGGTAATAAATGAGATTGGTTTAGGACATGTAATGGTAGCTACTTGAATTTAGAAGGACATTCTATAGATTTTCATAATAGCAGGTTGACATGTTATATGTTATGAAATTCACAGGTCAAATTTGGGAGGCAGTGGAACAGTGCCTGGTCAACCTGGTTGCAGACAGTTAAAGGAGATGTTTTATTAAGACACCTGCCATAAGCATGTCTAGCCCATGGCTTGCACTGATCACAGCCAACCTCGATAAAGCATTACTTCAGGAGTGCCTGTGAAATTACTCGGAACTCATTTGTTTCTTTAAGAGGGGTGGCCCCTTGGATCTCACATGTTGTGATACAAAGCTGCCAGTTCAGGACCATTAGCTTGGGAAAAGCCAAGTGTTAGAAATCGGGTCTCTAGTTGGTAGTCAGTTTACACCCTGTCCAAGTAGGGACCCTCACTCTAGTCAGGGTAAGGGAGATACACAGCTCAGATAACCCCTGCTCACCTCCTTGATAGCTTGGTACAAGCAATCAGGATTATCTCAGAGGCAATGTGTAAAGTATTTGTAAAAACCCACACAGTAATGCAGTGAAAACACCACAAAAGAAATCCACACCAGTTTTAAAAAATAGTCAATATTTATCTAAATCATACAAGACAAAAACAACAAAAATCCAACATACACAAGTAAATATACACAAATTTTAAAGTAAAAAGAGTCTTAATCCATAAGAATCACTGGATGCGTTGCTTTTGCACAAAGTACATGGTATGCATCAAATATAAAACTGCAGGGCGAGTGTGCATCAGAAAAGCAGGCAATGCATTGATTCCTTACTTGCAAGTGAGGCCATGCGTCGATTCTTTCTTCGCCAGTAAGTAATGCGTCAATTCTTTTCTCGTAGGGATTATCGGACAGGCAACCTCGGGTCCAGGTGGTGATGTTGAAGATTTGGTGCCTGGGGACTATGAGTGGACAATTCGGACAGACGGCAATGATGATCCTGCGCTGAGCTGGTGATGTGTTGATTTCACCAGCGCTGCGTCGCTTCTTCAGCTGTGGTGCAGGCGCTGAATTAATTTTTGTGCTGCTTGACTCTGTTGCATGGATTTTCACTCAGGTTCTGCCAGGTTCTCCTTCCAGGGGCCGAGGGACTGGATGTGGCACCACTTGGAAAGTTAGGGGGTCTCAGAAAGAGAGCCAGGTGCTGGCAGATGAAGTATTTGATGTCCCTGAGACTTCTTAGCAGGAGGCAAGCTCAGTCCATGCCCTTGGAGAAACCTCACAAGCAGGATACACAGCAAAGTCCAATCTTTGTCCTCTCTAAGGCAGAAGCAGCAACTCCAGGCCAACCCAGCAAAGCACATACAGTAGAGGCCAGTACTCCTCCTCACAGCTCTTCAGCTCTTCTCCTTGGCAGAGCTTCCTCTCGATCCTGAAGTGTTAAAAAAATCTTGGGTCCACTACTTATACTAATTTCTGCCTTGACACTAGGCAAACTTCAAAGCAAACTCTTTGTACTGCACATGACCCTGCCTCTTCCTTGCCCTGCCCCAGCCACACTCTAGAGGTTTGGAGACTGTATTGTGAGGGGACAGACACAGCCCTTTCAAGTGCAGGTGACAGCTCCTCCCTACCACTCTAACCCAGGAAGACTCCTCGGGAAATGCAGGACACACCGCAGAACCCTTTGCTTCTGTCTAGAGTGAATTCACAAACAGCCCAACTGTCAGTCTGACCTAGACATGGATTCAGCAGTCAAGCAGAAGCACAGAATGGTTAAGCAAGAAAATGCCCACTTTCTAAAAGTGGTAGTTTCAAACAGACAACCTAAAAAACAACTTTACCAAAAGGGGTAATTTTAAATTGTGCCCCCAGCCTCCATATCTCTATCTGAACTCGGTGGGAAACTACACTTAAAAGACATACCAAGGCAATCACCAAGGTAACCTATGGGAGAGATAGGCCTTGCAGGAGTGAAAAGTTTGTTTTGGCAGTATTTCACTATCAGGGCATGTAAACGCATTAGTACATGTCCTATCTACTAAATGCACTGCACTCTGCCCATGGGGCTGCCTTGGGCCTTCCCTAAGGGTGGCTTACATGTAGTAAAAGGGTCGACTTGGCACTGCAAAACTGCACACACAGACACTGCAGTGGCAGGTCTTAGACATATTTAAAGGGCTACCTATGTGGGTGGCACAATCAGTGCTGCAGGCTCAATGGTAGCATTTGATTTACAGGCCCTGGGCACCTCTAGTGCACTTTACTGGGTACTTACTAGTAAATCAAATATGTCAATCAGGGCTAACCAATCATAATCACAGTTTGGAATGAGAGCAGTTGCACTTTAGCACTGGTCAGCAGTGGTAAGGTGCCCAGAGCACCAAAACCAGCAAAAACAAAATCTGGCACACAGTCAAAAATACAGGAAGCAGCTGCAAAAAGACAGGAGAAACCAAGCAAAGGGATGCCAGGTCTAACAACAAGTCTTTATTTCTTCCATGATGGTCAAATGTAGCATACAATATGGAGAGTGTGCAGATGAGATGAAGACCAACCCTCTGTGGTAACTGTTAAGCCACCAGGGACATATGTGGAGTTAGTGCACAAACAAGAGAGGCCAACCTGTCAAGGTGCTGTTAAGCCACCTTTGATGGATTCTAAATGGATTATACACAGGAGTGACAGGGACCAGTCAAACACCTGATGGGCTTAACTCAGTCAAGCTGTACCCTTACAGTAGATCATAATGAAAAGCAATATAAAAAGAAGAAATTTGTGTTGTAAGTGGTGAACCTAAAAGGCATGAACAGCAAAATATTGCATATTATCAGCTCTTCTCATGAACATGGCATTGGCAGATTAGGTTTAACACACCTAACTCTCTTTTAGGTTAGAGATTAGGTTCATCATGCTAGGGTATTAGGACATATTATATATCTCATGTTATTTTATGTTATTGCAAGATGGTGGAGGTCTTTGTATTAATGACTATCGTGCTCACAAATCTGTTCCTTACATTATTAATTATCCTTATCATTGCGGCCCATGCAACATAGTGTAGATTGCAATTTTGTTAATAAAAGCTATTGAAAACTTCACTGCATCTCCTTCATTGCATGTGTTTGATTGAGACATGTTCATGTGAGAAAGGGGTATGCTCGGTTTAACCACGACACTCCATGAGATGCAACACTCTTGAGTCCATGCGTAAAGGCTGCCACAAATCACTTTTCACTGTTTGGGTTTTTAGTGAGGTGCTGCTTGTGAGCCAGGAGTGTTGGGATGACAGTTGCCATTTGTTGTAGGACAGGCATAGTCACCTACAAACATAAGTACTGTCATCCTGAAACCAGCAGTGTTGCTCAGAGCAACAGTCAAACTACGACATGGCGCCACCAATGGGGGTGTTTAGGCACTAATTTACGGATACCCTGACTATCCTAGTCTCACATACAACAGGTACCCTAAGTACCATTATATGGCGACGTCCGTTGTCTTGGGGAAGATCCTCCTCAGCTGAACAGGAAGCACCTAATTAGGCTGTAGGTTATTCAAGCTCAAACTGTCAACATCAGGGCAGTGCACGCTGTACGGGCGACTGGAATGCAAAAACCCAGCACTTATGAGATAACGTAATTCATGCATTATGCTGATATGCTGTTGTTTAACCTTTTGCATTGCAGAGTTTAATCCTGAAGACTTATGTTCAAGGTGCTTATAAATATTGTTCATTTGCAATGTATTGCTGCAGGCTTTCAGAGTGTCAGGTGTGGTCCCTTTCCAGGGCCTTCTAGAAGCTTCTCTGCAGCATGACTGGGTGTGGTTTGTGGGCTGAGCCAGACTCTATATAAGGGAGCCAGCCCAGCTCCACGAGCTCACTATTCAGAGGTCCCGGAGCTGAGCAGCAGCAACTTCCTGAGCTCCTGTTCCGGAGGCCTACTTTGAACTTCCAGGCCTTGCCCTTCATTGTATTGGTGATCCTTGATCAGGGTGGTAAGACGGAGGTCCGGCTGGGCCCCCGATCCCGTTTTCGAAGGCATTTGAGTTCTTGGGCCTAATTTTCATGTTGAGAGATTTTACCTTGTGCGTGTGAATGTGCGCTTGTTTTTTTCCGGCATTTACATGTTGATATTCGAATCGGCAAGACGTGTGATTCATTCCTCGTGTTTAACTCTTGATATTCATTGTGCGCTACCATTTCTTGGCAGATGCACGGTGGCATTTGAATCGGCAAGACCCGCAATTCATTCCTCGTGTTTAACTCTTGATATTCATTGTGCGCCACCGTTTCTTGGCAGTTACATGGTGGCATTCGAATCAGCAAGACGTACGATTCATTCCTTGTGTTTAACTCTTGATATTCGTTGTGCACAACCATTTCTTGGCATTTGCATGGTGACATTCGAATCGGCATGACACACGATTCATTCCTTGTGTTTAACCCTTGATACTCATTGTGCGCTATCATTTCTTGGCAGTTACATGGTGGCATTCGAATCGGCAAGACGTGCGGTTCATTCCTCGTGTTTAACTCTTGATATTCATTGTGCGCTACCATTTCTTGGCAATTACATGGTGGCATTCGAATCGGCAAGACGCGCAATTCATTTCCTTGCATTCAACTCTTGATACGCATTGTGCGCAAGCATTTCTTGGCACTTAAATGGGAGCATTCGAATCGGCAAGACACGCAATTCATTTCCGCAATTAAACCTTGATGTTGCAGGTCGATTGCAGTGTGCGCGATCATTTCATGGCATTTGCATATTCTGGTTGAAATCAGCAGTGTGCACGATTCTTTTCCCGCATTTAAAACTTGATGTCAGATCGCTTATAGTGTGCGCTATCATTTTATGGCAATCAAAACTCTGATGTGTAGTGTTTCCTGAAGTGCACACAATTATCCAGGGCCCTTGAATTGCAGAGGTGTTAAATTCAAGATGTTACATTCTATGTGCATGTTAAGTCTTTAGCACAATTCCTATTGTTTTCCAGGGAATGTTTGGATGGCCTTTTATCCTCATGTAATGAGGCAGTGTTTGTTCTGGGACATTGTTCTAGAAGGTTCTTGTATTCCTAGACAGTATGCAACAATTCATGAAAAGTCCATATGAAACATTGTACTAACCATTCTTGATTCTTTTCCAGGTACCTAGATTTCTTGAGGCCTAATTAGAGTCTAGTTCTAGGCCATTCAGGTTTCCTCAGTCTAAGTGTTATTTCATGTTCCGAGTATCACTGAACTCTAGACTCAACAGAGTGTTATTTCATGTTCCAAGTATCACTGAACTCTAGACTCAACAGAGTGTTGTTTCATGTTCCCAGTATCACTGAACACTAGATTCAACAGAGAGTTTTTATGAACCTAAGTGTGATTTTATTCTGATGTTGTGTTGTTTTAACCTTTTGCTTCCTACAAGTCTCCTTCCCAGCTGTTCCCTACCTAATCCCCTTTTCCCCACTTGGACTCTCTTAGACTCTGTGACATTCTAATCAGAGTATTGGAGCATGGTGGACATGTTGGGAACGTGCGCAGACCCAGAGGATCTGGTCTCCCTGGCACAAACCACTAAAAGGACTTTTCTCCTCACTTGGTGTTCCATCTCTTTAACCACTTCACAATATGGCTAATGCCATTAACATTCCTGAGAATGCCAGGCAAGCATTAACTCTACACCTAGTAGCTCATGGGTTAACGGATGAGGGTGGGGATGTTACATTCATAGTAGAAGCTAGTAAAGCCTACTAAGCAGAAACATTCTACTCTTGGGTCACCTTTCCTGAGGAAGACCAAAGATCATTCACCTTCCACACATACAGAATTGCAAACGTACCTCGATGGTGCCAAGCATACCAGTATCTTGAAATTCTGATCACTTATCATCAGAACTAGTTTAATGGAGTCCTACCACACGTAATACAACTCGTGAGGTTAGGTCCCTTAGGTAATGAAGGACCAACGTGGCCTATGTTTGCCACATACACACATCACCCAGGTATACAAAACACGCAGGCAGCAGACCTGCTAAATCTATTCATTGAGATAATAACACTATATAGACAACTTGTTCAGTTTGTGATGCAAACTCTGAACACTACACCAGTGCGTCCAGTACCACCAGCACCTGCTGGATACCAATTGGCTACTACTGGGATCAATCCACAAAGAGTACATTCTATCATGGGTAAAGTACCCACAGAACAAGAGACAATCCTGTGCTGGATATCCCAGAAAATGAATCAGCTGGAAGCTGTGTTTCCCTATACGGGACCACAGGAAAAACATAGAATTCTCACAAAGTGCTTGCCTTTCGGGATGGTTCCCTCGGTGGATGACTGCGCCACATGGGGTACAGTCTTTGCTGCAATTTATACTACCACACATGGTACTCCGACACTTGCCAATTTACCGTAAGTGTTAAAACAAATTCTGAATGAGCACGGGGCTGCTCCAGCCTTAGATTTGGGGATGAAATGAATGTGTAACTTTGACGCAGTCTCCTCAATCATACTCAGTAATATTAAAGGGGAAGCAGTGACACTGGCTATATGCCAGCGCTTCCAAGAGTTCCCAGATTTAGATCAGGAGAAAAAGCAACCAGAAATTACCTCCAACACCTATACCAGTATAGGACTGGATAGTTTGAAAACCAAGCCGTAAAAGCTGGAAATACAGAGTACCACCCCTAAGGAATGTACCAAACAAGCACAGGAGGTTTCTTAAACGCACTGGGATAAACAAAACAGTTTAAAGACAGACAAAGTCAGAGAGCAGATACTCCACACCCAGAGAGCTCTGACAGGAGATATACTCTCAGAAATAAAGAAAATATAAAAGCTCCTGACAGATATACTGATTCACGTCCCACCTGTTCCTTTCAGGATGCACCTGATAGATGTACTGAGAGAGTGGGCCAGTCAGAGCGACGTCGTAACTACGTGAAACAGAAGAAAGACTCACCGCAGTCTTCAGATAAAAAAGAAGACAAGTTCCCACAACAAAAGCCACACAGAAAAAGGTGGCAGCACTGTCAATTAAAAATCCCAGTACACTTGAGAACATTTCTGAAGAACAAGACGTGGACAGTGATACTGTTAGACAGCACAGCATAAGTCACGATCTGCCGCCAGAGTCCAAAACATCATCTGGATGCGACAGCAATTAGCGATTACATTGCAGTTGGAACTGCAGACGTGCGCATCCGCCCACCCGAGAGGGTTTATGATTTAAACATCCAAATTGTTGAGGGAGATGTAGAGCGCACCATTGGTGTGATATTGTGGGATGAACTTAGTTGTGATAACCTACTGGTCAAAAGGGACTGGCCACCTCAGCACATCCGTAGACTCCCACATGGGGAAGATTTAATTTTACCTTCTTTCTCTGATCTTGTTCCAGAAGTGGTAAAACAAGCCTACGCCGTCAATTGGGCTTTAGCGCAGGCACCTGCGGTGTACCGCAATCATGTAAGTTGGGACAAGGACTCACCTTGTGATGTAATACCTATCAGGTCTACAACCCAGCCTCAGCCTCAATAATCTGTTAAACATGAAGCTAAAACTCCCGTGAGTGAGATCCTCACTCA
This sequence comes from Pleurodeles waltl, assembly GCF_031143425.1. Taxonomy (NCBI): domain Eukaryota; kingdom Metazoa; phylum Chordata; class Amphibia; order Caudata; family Salamandridae; genus Pleurodeles; species Pleurodeles waltl. The sequence goes on along the minus strand of NC_090448.1, from coordinate 287,413,765 downwards.
GCTCGTGTACCAGGGAGTAATTGACTCCTGTGTGTGTTCAATGAATAACCCATTATTCCCCGTTGCAAAACCAGACCATTCCTACGGAATAGTATTAGATTACAGACACTTAAACAGCCATACACACCCATACGCTATACAAAACTCACATAGCACTGCACTAATTAACAGTATATTGTGTAAAAAATACAAAACAACATTGGATATCTCCAATGGATTTTTCTGCCAGAACTTAGCACACGAAAGTCGGGACCTGAGTGCATTTTCATTTGGCTCGCAAAAATGATTTTGCTGTTTACCCCAAGGCTACAAGAACAGCCCAGGGCTATTCTCAGCCAGTGTAACATCAATATTACATGATATTGATCCCGAGGCGTTGTTTTACTTGAATGACATCTATCTCACAGATAACAACTTCACCATTCATCTTGCCTGAGTCGATCGGATCGTTTTAGGATTCGCAGTCCTTGGTTACAATTTTTAACTTTAGGAAAACTGAAAATAGCCTTTCTCAGCATATTGTTCCTAGGATACGAACTATCAAATGAGGGCAAGAGCCTGGCCCTGCACTTTCTAGAAAAATATGCTCAACTCCAGCCACTAAATACAATCAAGAAACTCCAGTCTTAACTTGGTTTCTTTAACTTTGGCAGAACTTACATTCCTGACTATGCACAACGTATCAAGCAACTTTGTGACTCAATACGCCCTGATTATTTTAGCAGACACTGGACAGTTGAACACACGCACATCCTTAGGGAATTGCAACAGGACATGCTAGAAGCAAAACACTTGCACACCGTAACAACAAAACAAATGTGGTCATTAGAATAATTGCTGGTGCCACTGGGTTCACTTGTGTCACCTTTAATGAAGGAAACACAGTGGCCATAGCGTATAAATCACATTTATACTCCAATGAAGAACAATGTTTTACACCCACAGAAAAAATTCAAACTGCAGTTCAGATGGCTGTAATTAAGGAGAGGCCACTTGCCCATGGGAAACGTATCATTGTCATTACCCTGGTGCCAGCCTTAGAGGCCGTCACCAAAGCAAGCATTCCTAACTGGATTCCACGCTGGATTCAGTGGGCAACCTCACTGATTGCCACCGATGTAGATTACATCTTTGATCCAAAACTTCAAATAAAGAATGTCTCCAATACGAACAGGAGTACCTTGCACCTCTAGATATTTAGCCACTTGACAGATACTATGCTGTCATTTACACTGATGGTTCAGCACAACCAGCTGTAGGTACCAAACATCAATACTCAGCCATTTGCACAGCTGTGAGTGGAGTGCTGAAGGATGGAGTCTTCCACCCTCACAATACCTACACACAGACCCTAGGAGACCTCACAGCTCAGCTGAACTCAAAGCTCTTATAGTAGCACTGGAACACACAGAACCAGGATTACTGACTTTGATTGTCTGTGACTCATACTATTGCATCCAGTCCTACAATGATTATCTTAATCATGGGCGATTGAATAGGTTTAGAGACTCCAAAGGGAACACCATAAAACACAGAACTCTGTGGGGGAGGGTGGCTGATCTTAAGGATAAGCTACCTTGTGTACATGTAGTACATACATGGGGACACCAACGTGTAGGAGTACATTTTATCAGCCATACTTTGGCTGATGAAGCAGCCAAATCTGCAGTAGCTACAGCTTCTGTGGCTGCACTGACTAGTTCTCAGACAAGATTGGATAATGAAATTTTGACTGCCGTGAAAGATTCGGCTGAAGGCAAGTATCTCCCAAAAACATAAACTACTAAATATTCTTACCACATCAGTGCACAGAATGTTGCTAATGCAACAATTCCTGGGGTTGGAGATCGAGTGATACCCAATCAAGACCAGAGATTAGATCTCATCAAAGCATCACATGAGGGTGTTGCATCTGCTCATGCTGGTATATCAGCCACAGTAACACTTACAGAAACGCTTCTGGTGGCCAGGTCTATACAAGCAGACCAAGCAATATGTCCTTTGCTGTGACATCTGCCAGCAGAAAAAGGGCTCAAATATCAAATGCACACCGCAGACATCCCTCTTAGTATTCCACAGGCCACTACTATGTGTGTACCTGGACCATTGTGGTCCCCTTCAACCTGATGACACATACAAATACATCTTAGCCTCTGTAGATTCTTGTTCTAGATTCCTGTGAGTGCGGCCTCAGCGGTTGGCTGACGCTTGAACTGTTTTAAAGGACTTGCTGATCTTTATCAGTACATATGGCGTTGCAGCATTCCATTCGGACCAGGGCCCTGCCTTTGCCTCTGGCATTCCGGGAGACTATGGGGACGATGGGTGTTGAGCTCCATTACTCCTCATCATACCATCCTGAGGAAACTTTGGTAGTGGAGAGGAGGAATCATGATCTAAAGCAGTCCTTAACAGCTAAAGTATTAGGTTGTGGCAGCAGGTGGCTTCCTCACCTATATGGGGTCCAGAGAGCACTGAATAATCTGTCAAGAAGGTCCTTGAGGGGACGCACTCCCTACGAGGTTCTCTTTGGGATACCTATGTATGTCCCAGATATAAATGGCCCTGGTTTGGTGGCAGCAGATACACCTTTTGACATAAATGAACGTTTCACTGTCTTACAGGAGCTTCAGAAATTTTGTGATGATAAATCATCAGCTAGTCCTGCCACCTTAGGAATAAGGGATTTACCAACACCTTCTAGTGGCTGGATTCTTACAGTTGGGGATCTGGTTTGTGAGAAGATCACTGTAAAGAAGGAATTTGGTCCATCCTACAGAGCACCGGTCCCAGTCCTGGGAGTACAAGGTACCAGAACTGTCATCTTACCACCACTGCCAGGCTCCAGAGATAAGAATAATTTCCATTGATGACATCAAACTTCACCATGTGGCCGATCCTGCACAGTAGGCTCAGAGGTCCCTTGAGTAGCTCCCTGTCGCCTCTCACCACCCAACAGGACATACCTCTTCAAAACAGAAATAGCAACACTACTTTTGAATACACAAGCATGTCCTACAATGTTACAAACACCTCCTCGACTGTGGGGAGTGCGGAAAATGAACTTTTGCTGATTCCAGTCACCACTTCAATGACAACACCGGTCCAAGATTTGGCTGTTTTCTACACCAGCACAACACAAACAGACAACATTTTCTACTATGGGCCTCCACTGGAAGTGGATCCATCCACTGGTAATGCACCTGCCCCTGCGTTTGCGGAGACTGCTTCTGGTTACTTCATCCACATTGATGACTTTTCTTCAGATTCATCCACTCCTGCGATTGAAAATGTTTCAAAGACACATAACCTATATCTGTGGCTTAAAAATAACTATTTAATACACCCATGGAACTATTTATGGTCCTGCTTGCCATTTTTTGCATTGTTTCTACGGATTAGCGTTGTGACTCGTATTACCTTCCTGAACGCTCCTCTGTTGAGCCTGTGGATGAAGTCTTAACTCCATATCATTCCTCACATAAGGTCCGAAGAGACTTGTCCCTTGTGAACATTTCAGCTGTGCCAATTCCTGATGGTATTGTGTTGGATAAAGTTCCATTTGATATATACAGGCCAACTGAGGTCATTCAAATTCCATATGTCTTCAAAATTTCTATGACTGATGTAATTACAACTGGTGTTGTATCTGATGCTTGGGATGTCCAGACGGTTGATTCAATGTTAACTGAAATGAAGGACTTTTCAGTACTTGAAAGTGACGATGTATACGCCAATACAAAGAATTATGGGGAAATGTTCTGCTATAACTGGGGATGTTACTACCTGCACTGTGCAAACAGACATAGACCAATATTTAACTATACACAGTGGGAACATTGTTCAACTCCACCTGTAGGGAACCCAAAACATTATTCGGATAAATTCACTTCTTTTTCTGGGCATGAGACAAAAAATCCAGAGTCATATTATTTCAAGTTACCTCCTTCAAAATTAGGAAAATGTTGCTAACTGACACAAAACTGATTTATTCAGATTCCTTTGTTTCTTGCCTTGCAGTTGAAGGTTCGGAATACTGGAAGACCACTACTGACGTCAAGAGTGTATGGGGAACACAAGATTGGCAAATACAGGGTAGGGAAGCTTTATTTAGAGCGTGCCTCATCCCTGTGCAAATTATCTTTTTAAATGATACCATTCAACAGACATCCTGTCTGGGGTTGGCAAAAATGAAAGATGTGAATACACCCAGAATCCCCACACCAGCAAAATTTAATAATTGGCAATCCTTCCTGAATGTCACAGAGGAAGAACTTGATGCAAAGGTTCAGGCTGGTATCTATAACTCTTTACTTTCCAGTCCGGGCGGGTGGTTAGTATGGCCAATAGACACAAATAGGTGTATGGCATGTATTGTGAATTCCTTAGGGGGTTTCAAGATTAGCCGGCCAGACCCTCGCATTGACTCGGGTCAACACTTGTGTATAGTACAACATACAGTGTGGGTAAACTATGCCAACAGTGGGTACAGACTAACACGTTAGCCGCAGTTAAGGAACATCTTAACACTCTTTCTGAAGATATAGACTTGCAGGACTTCTTGTTAGGTCCTAGAAAACCCCGCTTTAAAAGATTCATCTATGCCATATATAAAGAGATCTGGAAGCTTTCTCAGATAGAAGCTGCTGCACGTTTAAGATAGATAAGGAAAACTTAGAAAAGGCTTTAGCAGTTATCAACAATGGCATGAACTCTCGGTCCAACAGGACTTATTCCCTGACAAATAAAGTATTGTCTGCAATAGATGTCATTCAGACAGACGTCCTTTTTATATCATGGGCAAAGTCAGCTGTGTTCCATTATGCAGTTAGGTTGGACATTACAGACTTTGAAAAACGGCCGAGTTCCATTGAAGTACATTAATGGTAGTGACGTGTTTGCTGCTTTTAATTTATCCAAAGAAAAACAGACAATGGCTAAAAAGGAAGCAAGTTTCACCATCCTTCACATAGAAAAGTTAGAGAAGTTGCCTTTCACTGTTGCAGAGAGTCCATTGACGGTATGGCTCCTACATGGCATAATAAATCTGACCATTTCCACTTTTCATGACTCTGCTTGTTTTACCCAACAATTAAATTACTCCTGGCTCTGCCCAGGGTCTCCTATCTCATATAGTGGCAACATCCTGGAGGTCTGGCAATGACTATAACAGAAGTTGTAGGGAATATTGCAGCAGGCTCTCCTTAGGTGCACTTACTTATGCCAAAACATCTTAGCTTTTGTTGCTAATTTGCCTAGTTTTAGAGATTACTGTATTGGTGCCTTTAGCCAGTCCAGCAATGACTCACCCTTCATTGCACTCAGCAGCACACGTTTTTCTGGTGTATTCGCTGCACCTAACCATTTCATCTACCACTGCAACTGAGCTGTTGCATAATACTATTTGTAGTTTGGTTGTCCTATGCCACCCTCCAACTTAGGAAGTTGTGCCTTGTGTAGAGGCAATCTTTTTCTCCTGTGTCTTTCTGTAAATCTGAAAGTATAGTATGTAATTCTGCACAAAAAGACTTCTTAAAGATCACCAGGATATATAATAAACTGGCACAGTGACCACACCTATTGCCACTCAACCCATGTGGGACCGCTGGAGAGTGAGTCTTAAGTACATTAACTGTTGCATTATAGCCAAGTCCCCGTAACAGGTTGACCTTAATCAGGTTGCCTTCTGCACGGTTTATGTGAAGTACTAGGGGTATGAATGTTTAACCTCTCTTTTCCGGTTTTATAGGTGGTACGTCCTCATGCATCCCATTGTTCTTAAAACTAAGAGAGAAAAAGTCAAGATTTGGACAGATTTACTTTTTGGCCTTATATTTTTTACCAAATTCACCCAGGCCCTTTATCAATGCTGGAATTGATTGGCTCACTTGGCCTATGCAGATAGATTATTGGGTTGTCTGCATACGGTGATACTATATTTTACTTATCTTTTGCCCTTATACCTCATTCAGCGTCCCTCTGTCACAATGGGTGATAGCAGGCTTCCCTGGAGGGCACATCTGTTGATCTTGAAGTGGTCTGAAATGAACAGACCTTAACACAGTCTGGACATTGGTTCAGAGTAAAGCCGTTGCACCCAGCCTAGACATTCATTGCCCAGTCCCATCTTCCTAAAAACTGCTAGTAGATTAGGGCAGCCCAGCATGTCAAATTCCTTCTCTGTATCCAAGGACACCACTACCTACAACTCAACACTGGCGCCAGCACTGTCCAATAGACCGAACAGATGTCGATGATCAAAGAAGATGTTATGAAAGTTGTTCCTGGTCATTGCGGAGGCCTCCCAGAATCTGCCCGAGTGCAGAGACTCTTCCATGACTGTGGGGCCTCTACTACAACTGAGGCCCACTTTGAATCAGACCCACACTGTCTTTACTCTGACATTTCATGTTAATAAGTTATACTTAAGAGAGCATGCCTATCTTGGGTTCCAACTGAGTGTTAGTCGACCACAACAGATGGACCCTGCCATGTCCAACAATTATGTGCCTATATGTGCTTCTGCAATAGGAATCTCCATAACTAGAAACAACAGTCTGAACTCCCACTTCAGAGCTAAAGGCAGAACAGAGATCTTGCCTCTGCAACACAACATCCAGTGCACCTCCTTGAACAATGATCTTATAGGAAGCTATCTGTTTCCCATAAATATAGGGAGCATAGGATCTTTGCAGCTCCACTTCTGGGCCACTCCCTGATACACTCTTTGCTTGTCTGGCCTGTCGCCCAACGTCCAGCTCCCCATATATTAGGTTATACTGTAGTGAATCCTAGTTTGTTTTAACGGGTTAACAGGAGTTAGCTTAGCCGTAGGCTTGTATACTCGTGCCCCCGTCACCGAGTGACTTTTAACCTACTTAGCTTGCTCTGGCTTAGTCCATTTAATTATTTATTTCCTTTAAAATGGCGGCCTTGTTCATAGTTAGGCCACTTGTTATGGGTTCTATTATCAGTGTCACTGCGCCAAGGCGTCAAGATCAAGCACGAAAGACAAACATACAGTAGGCATTCACACTTAGGGATTTTCCCTCTCTATACTTTCGAGGGATTGTTGATATTAATTGCCGTCTCAAGCATGCCTGTTATCTATTGTTATGAATAACACTTATGTCAGGGGACCTTGTAGATCTGTATAAATACAACACACTTTTAGACAGATAATCAGAGGGATTCCGACCAGAGGGCATCGCCACCATCGCTGATACCGATGCTGCAGTCATCTTGACACTGACCCAGTCTTCGTGTTCCTGCGGTGTCTGAGATAGAGACCTCATTCCAAGGTAACGAGGGTTGGGGGCTCCTCTCATGGACACGGCTTTGGCAGATTAGGTTTAACAAACCCAGCTCTTCCTTTTTTAGGTAGGAGGTTAGACCTACTCTCCTTAGGGTATTAGGGCTTATTCCATCTTTTACATATACATATATTTCTTTCATATATTGCATAATGGTGGGGGTCTTTATAACAATGACTCTCCTCTTTACAATACTGTTGCTTGGTATATTCATTATCCTAATCATTGCAGTTCATGCAACTTATCACAAATTGCAGTTATGTTGAGTAAAAACTATTATAACTTTACTGCATCTGTGTTATTGCCTTTGTTTGTATGAGACATAATAAATCTGTGAGAAAAGGGTAATTTCCGTTTAACCACGACAACCCTGAGATATTATACTTTGAGTCCATGCGTAAGCGACTGCTACAAATCACCTTTTACTATTGTGTTTCTGGTGAGGTACTGCTAGTAAGCCAGTAAGGTTTGGACAACAGTTACAAATAGTTGTAGGAAGAGACTTAGGGGGTCATTCTGACCTCGGCGGTAAAAGGCTCCTACCTCCGGTCAGAAGACCGCCATTCTACCGCCGCGGCCGCGGTAATCCGCCACAGTCATTCTGACCCACAACTGCCAAGCCGCCAAAAACCCGACATCCACGGAAGGCCGCCTCATCAGCGGTCAGCGATAAACTGGAGATGACCAAACCTCCACCGTCACGCCAACACAAACACGCCCATGCCATTACGACCCACGAATCCACGCGGCGGTCTTTCAACCGCGGTATTCCATTGGCGGTACACACCGCCGCGGTCAAAATACACACCCAGCTCCAAAACACAGCCACATTGGACAATTTGAAATACACACACCTGATACACATACAAACTCCACTCCCACACATTCAATCAACTATAAAACACACACCCACATCACCCACAAACCCCCACTACTAGAAATTCAGAGCGAAGGCGAGAGAGAGAGAGCGAGAGCACAGCTATCGAAAACCCCAACACACACAGGAACACAACATCATCACCCACACTACATCCACGCACAAAACACCACACACCACCACACACACCACACTCATCACCACAAACACCACCCCACACCACCCCATGGCACCCCAAAGACACCCCAGGTTCTCGGACCAAGAACTCAGGGTCATGGTGGAGGAAATAATTAGGGTAGAGCCCCAGCTATTCGGCACACAGGTGCAGCACACCACAATAGCCAGGAAGGCGGAGCTATGGCAAAGGATCTTCGACAGGGTCAACGCTGTGGGACAGCATCCCAGAAACCGGGAAGACATCCGAAAGCGCTGGAACGACCTACGGGGGAAGGTGCGGTCGATGGTGTCAAGACACAACATCGCTGTGCAGAAGACTGGCGGCGGACCCCCACCCACTCCACCCGAATTCACAGCATGGGAGCAAGAGGTCTTGAACATCCTGCATCCTGAGGGCCTCGCTGGAGTAGGCGGAGGAATGGACTCTGGTAAGTCTAATCTCAACTACCTTACCCCCCCCAACCACCAGCATGCCAACCCACACCCCCACCCTCACCCCCAACCCCCCAGCACACATCCTCCCTGCCAATGTCTCACCAGCACAACCCACCCAACACAACACCAATCCCTGAATGCCAACACAAACCATGGACACCCATCACCTAAGCATGACCACTGCACATACCCATCCCCCCCCACAAACCACCCTCACAACTCCTCCCACAAGGGAATGCCAGCACTGGGGGACAAGGGAACCCCCAAATCGCACGCCATGGCACGCACAGAAGCAATAACCATACTCTTTTACCCATGCATGGCCCGAACGCCAACACACCGCCCACGAGGGTCCAGATTTGTCCATCCCGCGCCCAGAACAGGCCCCCAGTGATGACAGCAGCTCTGTCGACCTGGAACCTGATGACCAGCCCGGACCATCGGGGACCTCTGGACAGTCGGTTCCCCACACACAGACACAGGCCACAGCAGACCCAACCCCCTCTGGGAATACCAGCACAGCTCCCACCCAGCGGGCCCATGCCTCTGTCTCCAGGATGCGTCAAGCAGCGGTGTGTCCGCCACTACAGGGCACCCAGGCTGACCCACCACCCCAACAACAACAGGGACCTGGGGGCAGTGGTAGTGGGCACACCGTCCAGGGGACAGAGGCCCAGGGAAACAGGGCAACTGGGAGGGCTGCTGTGCGAGAGGGGGTGGACCGGCCCAGGGAACCGACTCTCCAAGAGGCCCTCACCACCATCATGGGAGCGTACCACCACTCCCAGGAGACGATGGCGACGGTACTGGCCAGGTTCCAGGAGATCCAGGCACAGCAGGAGGAACGGTACATGGGGTTCAGAGACGAACTCAGGAACATAGGTTCCGCAATGGGGACCATCGTCCTGGCCCTCAACCAGATAGTCACCACATTGCGGGACCATGTGGCACCCCAAAGGGCCCCTGTCACTAGCCCGGACCACGAACAGCCTACCACCTCCGCCGGCGCTAGTGGACAGGAGGCCCCCACACAACGACAGGCCACCAGAACCCCACCTACTGCTGAAGGTCAACCACCCGCAAGCGGAACCTGAGATCACACAAGAAGACAGAGTAGGATGCCAAGACCCCCGCCAGCATAAGATACCCCCTGATGTCATCCCACTGTCCCACGTTGTCACCCTGTCCAACCTCGAACTGCCCCTGCTCCATCCTTCCACAGGCATATGGACAATGCACCTGTGCGACTGAGAACTGGACTCTGCCATGGACATTACTCCACCCCCACCCATCACCGTTTTACTATCATGGACCCATATGCAGCACTTAAAATAAATCACCAATTGCACTTCAAAAATCATGAGTCTGCTTGTATTCTTTACAAAAGTATTACACATAACGGTGCAATAATGTTCAATTACATTGTGATGACAACATACCAATGTGTATAAGCATTAGTCCATGGGCAAACAAAGCAGCAGTCACGCTGTGGGTCATACAGCTCTGAAAAGGGAAGGGAAAGTAAAAAATCAGTTGAAAGTAACTGGGGGGAAACACAGAAAGTAGAGATGCAGGAGGGCAGAAGTAAATGTAAAAAGGCGTGGGTGTTTCTTACCTGTGTGCTACTGAAAATACTGTTGTATAACTGTGTCCCTGTTGTCCGTGTCGTCCCCGTCGTCTTCCTCCTCTTCACTCTCCACAGGCTCCACAGCTGCTACAACACCACCATCTGGACCATCCTCCTGCAGGAAAGGCACCTGGCGTCGCAATGCAAGATTGTGAAGCATACAGCAGGCCACGATGATGTGACACACCTTCTTTGGTGAGTACATTAGGGATGCACCTGTCATATGCAGGCACCTAAACCTGGCCTTCAGGAGGCCGAAGGTTCTTTCTATAATCCTCCTAGTTCGCCCATGGGCCTCATTGTAGCGTTCCTCTGCCCTGGTCCGGGGATTCCTCACTGGGGTCAATAGCCAAGGCAGGTTGGGGTAACCATAGTCACCTATTAGCCACACACGGTGTCTCTGTAGCTGTTCCATCACATAAGGGATGCTGCTATTTCGCATGACATACGCGTCATGCACTGATCCAGGGAACTTGGCATTTAGATGGAAGATGTACTGGTCAGCCAAACAGACCACCTGGACCTTCATCGAATGGAAATTGTTTCGATTTCTGTACACCTGCTCATCGTCTTTTGGGGGTACTAAAGCCACATGGGTCCCATCAATGGCACCAATGATGTTGGGGATATGTCCAAGGGCATAGAAATCACCCTTCACAGTGGCCAAATCACCCTCCTCAGGGAAAACAATGTATCTCCGCATGCATTTCATCAGGGCAGACAACACTCTGGACAAAACCTTAGAAAACATAGGCTGAGACATCCCTGATGACATGGCCACTGTTGTCTGAAAAGACCCACTTGCCAAAAAATGGAGCACTGACAGAACCTGCACCAGAGGGGGAATCCCTGTGGGTTGGCGGATGGGGGACATCAGGTCAGGCTCCAGCTGGGCACACAGTTCATGTATTGTGGCTCGGTCAAGTCGGTATCGAAGTATAATATGTCGTTCTTCCATTGTCGACAGGTCCACCAGCGGTCGGTACACGGGAGGATTCATCCTTCTCCTCGCAAGTCCCAGCGGACTGTGCCTAGGAAGGACAACATGGAGCACAGAGTCAAGCAACCCACAGGTATGTTCACCCAGCTTGCACAGTACATGAATCGCTATGCATTGAAAGGCTTGTATGAGTGGCTATGCAAGGCCTAGGCCTGTGTGACGCAGTAGCAATTAAGCCATGTGGGCCCTTGTAATGGCGGCTGCCTGACCTGAGAAGTGTGACAGTGGGATATGAGGTCAACGCGCTGGCGTGACACACCGTGGCGGTAGGCGGTCGAAGACCGTGGCGCAAAGCAGCATTGGTTAACATTGAACCCTATGGGTCTCAGGAGCCAATGACGATGTGCGCCGGCGGTCGCGGTACGCACCGCGGCGGTACGCACCGCCGTGGGCGTGACCGCCATTTTCTATCTGCTTAACCACTCGAGACCTGACCATCCACAGGAGAGGACCTATACTGCAAGTGCTGCTGTGACCTCGGTCTGGAAGAGACAATGGCTGCTGCGACTGGGGAAAGGGCCCCTGCCTTCACTTCAGAATAGTTGGAGAAACTTGTGGATGGGGTCCTGCCCCAGTATGCGCTACTCTACGGTCCTCCAGACCAACAGGTAAGTACACTGGGTGCACGTTGAATGGGCTATGCCTGGGTTGTGTATGGTGGATGGAAGATGGTGGGGTGGGGAGTGAATGAGGAGTGCAAGGCACGACAGATGGGAGCATGTGCCACATGGCAGGGGTGGGGAGGGGGGGGGCAATCACATCAAACATGCAGGAAAATTATGAAAATTCCTTTCCCACCCTGTACATGTCAAATAGGTCAGCGCCCATCAGAAGATCGACATTTGGCGTGCCATCGCCAAGGACGTCCGGGCCCTGGGGGTCCACAACAGACGGGGCACCCACTGCCGAAAGAGGTGGGAGGACATCCACCGCGGGACCAGGAAGACCGCTGAGTCACTGCTGGGGATGGCCTCCCAACGTAGGAGGGGTGCCAGTCGTACCTTGACCCCCCTGATGTCCCGGATCCTGGCGGTGGCCTACCCCGATTTGGATGGGCGCGTGAGGACATCACAGCAGACACAAGGGGGTGAGTACCAGCACATTCTGCTATCTTTACACGCAGTGGAGGCGTCTGGGTGGGGGAGGAGGGCTGTGGGTGACATTAGGCCAGGGCTCTTTCTGTAGTGTAGTCCCCCCCTTTAGGCATGGCCCTGTGCCCCCGCCCCCCACCTCTGTAGGGTGCCAAGTACATCAATCGATGGTCCAGCATCACCCATGTGCGCATTTGTTGTCCATAGACCTGTTGGCCTAGTCACAAGTACTGAGTAGTGTACCCCGATTGCGCGGCGTAGTGCATGAGGCTCCTGTGTCTGTCCTCTCCGCCAACGGTGTTGACAATGCATGCACTCAACCTGTTTTTATTTCTCCCCCACCCTTTTTCTTTATCTTCTTGTGCATGTGTGCATTAGCATCATCAGGCGGAGGAGAATTGGCATCGGAGCACGAGGGAGCTGCGACTCATAAGGCCCCAGTGGGCCATGGTACAGACACCGAGGTCACCAGTGATACAGAGGGCGAGGGGAGCACCACAACGGGGACCCGTGGTGACACCAGCGACACCGACACGTCCTCGGAAGGGAGCTCCCTAGCGGTGGCGGCAACATCCGGGCCCCCCGCCTCTACAGGTACAGCCGCCACCCAGCGCACCAGCTCCGCCCTCCCACCAGCCCCTCAGCCTTCGCTCCGTGCCCGCTCGCCCAAGAAGGCGGGCATCTCCTTCGCCCCAGGCACCTCAGGCCCTGCCCCTGTTACCCCTGCTGCCCTCAGTGAGGAGGTCATTGACCTCCTACAGACCATCATTGTTGGGCAGTCTACCCTTTTGAATGCCATCCAGGGGGTAGAGAGGGAGGTGCATCAGAGCAATGCATACCTGGAGGGCATTCATTCGGGTCAGGCTGCCCATCAACGATCGTTCAATGCTCTGGCCTCAGCACTGACGGCAGCCATTGTCCCTGTTTCCAGCCTCCCTCTTCTAACTGCCTCCACCCTGTCTCTGTCTCCTGTTCCTCAGCCGGATGGGATACATCCACACCATCAGACCAGCCTGCACACACCTCAACACCCAAGGGCAGCTCATCCAGACATAAGCACCACAGATCACACAAGCATTCACCCAAGCAACACCCAGATGCAGACATGCCAACAGTCACTACCACCTCTGTGTCCCCCTTCTCCTCGTCTCCCTCCTCCCTCCCTGTGACGTCTCCACTCACACCTGCATGCACACCACCATCAGCCAGTACGTCCATCACCAGCACACCCTCCAGTACAGTCCGCACACGTGCAGTCACCACCCCCACTGCCATTTACACGTCCCCTGTGTCCTCTCCCACTGTGTCTGTCACCCCCTCTTCCAAGACACACAAACGCAGGCAGCCACCCACCCAACAGCCAACCACCTCACGACAGCCTACGTCACAAGCACCTGCACCCACAGACAGCACACCTGACTCTCCTCCAACCACGTCCTCTTCCTCCACTCCCATACCCACTACACCTACCGTTTACATTGGTCCTAAAAAAGTTTACCTCTCCAAACTTAACCTCTTTGCCCCACCTGACCCACCCCCTCCATCTGCTAAGAGTCCCAAGAGCACCTCAGCCACCACCAGCCCTGCTTCAAGTGTCACCATTGTGCATGGGTTTTGGAGTCCACCCTTTCCCAGCACTGATACATCGGCCAGCAGCAAGGGGACAGCCAGCCCCCCACCTGGAAAGAGGACCCGTAAAATCAAGGGCCGCCGCCAGAAGACTGACACGGGTGCCCCCAAGGATCAAAGTCCTGGGACGTCACCTGCCACAACATCCAGGGGAGGCAAGGGCCAGAGAGCCTCATCGAAGGAGGGCAAGGGCAGCAGGGCGGAAAAGTCAGCCAGCAGGGGCGCGGACCAGGAGGGCCCCACAAGCCCCATCCCGGGAGTGAGGGAGGACACCCACGGGCCCAGGACTCCGTCAGAGAAGGGTCCAGCAACTGCACGGTCGGAGGGCGACTAAGCAGGGAGTCCGGGCCAGGTCTGGCTCCCTTGAATGACTGGACAAGCACCGCTGAAGAGGGCCCCGCCGTGAAGAGTACCGCTGAAGAGGGCCCCGCCGTGTAGAAAGGCACCGCTGAAGAGGGCCCCGCCGTGAAGAGTACCGCTGAAGAGGGCCCCGCCGTGCAGAAAGGCACCGCTGAAGAGGGCCCCGCCGTGAAGAGTACCGCTGAAGAGGGCCCCGCCGTGCAGAAAGGCACCGCTGAAGAGGGCCCCGCCGTGCAGAAATGCACCGCTGAAGAGGGCCCCGCCGTGAAGAGTACCGCTGAAGAGGGCCCCGCCGTGCAGAAAGGCACCGCTGAAGAGGGCCCCGCCGTGAAGAGTACCGCTGAAGAGGGCCCCGCCGTGCAGAAAGGCACCGCTGAAGAGGGCCCCGCCGTGCAGAAAGGCACCGCTGAAGAGGGCCCCGCCGTGAAGAGTACCGCTGAAGAGGGCCCCGCCGTGCAGAAAGGCACCGCTGAAGAGGCCCCCGCCGTGAAGAGTACCGCTGAAGAGGGCCCCGCCGTGCAGAAAGGCACTGCTGAAGAGGGCCCCGCCGTGAAGAGTACTGCTGAAGAGGGCCCCGCCGTGCAGAAAGGCACCGCTGAAGAGGGCCCCGCCGTGAAGAGTACCGCTGAAGAGGGCCCCGCCGTGCAGAAAGGCACCGCTGAAGAGGGCCCCGCCGTGAATAGTACAGCTGAAGAGGGCCCCGCCATGCAGAAAGGCACCGCTGAAGAGGGCCCCGCCGTGAAGAAAGGCACCGCTGAAGAGGGCCCCGCCGTGCAGAAAGGCACCGCTGAAGAGGGCCCCGCCGTGAAGAGTACCGCTGAAGAGGGCCCCGCCGTGAAGAGTACCGCTGAAGAGGGCCCCGCCGTTTCAAGCACCGCTCCGCTGGGCCCCTCCTGTCAAGCACCGCTCCGCTGGGCCCCGCCGTCTCAAGCACCGCTCCGCTGGGCCCCTCCTGTCAAGCACCGCTCCGCTGGGCCCCGCCGTCTCAAGCACCGCTCCGCTGGGCCCCTCCTGTCAATCACCGCTCCGCTGGGCCCCTCCTGTCAAGCACCGCTCCGCTGGGCCCCGCTGTCTCAAGCACCGCTCCGCTGGGCCCTTCCTGTCAAGCACAGCTCCGCTGGGCCCTTCCTGTCAAGCACCGCTCCTCTGGGCCCCTCCTGTCAAGCACCGCTCCGCTGGGCCCCTCCTGTCAAGCACCGCTGGCCCATTGACAGTGCCGGTTCTGTGTCGAGCTAGTGTTCACGCTGCACTCGGGGCACCCTGCCTCCTCCATTACCTGTGGAGTCTGTAATCCACATGATGGCCTGTGTCTCTGCACTCCCCAGGATGGCACAGTGGGCAGACCACCCACTGTAGAGACTTGTGAGACTGTGGCTTAGCACTCCCCAGGATGGCACAGTGGGCATGGTGGACCCTTCGTGGTTCTGGCGTCGTGGACTCATGTGGCTGGGGTGCCCCCCCTTCCCTTCCCCCTGAGGTGCCTGTAGTTTTGTCATCTGATGCCCCAGCAGTGTTCTCTCCAACGGACTCAGGTCTCCTGTGTGGGCTTTGCCCATGTGTTGATACACTTTGGCCCACGGACAGTGGAAATTTAAGTGACTGTGCAGGACTTATTGCCTATGTTTATCGGTTTCGCAATGTTCTTACTTGATTTTTTACAATTCATATTTCTATTTTACCATGACTTCAAAGAACCTCTTTTGTACATAAATTTTGTTTCGAACTTTAATTATGTCTTTGCATTATTCCGGGGGGATTGGGTGGTGTCACTGTGACTTGGTGCTCTGCATTGGTGTGTAGATAGTTGGGGTGGGGGTCGCATATGTGTGTGCCCGTAAGCTTTCCTCCTCCCCCCTCCACTGTGTCGTAGGTGCAGTACTCACCGTTGTCGTCTGCACCGGCGTTCGTACTCGTGGTAGATGAGCAGGTAGACAATAGCTGGTAGGATGTTTAATTCTGGTTCCATGCTGTCCTGCGTCCTCGTGGAGTGTGTATAGGTGAGCGTTTTCCCGTTTGTAGTCTGTTTCCGCCGTGTTTTTATCGGCGGGGCTCCCGCCCCGGAAAAGGTGGCGGATTGGTGAGTTGTGATAGGGTGGGCGGTACATTGTCTGCCGTCTGCCTGTTGGCGGTGACCGCTGCGCTGTTTGTCTGTCCCGCCATGGCGGTCGGAGTGTTAAAGTGGCGGGCTGTGTTGGCGGTTCCCGCCAGGGTCAGAATTCCATTTTTTGGACCGCCAGCCTGTTGGCGGGTTGGCCGCCGCTTTAACACTGACCGCCAGGGTCAGAATGACCCCCTTAGTCACTTACAAATGAAAGTACTGTCATCCTGAGACCAGCAGTCTTGCTCAGAGCAAGAGTCCAAACTACGACATGGCGCCACCAACAATGGTGTTTAGGCACTAATTTACGGATACCCTGACTATCACTGTCTCACAGACAATAGGTACCCTCAGTGCCATTATACGGCAACATCCGTGGTCTTTGGAAGAATCCTCCTCAGCCAAACAGGTAACACCTGCTTAGGCTGTAGGTTGTTCGAGCTCGAACTCACAAAAGGAAAAACTTCCCCTATTTTGGTGTTCCGTTTCTCTAAAACAAATATGGCCAATACCATAGACATTCCTGCAAATGCTAGAAATGCACTTACACAACATTTAATAGCGCATGGCCTTACGGAAGAGGGCGGGGATGTTACTCTGATTGTAGAAGCGAGTGAAGCCTACCAAACAGAAACATTTTACTGTTGGGTTGCCTTTCCTGAGGCTGACCAACGGTCGCACACATTTCACACATATGACATTGCAGACGTGCCCGTAAGATACGAAGCATACCAGTATCATGAAATATCGCTCACATATCAAGAACACCAGAACTGGTTTGAAGGCACCCTACCACATGTACTAAGACGGGTGAGGATAGGTCCTTTAAGTAATGAGGGACCTACATGGCCTATGTTTGCCACATATACACCTCACCCAGGCATCCAGAATATGCCGATCGCAGATTTGCGAATATTATATAATGAATTAGTGGCATTTTATAGACGATTGGTTCAGTTCGTGATGCGAACATTGAATACTACCCCAGCGCGTCCAGCACCGCCAGTAGCTGGTGGATATCAATTAGCTACCGGGATTAATCCACAAACAGTGCATACCATTATGGGTAAAGTGCCCACGGAACGGGAAAAAATACCGTTCTGGATTGCCCAGAAAACAAATCAGCTGGAAGCTGTGTTCCCCCATACGGGGCCGCAGGACAAACATAGATTGCTCACTATGTGCTTGCCGTTTGGGATGGTTCCCCTGGTGGATGAATGTGCCACATGGGGTACAGTCTTCGCTGCCGTTTATACTACCACACATGGTACCCCTACACGTGCCAATTTACCGAAAGTGTTAAAACAAATACAAAATTAACATTGGGCCGCACCGGCCCTGGATCTGGGGATGAAATTGATGTGTAACTTTGATGCCGTCTCTTCGATAATACTAAGTAATATTAAAGGGGAAGCAGTGGCACTGGCGATACGCCAGCGTCTCCGGGAAACTCCAAATATGGAACAAGAGAGACAGCTGCCGAGAATAATACCCGATACCTATACTAGTATAGGACGGGATGGTTTGGGAGCCAAACCTAAAAAATTGGAATTACCAAATACCACCCATAAGGAAGGTACGAAGCAGGCACAAGAGGGCTCTAAGAAGCGCTGGGAAAAACAAAAAGATTTCAAGGATAGGAGAAACAAAAGAGCTGATTCTCCTCATCCGGAGTACTCCGAAAGGAGGTATAATCTCAGAAATAGGGATAACATTAGAACTCCAGACAGATATACTGATTCACGTCCTTCTCGTTCCTTTCAGGACGCACCGGATAGACGTAGCGAGAGAGGGGGCCGTCAAGATCGACGTCCGGAATACGTGAAAGAAAAGAAAGACTCGCCACAGTCTACTGTTAAAAAAGAAGAAAAGACTCCTCAACAAAAGCCACAATTTAAAAAGAAGAAAGTGGCTGCACTGACCATTAAAAATGCCGGTAGTATTGAGAACACTGTTAAGGAACAAGAGGTGGCCAGTGACTCTGTTGGACAGCGCGGCAGAGGTCACGATATGTCGCCAGAGTCTGAAAGATCATCTGGATGCGACAGCAACTAGCGATTACATCGCAGTTGAAACAGCGGATGGTCGCGTACTCCCACCCGATCGGGTTTTTGATTTACCAATTCAGATAGAGGGAGACGTGGAACGCATTATTAGTGTAATATTTTGGGATGAACTTACTAGTGATATCCTTTTGGCCGAGAGAGACTGGCCACCTGAACATGTCCCCATGCTCCCACATGGGGAAGATGTCATTTTGCCTTCTTTCTCCGATCTTGTTCCGGGGGCAGACAAACGAGCCTATGCTGCTGAATGGGCTTTAGCGCAAGCACCTGCATTATACCGTAATCATGTAGGAAGGGACAAGGACTCTCCTTGTCATGTTATTCCCGTTCGGTCTACACCACACCCGCAGCCACAATACCCTGTTAAACATGAAGCAAAAGCTCTAGTGACGGAGATACTGTCACAACTTGAATACCAGGGAGTAATTGAGCCCTGTACATCGGCAATGAATAATCCGCTATTTCCCGTTGTGAAACCTGATCATTCATATAGAATAGTGGTTGATTATAGGCACTTGAATAGTTATGCACGCACTTATGCTATACAAAATTCACACAGCACAGCGCTAATAAATAATATAGTGCGTAAAAAATACAAAACTATATTGGATATATCTAATGTTTTTTTCGGCCAGAATTTAGCACATGAAAGTAGAGACCTAAGTGCATTTTCCTTTGGTTCTCAGAAACGCTTTTGTCGTTTACCCCAAGGTTATAGGAACAGCCCAGGACTGTTTTCGGCCCATGTCACATCAATCTTGCACGAGCTTGATTCCGAGGCATTATCATATGTGGATGATATCTATCTCACTGATGACACCCTTGACTTTCATCTTGCAAGGGTCGATCGGATAATTCTGGGATTTGCTGCCTACGGATATAAATTTAATTTTATGAAAAGCAAGATTGCCTTTCTTAGTGTATTGTTCCTGGGATATGAGCTATCAAACGAGGGGAAGAGCCTGGCCCCGCACTTCCTAGAGAAGTGTGCTCAGCTACAGCCTCCGAACACGCTTAAGAAATTGCAGTCATTACTGGGTTTCTTTAATTTTGGCAGAACATATATTCCAGATTATGCTGAACGCGTAAAGCCATTATATGACTTAATTCAGCCCAATTATTCTAGCAGGCGATGGACAATTGAACACACACACATCCTAAGGGACATACAACGAGACATGCTGGAAGCTAGACACTTGTACACACGGGACAATAAAACAAATTTGGTCATCAGAATAATAGCTGGTGCCCTAGGATTTACCTATGTCACCTTTAATGAGGGTGACACAGTGCCAATAGCATACAAATCACATTTGTACTCCAATGCAGAGAAACGTTTTGCTCCTGCTGAAAAAATTCTGATGGCAGTTCAGATTGCCGTCATAAAGGAGAGACCGCTTGCCCAGGGGAAACGCATTGTTGTTGTCTCCCCGGTTCCGGCCTTAGAGGCTGTCACTAAAGCGAGCGTTCCTAACGCTAAGGCATTGCATCCACGCTGGATTCAGTGGGCAACGTCTCTGACCACCACTGATGTTGATTATGTGTTTGACCCAAGACTTCAGACACAGGAGTTTCTCCAGTATGAACAGGAGTACCCCGCTCCCTTACACATATTGCCAATAGACAGTTATGATACAATCATTTATACTGACGGATCGGCACAACCGGCTGTGGGTACTAAACATCAATACTCGCCAGCTTGCGCAGCCGTGTGCGGGGTTATGGAAGACGGAGTTTTCCATCCTCATAAAACCTACACACAGACCTTAGGGGACTGCACAGCACAGTTGGCCGAGCTTAAGGCTCTTCTTCTAGCGCTCGAAAATACAGAGCCAGGAACACAGACTTTGATTGTCTGTGATTCGTATTACTGCGTCCAGTCATACAATGAATACCTCGCTCATTGGAAACTGAACGAGTTTAGAGACTCTAAAGGGAACACCATTAAACACAAAATGTTGTGGGGAAGGGTGGCTGATCTTAAAGATAAGCTGCCATGTAGTACATACATTAGGGCACCAACGTGTAGGAATACATGTTGCCGGTAATACATTGGCTGACGAAGCAGCCAAAGCATCAGTAGCTACGGCTTTTGTGGCTGCAGTGACTCGTTCTAGGACGAGGTTGGATAATGAAATACTGATTGCCGTTAAAGCCTCGGCTGTAGGCAAGACCCTTCCGAAAGGATACCCTACAAACTATACCTATCATATCAGTGCACAGAATGTTGCTTTTGCAACAATTCCTGATGTTGGTGATCGAGTGATCCCAAATGAGGACCAAAGATTGGAACTGATTACAGCTGCACATGAGGGTGTCGCTTCTGCACATGCTGGTATACAGGCCACTATCACCATTCTACAACAACGGTACTGGTGGCCTGGTCTATGCAGACGGACTAAACAGTATGTCCTTTGCTGTGACATTTGTCAGCAGATTAAGGGCTCGAATATCAGACGCCCTCCGCAGACATCTCTCTTGGTGTCAGACAAACCACTCCATTGTGTGTACCTGGACCATTGTGGTCCTTTGCAACCTGATGGTGCATACAAATACATTTTAGTGGCTGTAGATTCCTGTTCTAGATTCCTGTGGGTATGGCCACAGCGGTCAGCTGACGCCCGGACTGTTATAAAAGATTTGCTGATCTTTATCGGTACATATGCGGTTGCAGCATTCCATTCGGACCAGGGCCCTGCATTTGCCTCTAAGGCTTTCAGGGACACCATGAGGACGATGGGTGTTGAACTCCATTACTCCTCACCATACCATCCCGAGGGAAATTCGGTCGTGGAGAGGCGGAATCGTGATCTAAAGCAGTCCTTAACAGCTCGAGTATTAGGTTCAGGCCGCAGTTGGTTACATCACCTTTATGGGGTCCAGAGAGCACTGAATAATCTACCAAGACGGTCCTTGGGGGGAAAGTCTCCATATGAGGTTCTCTTTGGGACAACTATGTATGTTCCCGATCTTGATGCCCCTGGTATGGTGGCAGCAGAAACACCATTTGACATAAAAGAACGTCTCGCTGTTTTACAGGAGCTTCAACAATTCTGTGATGATAAATCATTTGCAAGCACTGCCACCTTGGGAATAAGGGATTTGGCGAAAACTTCGACTGGCTGGATTCCTAACATTGGGGATCTGGTTCGTGAGAAGATCGCTGTGAAAAAAGAGTTTGGTCCAGCATACAGAGCACCTGTACCGGTCTTGGGGATAAAAGGCACCAGGACTGTCATCCTTCCGCCATTGTCTGGTTCCAAATCAAACAGATTCATCTCCATTGATGACATCAAATTACACCATGTGGCCGATTCTTCACAGTAGACCAGGAGGTCCCTTGGGTGGTTCCCGATCCCCTCTCACTACCCAACAGGACATCCCTCTACATAGTAGGATGACCATCGCTACTACTGACTATGCAACTATGTCAGCTGCTGTTCCAGACACTTCTCGACCATGGGGAGGGCGGAAAATGAACTTTTGCTGGCCCTTGTAACAACTTCGGAGAAAACACCGCTACAGGATTTGGCTGTATTTTACACGAACACTTCCACGACTGATAACGTCATCTATCATGAACCTCCACGAACAGTGGATGGGAATTTGATGAGTCCTGTGTTTGCGGAGACTTCCTCTGGCTATTTTGTGGACATTGATGATTTTCTTCAGATTCATCCAAGACTGAGACTGACAAACTTTCCAGAGGTAGCAAGTTCTATCAATGGCTTAAAAAGAACTATTTGATATATCCATGGAACTATCTCTGGTTCTGTTTGACATTTATTGCATTGTTTTTATGGATTGGTTTTGTGACTGTTTTCTTTTTACTAATCAATGGTCACTATATTGCTGATCGCTCCTCAGTGGAGCCTGTTGATGTAATTTTAACACCACATCATTCATCACATAAGGTCCGACGTGATTTGTCCCCTGTCAATATTACGGCTATTCCAATTTCTGATGGGATTGTTTGGGACAAAGTTCTGTTCGATATATACGGGCCTACAGAGATAATTCAAATACCATACGTGTTCAAAATTTCTATGTCTGATGTTATTACACCTAATGTTGTCTCTGATGATTGGGATGTCCAAACAGTGGATTCCATGCTAACTGAAATGAAGGACTACTCCGCTTTTGGAAGTGATGATGTATATGATTTTACAATGAATTATGGTGAAATGTTCTGCTATAATAACTGGGGACATCACTACCTGCACCTTGCAACTAGATATAGGCCTCTTTTTAACTACACACAATGGGAACATTGTTCAACACCACGGGTGGGGAGTCCAAAGTATTACAGTGACAAATTCACATACTTTTCTGGGCATGATACAACGAAAGCTGAATCTTATTATTTTCAATTACCTAAGACACACATTAGAAAACTGTTGCTAACAGATACAAAACTGATTTATTCAGATCCCTTTGTTTCCCGACTTTCGATTGAGGGTTATGAATATTGGAAGAACACTATCGATTTGAAGAGTGTATGGGGGACGCAAGATTGGCAGATACAGGGTAGGGAGGCTTTGTTTTGAGCTTGCTTAATTCCTGTGCAAATGATTTTTTTAAATGACACTGTTGAGCAGACATCATGTCTGGGATTAGCTAAAATAAAGGATCTAAACACGCCCAGTATCCCTACACCGACAAAATTTAAAGATTGGCAACACTTTATAAATGTTTCTGAGGAAAGGCTAGATGCATTGGTTAAGGCTGGTGACTATAATTCTTCACTTTCCAGTCCCGGGGGATGGTTGGTATGGCCCACCGATACTGATGAGTGTCAAAGTCGTTTTTTGAACTCTTCAGGGTTTTTTTCCATTCATAGACCAGACCCTCGCTTTTTGTCAGGTCAGCATGCTGGTATAATTACAACATACAGTGTGGGCAAGCTGTGCCAACAATGGGTACAAGCTAACACCTTAACAGCGGTGAAACAACACCTGAATACTCTTTCTGACAGTATAGACCTACAAGATTTCCTATTAGGTCCTTGAAAACAACGCTCCAAACGGTTTTTATATGCCATGTATAATGAAATTTGGAAACTTTCTCAAATTGAGGCTGCTGCACGTCTTACGGCAACTTGATAAGGAGAATTTGGAAAACACGTTGGCTGTTGTCGACAATGGCATGAACACGCTATCCAACAGGATTTATTCCCTGTCGAATATAGTGTCATCTGCTATTGATATCACTCAGACTTATTTGTCTCGGTTATATCATGGGCAAACACAGCTGCGTTCCATCATGCAGCTGAGTTGGGCATTGCAGACGCTGAAAAGTGGCCACATTCCATGGAAATACCTTAATGGGAGTGAACTATTCGCTGCTTTTAATTTTTCCAGGGAACAAGTGACAATGGCTAAAAGAGAGGCTCGTTTCACCTTGCTTCAAGTAGAAAAATTAGATAAGTTGCCCTTCACGGTGGCAGAGAGCCCTTCAACTATCTGGCTCTTACACAGCATTATTAATTTACCGTTTTCAACGTTTCGTTTCTCAAGCTGCCTGAAACATCTTGCAGTGGGACGATATGAACGGCTAGGAGATAGCTTTATTAAGGAAGAGTGGGAGTTGCCCTTTGAGTATCGATGTTTGAATGGCGAACAAGAGGTCTTTCTTAGCGGAAGTGAATGTGAGACTACTGTTCGTCATTCCATGATATGCAAACAGGTGTCTCTTCACGGTCTTTGCAATGCGGGGGTCGCGAATTTGGCCTGTTTTCTGAAGGGTACTCCCGTCCCCTTGATTCGTTCAGTGTTTCATGTTCTTTCTAATGGGAGTTATGTTCTTCTGAGCGATGACAGCTGTTGCGGCTTGCGACCTGGAATTGCCTACGCAATCTCAGTCACAAAGGTCGTTACGTGTTGTGGCCATGTTTTGTTTCCCCCCACACGAGAGATACAAGTATCTGAAATGTGACCCCACATTGATACTATTAATGTGAACTATGACAAGTTGAGTAGACTGAAGGTGCTATTGTTTCAAAAACAGGTCGCCTTGACATCCGCAAAAGAGACTTATGCTCTCCAGGTTGCGAGATCATCAGCCGAGATACAATCCCTTTTAAATACCGATTTCCCCAAACACTTTGGAGAGTTGGTGTCCAGAATATTCAATGCTTCAAGCACAACTGGGATTGTTCATTTCTTTAAGGCTGTCGGGTCTGGTTTCGTGTCCATCTTCCAGACTGTCTTCGGAGTCATCCCATCACCCATCCATTCTCTCTTTTCCAGTGTGTTTGGTGGCTTTCCAATTATTTTGGCTTTAATTGGCGGACTACTACTGCTATTTTTTCTGATTCGCGGTGGTTGTTTTTTTCCAGCGACACAGAGCAATGGAGCCGCTCCCGTCAACGCCGCTGTGCCGTGAATGCATGGTTCGGATCTTCGGTACACCTTTGCTGGTGGAACTGGAATTTGACTGGTCATTGTCATTCCGGCCTCTACTATGGTGCGTACAACCTGTGTTCCGCTGCATATGGTGTCTCTTTGAACATCTGCCTATGGTCTGTCTTGCTGTTGCACCGACATCTCCTGATGTCCCCGATGAGGGTTCATACACGGTCATGCCCCTTGAGACTGAGGTTGCTCCGCGAGGCCCCCTATGAGCCTTCTGTTATTCGATCTAACATGGATGAGGACACTGCAGCGAGTGTCGACACACCGATGACTATGGCTCACTTCTGCTCTGTGGATCCGTTTGTCCGTCCAGCTCTCGATTTCACTTCAGACGATGTTGACTCATTTTTGAGATCCTTGAATGGTGACTTCGATGACATTCTTCAAGATCCTGCATATAGCACATAATTTGATGAATTCGCTTGCCAGTTCCCGATTCTAATAAAGTAGCAATTATACTAAAAAGTTTGCTATACTTGTCATGGTTGATATTAAAGTCTCTGAAATGTTTTTTAAACAAATTTTATAACACAAGCATTTATTTTATCATTAAGTTTTTTGGCTTTTTAGTTCGTTAGCAGCTTTTTAGCGATTGGGTTTCTTTACCTTCATCATACCTGTTACGGCAATGGGGAGGGTGTAGTGAATCCTAGTTTGTTTTAACGGGTTAACAGGAGTTAGCTTAGCCGTAGGCTTGTATACTCGTGCCCCCGTCACCCAGTGACTTTTAACCTACTTAGCTTGCTCTGGCTTAGTCCATTTAATTATTTATTTCCTTTAAAATGGCAGCCTTGTTTATAGTTAGGCCACTTGTTATGGGTTCTATTATCAGTGTCACTGTGCCAAGGCGTCAAGATCAAGCACGAAAGACAAACATACAGTAGACATTCACACTTAGGGATTTTCCCTCTCTATACTTTCGAGGGATTGTTGATATTAATTGCCGTCCCAAGCATGCCTGTTATCTATTGTTATGAATAACACTTATGTCAGGGGACCTTGTAGATCTGTATAAATACGACACACTTTTAGACAGATAATCAGAGGGATTCCGACCAGAGGGCATCGCCACCATCGCTGATACCGATGCTGCAGTCATCTTGACACTGACCCAGTCTTCGTGTCCCTGCGGAGTCTGAGATAGAGACCTCATTCCAAGGTAACGAGGGTTGGGGGCTCCTCTCATGGACACGGCTTTGGCAGATTAGGTTTAACGAACCCAGCTCTTCCTTTTTTAGGTAGGAGGTTAGACCTACTCTCCTTAGGGTATTAGGGCTTATTCCATCTTTTACATATACATATATTTCTTTCACATATTGCATAATGGTGGGGGTCTTTATAACAATGACTCTCCTCTTTACAATACTGTTGCTTGGTATATTCATTATCCTAATCATTGCAGTTCATGCAACTTATCACAAATTGCAGTTATGTCGAATAAAAACTATTATAACTTTACTGCATCTGTGTTATTGCCTTTATTTGTATGAGACATAATAAATCTGTGAGAAAAGGGTAATTTCCGTTTAACCACGACAACCCTGAGATATTATACTTTGAGTCCATGCGTAAGCGACTGCTACAAATCACCTTTTACTATTGTGTTTCTGGTGAGGTACTGCTAGTAAGCCGGTAAGGTTTGGACAACAGTTACAAATAGTTGTAGGAAGAGGCTTAGGGGGTTATTCTGACCCTGGCGGTCCATGACCGCCAGGGCCAACGACCGCGGAAGCACCGCCAACAGGCTGGCGGTGCTTATTGGGCCATTCTGACCGCGGCGGTAAAGCCGCGGTCAGAAAAGGGAAACCGGCGGTTTCCCGCCGGTTTCCCGCTGCCCCAGGGAATTCTCCATGGCGGCACTGCAAGCAGCGCCGCCATGGGGATTCCGACCCCCTTCCCGCCATCCTGTTTCTGGCGGTTTTCACCGCCAGAAACAGGATGGCGGGAACGGGTGTCGTGGGGCCCCCTAACAGGGCCCCATTAGGATTTTCAGTGTCTGCTTAGCAGACACTGAAAATCATGACGGGTGCAACTGCACCTGTCGCACACCAGCAACTCCGCCGGCTCCATTCGGAGCCGGCTTCCTCGTTGCTGGGGCTTTCCCGCTGGGCGGGCGGGCGGCCTTTTGGCGGTCGCCCGCCAGCCCAGCGGGAAAGTCAGAATGACTGCCGCGGTCTTTTGACCGCGGTATGGTTTTCTGGCGGTTCCCGCCAGGCGGGCGGCTTCCGCCGCCCGCGGGGGTCAGAATGACCCCCTTAGTCACCTACAAACGAAAGTACTGTCATCCTGAGACCAGCAGTCTTGCTCAGAGCAAGAGTCCAAACTACGACAATACCTGTGACTGTCACACTGGACACCAGTTAGGCATTACTATGTATCCTTGCAGTTTGCTCTAAACTATGTTGTTCACTGCTCTCTGTGTCAGGTGCTTTAAACTATATTGTTTACTGCTCTCAGGGTAAGTCCAAGTATTCGCTCAGAGTCCAAGTCAACTGTTCTGCCATCTCTTGATCCAACTTGTCTCATGCTCAGATCCCTGTGCCTTGGATTGAGTTATAGTCTGGGACAGGTCATCCGCCACCACACATGCTCTTTCTCTGGCTGTTGGTTCCTCCATAGGCAGCTCTCAAAGTTTCTGGCCCTTTATACTCTTGGATGCAGTGACTCTCAACCTGTTTCATCCATGTTCCCATCCATGCTTGTATGCTAATCCTCTTTGTCTGCAAACATGTCCATATATCTAGTGATGTCTGAAAGAAGAGTATTAGTCCATTATCAATCACTCTTAGCTCAGTGGGGTAGATAAGGGAATATTACAGGTTCAGTGCTTGCAACTTTTTCGTAATCTCATCAAAATTACTACCTTGGTGCTAGACTTCACTGGTGTAATCCTGGTAAATGTAGACTCTATTTCCATCTAAGACCCAGGGTCCTTTATTGTGGGCTATCTATAGGATTAGGTCTCTGTCTTTAAAATTAAACATTCTAGCCACTATGAGCATGTCTACCAAACAGGGTTTAGGAGGGCAGCCAGCCACTTGATAGGCTCTCTCAACCAAGAAGAACCTCCAGATTTTTCCATGCAGCACCTCTGTGCCCAGCCACTCCTCTAAACACAGTTCCATATTTGGGCACTCCGCTTATTCCAGTTCAATAATAATCATGTCTTTACTGTGCCTTAATGGGCCCCCTTCAGTGTCCTAGGCTCTGAACCTCAATGTGTTAATCTCTTCCTTTAGGATATTTATTTGTGGCTGCATTATTTTCACTGTTGAATGTTGCAAGAGTGCATTTGTAGTTCTCGATCCTGCCCACTAACTTCAGGTGAAGAGCTATCAACAACCTAATGTCTATTGCCACTGAGTGAAGTTTACTTTGAATAGTGGATTAGTGCCGAGAATACCTTGCAAGATCTTGTCACATTTCTCAGTATGCCTGCCAACGTTTGACTCAACATGGTTCATCAATTCAGAACACTGGAGAGACGAGTTTAGCAGCTCCATGTTGATCCTAGCAAGGAGCAACCATGAGGAAATGGGTTTGAACAATATCGTTAATGACCTGCCCCTGAGATCCATGGCGTCATGATACTCACAGCTTCACCACTATTTCAAAGTATAGTTTCCAACTAGTAACGTTTTGCCCATGCTTGTGTCGAGCAGCAAACCTACTCCACAGGGAGGTCTCCTTATAGTCGCTTTTCTGCACTCTGAATATTCCTAATGATGAATCTCTGGTCCCCAGACATTTGCCAAGTCTCTGGTCCCCAGGCGTCTGCCACACAGCTGTCTTTGAGTGATGTATGCCAATGTCACATGCAGCCCCACTGGTGCTCCTCATCTGCAATATACTGTACAGCAATGTGGGCTGTAGGTCTGTGTCTCATACCTAGTCTGGGTCTTGGTCCCAACCACCTGGCATAGTGAGCATCGAATAAGGCCAGTCACTATTTTAGTGAGACATGAAGACTGTGTGGGAGTGAATTCAGTGATCCCCCCCTACCTCCAGCACTGCCTGTGTGGCAGCTTCCTTGCTAGACTGAGGCCACTCGCCACCATCTCCTGCATATCCCCAGCAGCTGCCAGGCAATGCTATTCCTAAGGAGTTAACAATACAGTGCTTGGGTTAATTGGCCCTGGTCGATGCAATGTACATGCATTGGAGTGTCCCATCCCATCCTAACTAGCTGATATGGTAAGGTTGCCTTAGAATTGCTTGGCTCCCCTATTTGTCCGTTTGGTTTGTGTATGGTGGGCTCATGGCATTCAGAAAAGTATGAAAAGCCTTCTGTTTGTGGACTGTAAGCACAAGGTCTGATGCTAATTGTTCACTGGAAGGAACTTACGGAAACATGTGATGGGCCCAGAACATTGGCAGAGGGCATATTGTTATTTTACAACGGATAGCTCTGTCTTTTCTACCACTCTATCATTGAACTGATTTGCATTGCTTCCATACTAGTGGTTGTTGCTCGTCATTGTCAAATCATCTTGGTTTTCTACAGTTTTGTGTTATGCCCCTAGTCTTGCCCTGATACACAAATATTGTTTCTCTCCGTGTCTTTGTCCAAATAGTGTATCTTGTTAGTTTGCCATACTCTGCCCTACTTTCCCCTCTGATGCCCTTCCTATTTTTTTCAATATTCTTTGTGTGCCCCTCCACATTTTCTCTCTTCCATAGTTCAGGTTTGTGTTTCACATCTTTTCTATGCAGTGTCAACATCTTACTCCTCTCTCAGCTGTCCTTCTACCTCTTAATTGTACTGTTTTTTTTTTTGTTTTCTCTCAGGTATTTCCCCTGCATGTTTCCACTTACTTAAATTCTCTTAATCCCCTCCTCCTGTTTGGTAGGTTTGTAGTGTTCACCTCTTCCTTCCCTTTTTGTCAATAGGTCTGGACTCAATTGTAGCTGTCCCAGAACTTCTGTCCTCTAACTGCTTTTTTATTTATACTTTTTGTAGTATAGTATAGTATAATGTAGTGTTTACTGTTTCACTGCTCTTCTCTGTGATGTCTATCTCCCATTTTCTTCCTTTCTCCCGTACTTTGCTACGTTCCTGGCTCCTATTTGTTTACTCCCACAATCTACCTTGTTGCTGTCTCCCTCTCCTTTGTCCCAGAGTTTAACTTGTTTGCCTCATTACTCCCTGTTGTAGTTTTATTTCTCTGTTTGTTTTCTCTCTGTTCTTTCGGTACTTTTTAGACCAAGGACCCCAGCAACAACAGTGCCTCAGCTGTATTTACTGGAAAATGAGACAACTGTAGAGGCGTCGCAGACAGACCCATCTTCTGCAAAGCATATTTACAGGAAAGAGAATAAAGCAGAGACCTCGTAGGTGAGATGCCTCAAGGTAGAGCTGAGAACTCATCTTAGATGTGATGTAGAACTATCTTTCCTCCCCATTTTATCTTATGAAGCAAAGTTCCAATATATTTGAGAATAGGTTTACAGACTCTTTTTAAAGCAACAAAGACAAAGCAAATTTAATTTTGTTTACAAATTCTGAAATAAATGTATCCTTCGTAGTTGCAGCAACTTAGAGAAATAAAGAAAAAAATAATTGTTTCTTAATACGGGCCTAACACCACAATGAGGCAAGACTATGTAGTTGCCTTTGAGTACCACCAGAAGGGGGTGCAAAGTTTCTCGTGGCCGCTAACATGGCCCTCTTCCTTGGGGAGCGGAGCCATATAAATATAAAATGTAATATTGCCATAGTTTCTGAAAATCCTGTTGGTCTTGATGGTTGCAAGGTATGTGATTTGTATTCCCCACTGAAGCATTTATGCCAATCAGGGGTAGCTAGAAGTTTTACTCCTGGCTTGCCTCTTTGGTACCCATGGAACTGCTTCTGCTACCCCTGGTCTTAGGTTTGCTCAAGCCACGAGGCAGGAGGAATAGAAAGGAATAAGGCTCAGAAATTCATCTTATTTGCTGTTCCCTGAACATCTCTGTAGCCAATAGGAGGATGATGAATGGCTACATCTGTAATGTCTTTGGGAACAGAAACGTTTGTGGTGTTAGTTATTCTACTGTTAGCATTTTTTGTAGATCAATACCCAATCATGTCAGCACACTATTAGAGATCAGAAGGCCTGGGGTAGTGTTTTTGCTGTCTTAGGTGAAAATTCCCGAGTATCCCATCACACTTCTCTCTTATGAACATACATGCAAACAGAGATATTCAGACTTTCCACCAGCCATAAAGATAATCAGAGATTGTCATCCACCTAGACAATCATTGACACTTTTACACAGCCAAACTTCCAAACACCCTAAACCATTCATACCACTTCCTCCATAAGAGACATTCACGCTTTTCTAGAAACCGATGTTGCATGAACTCCGATAAGCAAACACATCCATCTAATCCTGGTGTATCTCATCAGAGACACAGCAACACAATCAGAAAGGTTGACAGACAAACACACACACACGCACGCAAGCCCGCACACACACACAGAAACAAATGTTCATAAGTATTGTTTGCCGTGCCCAGATGGAATCACTTGACACAAACATTGTAACACTCCCATGCTTGTCAGACACTTAGCTGCAATCAAATATCAATTTATAACAAGTCAGATATGCAGACTTTTCTGGTCTGACACTGGGTACTCCCATTAACTGATGTATTGAAAATACGACCATCAGACATCCAGGCATTCCAACATTTGGGGATCAAGGCACTCACACTATCTGTAACTGTGGCCCATTTTTATGGGGGTACCAGGACCGAGGTTAACAGTTTTAGCCTTTGAGGGTGTTCACCACTGGTATCCTGGGGCTACAATACTGTTACAATGCAACTGGATGACCAAATACTCCACCTTAGCACTTGTCACTCACATGCTAGAAAGTTCAACTAGACAAAGCTTAATCAAGGAGGGTAAAGAGGTACCCACTCAGAATTAAGTGGCACAGGTAGTAACGGTGCTGCTTACTTTAGAAAGCAAGTCTTTAATTAAATATTAAAGTAATAATCCTAGACATAAACTGTGATGCACCGCAAAAGCCAAAAGCGTTGAATATCTTTTGTGCCTCAGATCTAGTCCCAAAGAGTTTCATAGTTGCTTTTAAAAAGCAGTTGAAAACTAGTTATTGAGCTCTGCAATACCTTGTAGACAGTAAATGAGAGAACCCTCAGTGGACTATCAAGTTCACTAAGAGAAAAAAGCACGAGGCTTTCAAGAATTGTACAAAGGTTAGGACAGTACATCTACACAGGCCATGCGTAGCATGTGCACCAGATCAGTCTAGCTATTCTTCGGCACGTGGGGTTAAGTCACGTGAAATGTTAAAACTTCTTGAAAGGCCACCAACATACCTATGCAACATTTGTGCTATGCGATCACTGGGGAAGTCCTAAATTTGCAGGAAAATGAACCTCACAAGTAACTTGTGTTTTTATCCATCATTGATTTCTGCTATTTGAGGGGTTTGTGATCTATCTAGACCACAAACCTAGTCCCAGACAAGTAAGATCTGGCTCTCGAAATGACTGACATAATACCATAGTACTATGTGTCAGTAACATTTAAGTTCTGGTCCAAAGGGAGTAGTGTGGCTGATAAAGGCAACTGAATGCTCCTTCACGTTTTTGCTGAGTTGGGTAAGAACCTTTCAGTACTCCCTTGCCTAAAGCATCCAATTTGATGATGAAGGGCTGACTGTGCTTATGAGCATACATAACGGGCAAATGGTTTACTGTGTCACTATAATCAAGCTGTACCTGGCTGAAGAGCCCTAACAGGGGTAAAACTGGCCAGAGGGTCAGCATCACTGGGAGTGATCGGAAAGCAGGCTCCCCCTTTATACCACCTCAAGACCTTCAGCACATAACTCTTGACCAAGAAAGAAATAAAGCAATGAGGTGGTGAGTAATAGGAGCATGTTCTATC
Source organism: Pleurodeles waltl (assembly GCF_031143425.1). NCBI lineage: Eukaryota > Metazoa > Chordata > Amphibia > Caudata > Salamandridae > Pleurodeles > Pleurodeles waltl. Next base: position 287,380,778 of record NC_090448.1, on the reverse strand, counting down.
CTGCAGGTGCCTAGATTGCCAGACATACCCATGGGCGTTTGTTACATAATATCTATTAACTGGATTGATATTTCAGGGTAAGGGCTGCTTCTGGGTGAGTGTCTATCCAAAGCAGGGGAGATAGTGCAGTTCAAATCTCCTGCCAGTTTATAGGGAAGCCCAGGTGAGAAAGCAGCAATGTGTGGAGTTTGTGGAAAAAAGAAGTAATCTCCACATTGGGTCCATAAACATAAGTAGAATATATTGGTACACACCCACAGTGCCTGTAATCAGCATTAAGTGAGCCTCCAAAGTTGTACTCATGATGGTAGTTGAGGGCACACCACCATCCACCCAGAGATCGCATGTGCCAAAGATAAGTAGACAGCAGAATACAGCTGCTCCTTCTGCCTTAAGGCTACATTATTGTGCTCCTGTTGGGGTATGTGTGTTTCCTGCAGGAACATGATATCTGCGTGCTAGTATTTTGTAGAGGAAAAAATGCTGTCTCTCTTTGTGTGATTTATAAGTCCTCAATTTTTGAGGTAGTTATTTTAATGCCGTCAGTCATGGAGGTCTGGTATCATGACGATGATTTGCAACCCATGTCTCAATGTTTATCCCATCAGATGGACAGGTCCAGTGGTCACACTGCTGCATGTCGTGTAGAAATCATTTTGTATTCCTCAAATTAGAGACATGTCAATGGTAACTCTACCCCTAGTTAGGACCCCTTGCTGTAGCCTAATCTTTGGGTCTAGCTCCTTAGATCATGTGAATCGTATATAATATTGCAACAAAGCTGTGAAAATACATATTGAGAGTTAGTCCATACATTTCCTTCAGGTCTTGGTCCACAGTCTCATCCTGCCTAACCAAACCTCTTCATGAAAGTATCAACCAACAAAACCAACTTCAAGAATAGAAGCCATAACCACCTTCCAAACACGCAGGAAAAAAAGACTTTAGGAAACCTATTATGAAAGTCCTGCATCTTAACAGCAATTACAGTGTTGGGCAAGACTGCAGCTCTGGGCTTTGGAGCTGACTGCTGCCCAGTCCCGCTCATTGTAGTTCAATAAGTGTATCACTAATTACATTTATAAGGATATCATAAACCATGATCTCTGCCATCTGTTGTCTTGTGATGTCATAGTCTGATTCAGTTCAGGGTGCACATTTATCTAGCAATCAACATGCCTTTAGTATCAACCTAATGTTACAGAGATTGTTCCAGTAATTTATCTGTGTGTCTGTCCAAAAACTTTGTTCCAGTGCCAGTTATTCACTACAGCCCATCTGCCTCATTTCTCTACAGATGCTACGGCTGTCTAGCTAGCCCCAATCCAGTTCATGGGAGTGAAATAAGTGTGTCCTTTTGCTTTTGATAATTTTAGCTCATCCGGGCATAGGAGCATGTATATGAGGCAAATTTCCCTGAGTCTTCTCTCAAATGACTCCTGGGATCTCCTGCACTGTTCAACATGTAGAGTATAGTCTGAGTAAATCTGGGTTGGTGTATCTTCAAAATGTGACATTTTACTATGGCAGACACAACGCTATCATGAAAAGGAGGAAGCCAGCAATAACTGTTGTAAGAGGGGACCATGGCTTCAACAGGTCTGCCAGCACTCTATGTGGACACTCTCCTGAGAAATATTTGGACAACCCTTTAATTTACACTTTAATCACATTTAAAATCCAGTCCTTCACGAAAAGCTCCATTAACAGGACTTCTGTCCTCTCTGGAGATCCTGGAAGCGCATATTATTGCTTTAAGAACTTCCTTCCACCTCCTAAACTCCCTCCTGGAGTATACTTGTTATTTTTTGTAATTTTATCACTGTAGCACGCATCTCTTGCATAGTCGTCTAGAGCGTGGACACTGAGTCCTCCACAATCTTGGTTTGGTCCGAGAAGATCTAGGGATCCATTTACAGTAAGCTCATTTCAGCTTCCATAGAGTCTATTTTCTTTTCCAGGACCTGGCATGATCCTGCAATGGCTTGCAGGACATCTGATGACAATGGCTCCATCATCCCACTCCAGTCCATTTTCGAGGGAAGCGGTGATTCTATCTGTTCAACTGTCGCCATTGCAACTGCCTCTTTCCTTTGTACAGCCTTGTTGGGTTTATCTATTACCTTAGTGGAAACAAGGGGAGGAATATTGTACCATTAGGGCAGAGTCCCGTCTACCCAACAACCACCCCTGCTTTCACAGACCACCTCTTCTAGCTGCAATTCCAAAACTTACGTTTTCAGGGTGTGCCACACAGGGTACCAAACCCAGTCCTACAATGGCACACATGCTTACAGGCACGTCCTTCAGCTAAGCCCCCTCTTCTGTCAGTATTCTACAGGGCTCCTCACTCTTGCGTTCTCAGTCTCTACAGAGGTCACCTGGTCTTCAACAATCCAGGTAAAGGGCCACAGCAAGGCCAACCAGGAAGCAGCCGCATGCCAAAGTAGCAAAACAGTCTCTGCTGATCTTGTGCCAGGTTCCCCGCACCACAACAACCAGTGGGGATGTCTCCTCAAATAGCTCCCGCCTGAGCAACCTTCATGGAGCAACCAGGTTGGGGCCACATCATTCAGGTGAATGATGCCCCCCCTAGTTTTCCCCACCTGCAATTCACATCTACTCCACCTGGAGTGCAACAAGCAGATATCTAAGGTAGACCTCCCCACAAACGGGCACTCACCCACTGCAGTGTCTGATTCCAGCTTTGGTGTATCACACCACTATTCTAGGCCCATATAGTGCAGCAATTCTCAGGGCACCAGCTATCGGACCACACCCCCACTCCTCATCTCTTCAGGGCTTTCAGGCATTGCTAAATCCAACCAGTAGTGGGGACAGGCAATCAAGGGGATGCTGCCTTAAGGCACCAGTCTGTGCAGTGCTGTAGTCACCACGAATCTGGCAGGGCAAAGCAGGAGGCTGTAGCCCTAGGCCTTACCTCTACCACACTATTTCACACAGCCTGGTAGTCTTCCAGGCTTCTAGTGTGGCACAACAGTAGACCCCAGGCCTAGTCAGCACCTCTCCTATCTAGGCCCCAGTTAGGCCCCAGTTAAGTCCCCTCTTGTTCAGTCTGGTAGGCTGCATGGACCGATATTCAGTGGGCCATAATGTTTCATTGCAACCCGAACCCACTGAGTCTTTGGCGTTTGCTGCAAAGTTCAACAACTGGGTTTTAGGCACTCCTGTGCAGATTACAAGTATTTCCACTTAAGTTAAAAACAGTTTTAAAGTCAGATAGCAATTTTTAAGAACGATTACAGCAGGATCTTGTAGCTGGCCGGTCAGAGTTAACCGCAAAGGCTGTCATTGTACCATCTTGCTTGCCAGGCCTCCCCTTATTTTTGCCATTAGTCACATAACTAAGCTTGTCCTTTGGGAAAGATCTTTGTGGCGTTTATACAGGCTTTCACTACATTTGATCATAAGCAACAGGACCCTACATTGTCAGAAAAATCCTGACCATTTATGTGGGCCAACTGAATAAAAGATAACAATTTTGGATGCTTACATTTAAGTGACTCCAGGTTCAGGTTCCTAAATGTCCTTGGTAACAGTAGGATCCTCATAGGATCCTCATAGAGAGCAAACTAACAATAAATAGGCAGCAAGTGTGGAGTCCTTCACCAAACAGTTACTCTTAAAGTGGCCATCTTTTCCATACTTGAAAGAGAAAGGTGTCTTGCTTGTCTTCCTTCTTTGTCCCTGGGGTCCAATCCCCTTGGGTTTCTCCCCATCCAGGAGCACTGGAAATTGCATTGGACATTCTTATTGAGCTTCTGGCCATGCTGCTGGAAATTCGTATCCCATTTGGCTTAGATCTATGAGGATCCTGCTCCTCCTGAACAACCCTTTTTACAAACCAATGTCTCAGCTATGACACTGAGTAGTTTGCGTTCTCTCCTTCTAGCCAGACACATATTCCATGCTTTGGGTTGGACACTCTTTTCTGAGTTACTTAGCCACCAAAAGGTGGTTTAAATGTTCCTTATATTTTGCATTCATCTCTTTCTCCCATCCTTGATCTACATACATCAAAGCTTATTAAAGGTTCCCACACTTCTTGCACTCTTTACAATCCACCTGATACTGAACAGAGGTCAGTCCAAAATCTCCTGATGCCAACATCATTAGCGAATATCCAACTGCTCATTGTCACTCAGCTGCTTAATAACCCCTGCCCCCACTGTAGGGAAACAGGATAGTCACTACCTTGCCCTAAGTGGACACCTTTTGGGCTTTACAAGAATGCTCTTAAGCCTACTTGTTAGGGACAGTGGTTGGAAAAGTTAGCAGTTTATCATTGTTGCTCTACTTAAATGGGTCTGTAATTCAACCTATCATGGTCTAGACTTTCTATAGAGAGAAACTTCTGGCATTGGTGCCACTCACAATAACTACAAGAAAGACCAGAGACTGCAGACCATACTACCCTGCTGCTCTTTTGAAACACTTACTCCAAACATATATTGCTAGTATTGTGAACTTATAAATATCCTTTACTACAATTGATATTGTAGAAATGTTGCACAAATGCAAAGAAAAACTTGGGATATCCATTGCCTGTTTTTGCTCCTGGTGTAATAGGTAATTGGGCAAATTAAATTTGCAGAATGACAAAACATGGAGGTGGATTTCACTTGATTGTGCCATGGTAATATATCATGAAAACTGAAAAGGAGGACCTGTATCTTCAAATATGAACATTGTAAATAAAATTGAGGAAAATCAATTCCTTCCATTTGCTCTACATAAATAACAAAATCAGAAAAATAATTTCTCTTCATTTGCCTTATGGAGGTATTTCTAGACCAACACATCTTTGTTTAAAGTATTTTATATTCCTAAAATGATTTAGAAGTAACATAGAAAACATTTATTCCACAATTTGTTTTCTCAATTTTGCCATAGAGCAAATACAGCTCTTTAATATGAAATGGGGAAGAATTTATTTTGCCAATTTTTGGACTACCCAATAAGCAAATTTGTGTGCCCTATTTTTTGCATTTCTATAAAGATTCCATATTATGGCCAATGGATGGTTTCTTCACTCTAGGTGTTCACAAACATAATTGTAATTAATCCCCTTTATAAGAAGTACTCAGGAAATCATTTATATCCAGCAAAGTAGATCTCAGGGCCAGATTTACAAAACTGGCAACCAGCGTAGCGCAGCAATAAAAAATGCTGTGGTAACAGGGAGGGAGGAGGAGAGCACCATATCTACAAAGATATGGCACTCTCTTCCCCTCTCTCGTGCTGGCGCTGATTTCCGCTACCGTGCACCAATCACACACCTTTGCGCCATAGTTCAAGGGTGTGTGCTTGAGAACAGCATAGGTTTTTGTACTGGAAGGGTTTTCTTCCAGTACAAACCACTATGCTTAGACATACTTTAAAACATTTCCTACTTTGCATGCGTGCTGCACAGTGCAGCATGCATGCAAACTCGGAAAAGAAAGCAAATTTAAAACATTTCTCCTTTTAACAGCAGCTTTCAAATGTCGCTAACTTTTGGTGGGAACTCTTGTCTACTATTGTTTCTAGATATGGTTTTGCGTGAACAGTCATGGGTGGTTGCATGGGAACACCTATTTTCCATCCATGTAACTCCCCCTTGGCACTAAGTAATCCAAAGCAGCGCGTTGTGTTACTGTTAGGGTACTTTCAAAACTTGTTTTGCGCCGGAAAGTAAATTAGGAAAAAAAAAATTTGTGTTGGTTAGTGTCACTTTTGTGATATTAAACCAACACAAAATGTTTGTAAATTTCCGCCTCAGTACAGTAATCTTATAGTGATCAGAGTGAAAGAACCAAGTCAGTGGTGATCTGAGTGTGTTTTAAAAACACAACTGCAGTTTCAAATGATAGAGCAGTTGGAGTATTATGTCAAAAAGATTATGTGACAATTCATATAATGGATTGCTTAGTTAAATAGTGAGTGCACTGAATACATTCAAATTGGTTATGTGAAAGGAAATGCCTCTTTTTGCATGCTTACTCCCACATTTTTAGACTGATGCGGCTGGTTTTTCAACTCTGAGAGTGCACTGTAGTCTGCTAACCAGATCTCAGTGCCAGTTTTCTAACCCTATACATAATGTATGTTGATTTGGCTACGCCCAAGATCTGACTTACTTATGAACCCCTAGTATAGAGTACCCAGGGCACCCACGGCATGAAGGCAGACTGTCCACTCAGGACTGCAGCACTGTTTGTACCACACTGTTTGTGACAAAGGAAACAGGCATATGCAATGCAACAGGTCTCGCATTTGCTCGAGCTAGAGCTATTAGCGTTGAAAAGTCCTAACCAAAATTTTCCTGCCACACAAATTGATAGAAAAAAAACTAGCGTGATTGCGCTATGTAAAACGCAGTGAGATCGCACTGACATTGAAAAACAAAAAAACAAGCATGAACGTGCTTGTAAAACCCAGCGCAATCATGCTGCATGGAAAAATAAAGTGATAAAGTAGTCCAGAAACCATGCTGAAAACATGCTCTCAAGGAGAGCTAAACACCGGAAAAGGCATGATGTATGCATGCCTTTCACTAATGAAATCAAGCGGATTTTAAAAGGCAAGCCCCCAAACCAATGAAAGTGACAGGTGTGACATGGGTGTGGTTAAAAGCTCAAAGGGATATTACAACAGGGACGAAGCGCTTGTGCACTCAACCCTAAAAATGGCTCACAGACTACAACTGAAGATTGGAAGGGCAGTGTTTACACTGCCAGATTGACTTTGCCAATGGCAAAGCCACCCTTTCCCTTCACAATATATATGTCTCCCCTAAAGAAGACCTAGAGCCATCTATGGCAGGGCGCTGTGTATTTTTATGTAGGACATTTAATTTTCGTAAGTCTTAAAAGCAACACTTTCAAATTGCTGTTTTGCTGTGGATAAATAATTAGCCCCAGTGCCTAACACAGGGTTACCGGTTGGCACTCCAGCCTGGATAACTTCTAAATGGGACTTCCTCAGTGGGTCATGTAAGGTATCAAAATAATTGTGGCATTAAGCCCGACCTGATGCTCAGGTCGAATTTAATGTTACAAATAAAGTTTAGCAAATTTTAGAAAGTTGCCACTCTGTACTCCAACTAGCCCAGTGGCTAAGCCCTGGCACACAGACAGCTTTCTGCCCACCTAGGCAGATGTGCAAACAACTGCCAGGCTTGGGAACAAAGGAAGTTGCTGCAGAGTGAGGTGTTACGTCTTCTCCTAGGATCAACACTGACGGTATTAGTCCTGAGTGGTGAGCTTCAAAGGGGAAGCCACGTTTGTGAGGGCAGTAGTGATAACACCCCTGAGCAGGATGGTCTCTTGTTCCTGCAGACAAAGTGGAGACAGAGTCAGAGGGGGGAAACACATCCCAAACCCAATTTTTCCATGGCCGTGCAGCCCTCTGGTAGCCGCACCTCTCAGGGGAGCTACCAAGCTCCTGGTCACTGAAGAATGGTTGTGACATCATGAAAAGGGTATAGTGAGGTTCCACACATCACAGGAAACAATTCACTCGGTAGGAGGACATCCAGTAACCCATTGGCTAGTGACCGCATAGTTCTCTTGGGCTCTTTCCGGGGATAAACATGGCACCCGGCAGACTCTGCTCAGATTACATTGGATTTGGTGAGAGGACAGAAGAAGGACTGCCAAGCTGCCTTTTGGAATTGCACAAATAGAGGCTTCACCATCAGACAGACTGAACCTGCTGCACTTTGGGCTAGCAAAGTTTGGAATGTGCCTGTTGCTCCTTGCTCATGGAAAGGGTAGTTCCCAGCACTAGATCAAAACAGTGATTCCATCGAACAGTCAGGTCAGGGTGTGGTTTTTGAGATCCCCTCAGAAGTACTTTCTCTGTGAACATTCTCTGTAGCTCATAATCCACATTTAACATGAGACTCATAAAAGAGCAAATGTATAAATCAAAAACAGAAACCAGCCAAAAAAGCAGTGCTCTCCCTCATTAGGGTGGTGTGATCCTCTCATAATTCCTGGATCCCAACAAAACTGCATCTTGTGTACTAACTGAGGCAGTGACTTAGAGTAACAGGCTGTCTCTGATGCCTCTTTCACCCTTTCTCAAGATGCCTGGTCATCACTCCAGTCTTCAAGCAAGCTCCCTTCCCTTTCAGAAAAAACAGCTTCCAGATGTTGCCCCACTCTCTGCAGCAAGGATACCAACAACCCTAATGTTAGCATGGAGAGTGAGTCCCCATGAACATTTTGTAAAGTAAGGCAGTCATAACTGTGATGTAGTGGCGACTCATACCCGTGAGCCACATTGCCACTGTGCATGCTTGGCTAATGAAATTTTTTAAAAATAGCTCCCACATAGTGCCTGCTCCTCTTGGTCATCTCTTTGATGAAACCATTGAAGTTGCTCCTTTACTCTTTCTCCCATGCCATTACTGGAATGGACCTAGTGGTTCAGACTTTTAGGAATGTGAACCTGCTAGCCTCCTACCTGCCACCTGAAAGGATATCTGCATGCAGATCTGAGTGGGAGGGATCCATGGAGACCGAAGTGCCCATGCTTTATCAATTTTACAAAATCTGTTCCCATACTTTTTGGAGAAAAACAACCACACCTGGACGCTTAATGCAGACTTTGAGCTGCCACTGGCTGAAAATTAAGAGGGTGTTTTGTGCTGGGAAGTCAGGAGCGTGATATAGAGCTGAAGAAACAGGCCTTCTCACCAGGGAGCAGTTTACCTGAAAGAAATGTAAATGTGCGCAGTACCAAATGAAAAGGTTTCTTGAGAGCCTGTGCAGACTTTGATGGGGTCGCCTGAAGCTTCATCGTGAATAAAGATTTACGGAGATATTAACTGAGTTCTCTTAGGCATTCTTTTAATGGACAATTAAAAACATTTTGCACTAGCTACAGTATGATTATGTAATGCTAAAATATATATTGTAAAAACAACAGTTTTTTCTTAAACACTATGGGCCTCATTACGACCCTGGTGACCGGCGGTAAGCTGGCGCTAACAGCGCACTTAGCATGGTCAGTGCAGGGGCCCCCAGGCATAGCCCTGTCGCACATTTCACTGCCTGAATTTCGGGCAGTAAAATGCGCGATGGGTGCTACTGCACACGCTGCACATCAGCATTGCCGCTGGCTCTATTACGAGCCGGCAGCAATGTTGATGTGACTTTTCCACTGGGCCAGCGGAAAAGTCATAATAGGGAGCCAGGAATACCGCCAGCATTGGCGGTATTCTGGCTCCCCCAGCCTCGGCGGTCTTTTTAAAAGACCGCCGAGGTTGTAATGAGGGCCTAAATCATTTTCTGACCGTCTGTGTTATGCCGTGTGTAATACAACTTTAAAATAATGACTTACATATTCACATTGCTTTCTGTCATAGGCTGGGATCTCCTACAACAGTATATTCACAAGCCATTGTTTCTCACACATCGGATTAACCAGTCAAGGTTTCATAATGTAAATAATGTAAATAAAAGACTGTATTTACCACCAATTACTTTAACTTGTAACTATATTTTATTTCTGGCATGTGTGTTACTTTATATGCAATAACCTAAAAGTAAAAGAAGAACAAAAAATTTACAGAATATTTTCTTCTGTTTTAGAAATGTCTTTGACCCTGACACGTCACCCGCACTGCACTCAGGATGACAGTTTACATGCTTTTTTAGGTCGAGCATTCGAGACCTCTTGTATATACTTTAGTATATACTTCTATACTTCTTTGTGGGGTCTCTGCTTTTTCACTGGTTTGTTTCAGTGTCCTTAAAAATCCTTACTTGCTAATGGTCAATCCTTGCTCTTTGTCCCACCTTTTCCACAGTTGTACGCTCCCCTGGAGCATGGCCCTAGTACTTGTACCCTTCCACTTGTGGCTACGTAGCATGTGCTTAGGGATTACTTTTTTCAAAAGCTAATAGCATTTGACCAGATCGCTGGATGTTTCAGTGGTTCCAGTCTGTTTTTGTTAACAGGGCTCTAGTCCATTACTTATTTTCATCTACAGTCATGTGTGACTTTGTTTATTCCATTCCTTACTCATGCATCTTGAGCTGCTTGAATTTTATTGCAGCATTCATTCCTCCCACCTCCTCCTCCCAAGACAGAAAAGACCAGCTGTTGTGCTCTGATCGGAGCTGCTCTCTCCTTGAAGAGAGCTGGAAATGTGCTCAGCAGGACAAAGGTTTTATTTGTTTCCTGCTTGTGTTTCAGGTTTTGCTCCTTTATTTTTTACTCTATCTGCCAGTCTTTTTCTCCTCACTTACTCCTATTTGCAGAGAATTTTTGCTCAGGGGTCTTCTCTATCTTTGTAAACAGGCCTGCACTGCATCTCCCTGCTTTCCGTGAAGGTATCTAATTATTTATTTAAATGTTAACATTTATTGGTTCTTTTCCAAAGGCAGCACCTTTCTTTATTTTCCGAGATTCGCTTGTTTCAGAAGAAAGGGGGCCATCTGTTCACCCTGTGTACACATCAGCAGGGAGACAGAGACATCAACCCTGCTGTGACCTAATAACCAGGCAGGCTGCAAGACAAGAGCCTTAAAGTATGTCAATTGTGTCCAAAGCACGGTATTTTGACAGGATGGTATACATGTGTAAAACTTTGCCAGGCATTAGTACCACCAGTGTCTAGACAAAATACTGTAAATTACTATACTTGCATTGGAAAGGAAGTTGCATTTAAAGCATTTGGGCAAAAAAGCTAAAATTTCTGGAAAACAGCAACAAATTATGTTTCAAGCAGAGTCTCTCCTCCGTCACAGTCTCTTCTTACCCCCTCTAGCTGTTTTCTTTCCTTGCTTTTCTCTCCAGTGCTTTCTCCTTCTTCGTTTACTTTTTCGCGCTTATCACCCTCTCTCCCTTCCTCTTAGATTTCTCTCTCTGCAGGTCTTTCTCTCCTCGAACCTCGAAAAGAACCCAACTTTTAATTAGGAAATGTGGGGCCTTTTCTCTTCTTACACATTGTCTAGCCTATTGCTTGACATCCCTTGCACAATTTATTTTTGTCATATAACTAATGCTTCTCTGAGAGTCACTAACTGTACTTTTCATCTCCTGTGCTCTCCATTTTACTATTCTGGACAGGTTTATCCGCCAGGGACACTTTTGGAATGAGGAACCTTGGCACAGTTGAAGCTCAATGTATAGTAGCTATAGAAACTATGGGAAGGGAATATAAAAACATATGTTAATAAATAAAGCAAGGGCCAATGTCCAAAAAAACAGGACTTGATTTGAGACAGTGTTTTTTTGCGGGGCATCTCTGCTTATTTTTTAAAGATTGGCACTTATTTATTTGTATCACTCAGTTACTGCGAGCAAAAGATGCATAACGGAAAAACGGAGGAAGAGAAAATAATGCCATAAAGGAAGAACACTGAATTGGCAATCAGTGACTATAAATAGGTTAAAGAGACCCAGGATCATTCATCATTACACAGCTTCATTATTCCTTGCTCGCATATTAAGTTGTAGCAGCCGTGAGTTTCAGAGGAGAGCTCTAGGCACCAGTACGTTTTCATTCACAAATTAAGCATTACCAAAAATCAATAATAATATTATTCCTGCATAAAGTTAATTTACTTAAAAAATAAGGTTTTTCTACAGTGTAGAACAACATATCAGATAAACCATACGTCAAGTGTCGAGTGTGTATTCATTTCAGACTGCGAAGCAGGTGTCTGCATTAGTAAGCTGAATTAGCACTATTTGCCTATAGATTAATTAAAGAGGCCAGAAATTGCTTCAGTACTACACAGCTTTAGTATTCTGCGAGTTTTAGAGGAGAGTTTTGGGCACCGGCACATTTTTATTTACAAATTAAGCAGTGAAATAATTGCAAGAGTAATATTATCCCTGCACGAAGTTTAACTTAATTAGTAATTAAGTTTTTTTGCAGTACGGAAACATACATCGGAATGAATGTGATTCCTACTGCTCCGGTTATACTGAATTTAAACACTACATTTATAGTATTTTGATTTACTGTTTCTGTCAGTGCTGGCCCTTGTGTTTAACATAGAGTGCCAAAGGCTCATTTACATTTCTGTCACAAGATAAGAACTTCAGACATGGAACAGCCAGGAACCTTTAACACTATTTCTAAAGGTTTCTTTTTACTTTGATCTTTTATACTTCAGCAGTATTCACCATATGTTTGCATCCTACCTCAATAGGGTTAGTTATGTTTCGAACCTCTAAAAGATCAGTTGCTTAATTTGGTCCTACAATGTGTTACACAATACTTAAATATTTTAAATATGTACAGTACAAACATATTAGTAACACTTTTGTTTAGGTGTTTTGGTAATAAGTGCCTTGTGCTCTTTTGAAATGAGTGGCTGTAAATGGGTTAAAAAGGCACAAGATCGCTTCAGCATTACACAGATTCAGTATTCTCTGCTTGCATATTTAGTTGCTACAGCCGCAGGTTTTAGAGGAGAGCTTTGGGCACCAGTAGGATTTTATTTACAAATTAAGCACTACCAAAAATGCAAGCATATTATTCCTGCCTAAAGTGAATTTGAATTAGAAACTATATTTTTCGTACAGTATGGAAACATTTATTAGAGTGACTGTGATTCCTACTGCTTTGGTTGCTGAAAATATGTGGCAGATAAGACCAAAATATACAGCAAGGTTCACAAATTAATGTAGCAAAAAAGTCCAGATATACTCTTACAATGCCAATAGCTCTAACTCAAGTAAATGTGAGACTTATTACATTTCAAATGCTTGTTATGCATTTCAACCTCTCTAGAGGGAGACAGCCTGGAAATGCGGCTAAATTAACAAGGTTGCTCGTCCAGGCATCTTCATTTACAAATACTAGTCAAAGTTCTGCCTCCCATTCCCGCAAATACACCATGGACCCTCACAGGCACAGGCCCCGCAGTCTGAAGACTTTTCACTTACAGAGACTTTTCCATACAAACCTGTGTAGATTATGGTGAAGTATAACTTGCTCCCTGTCCCTGCTCCGGAGGGAAGAACAAGAGCTGCTGGGATATTAAGAGTGACTGGGACATTGAACTACATCATTCTTATTTGTGTGTAGTACTATGGGGCCAAGAAATCCCATAAGTAGAGGCACATGGAAGACCTCTGCATGCCAGACCTGAGCCTGGCTTGAGCAGGAGGTGAGGTACAAGCACATATCATGGACAGGAAGCAAAGTTTGTGCTCCAGGTTTGCTTGCTTGGGGATAATAAACCATGACAAGGAAATTATAAAAGTATTGAAAAAATGGAGATCAAGTGTTGGCATGTTGATGTATAGGGTGATGACGGAGGAGACTCTGAGAGAGGAGGCAGGATGCTGCAATTATCAAGAGGCAGCAGGGATGTAGAGGTAGGCAGGAGGCAGTAGTGAGCCTTCCATTTTCCATTTGGTGCTGGGCAATTCTATCAAGAACCTAGAGTGTCATATGTGGCACTAGCTGATTTCCCTGGCTATCATGATGAGACTTATTGTTATGACTTTGCTTGGAGGACGTTTGCCCTTTATGTAGTAGGCTTGCAGATCCAGCATTTGTAAGCATCAGCGTTGTGTGAGCAGTGTCTAAGCCCAGCCAGCGTAGCAGCCAGCGGATTTGGCAGAGTGGAGCAGTGTCATCAGGGTTGAACTGAGCAACCAGGGATTTGAGCTTAGGGTCCACGAACCAGGGTGGCAGGCAGGGTACTCATAGATTTGTGGTGATGGTGCCATTCTGGAGCCCTTGGCCCTTGGCCTTTGGAGGTAAGCACAGCAGTTGTAGTCAGCTGCTGCTGAGAGTAAGTTCCGGGTCTCCACATAAGCAGCCTAGACAGCTCTGGGTGTGGCTTGTGGGTGCTCCTGGTGAGCCCCGCTCCCAACGCTCCTGAAGGTGTTTAGTCCCTGGCTCCCCATGGGGCTTTTCTTAAGATCCCACCACTGCTTTGCAGAGGGTCCCCCTCCGGGCAGGGCTGGGTAGGGCCGGGTGATTGCCTGGCTGCCTAGTGTGTGGTTTTGGCTGTTTGCCCAGATGCAATTGTGCCCCGGGTTACCCAACAGACAACAAACTCCAAAAGGCAGTTAACAAAGTGGAGTAGAGGGCTAGAGTATATTAAGTAAGAAAAATTAGTCAGTCATTTAGTAATTCAGCCAGTAACCTTAGAATGAGCACACCAATCTCCTTGCTTCTCTATGTGATTCTAAGCCCATGAGTAATCTAAGGGAAAACTACCCCCCTTTAAACATAGGTAAGTTGGGAAACCAAACAATGCTGATATGACCTTCCATGAAGAATGCCGCCTGTAATGAGGGGATAAAGATGTAATACAAATTGAAAAAGGGACATTCTTCTTGTGAGGAGGACATCGTTGTTCAATCTAATTAATTAGTTCAATCCTCTTCGTTTCCCAAAGCTGGTCAACTGGCCACCAGCATGCAGGGAACAGTGCCCCTGAGGACACCAAGGGGGAATTAACAGGATAAAGTGCAAGCTCAAGAGTTCCGCCCCAAGAACTGCTGGAATGAAACCACTGAATGTGCAGGTTAAAAAAGTCCAGTTACCATACTGGAGATCCCCCTGGAAAAGCATGCCCCATCAGTGACTGAGGTTTGTGGCCAGGTGCACAGGGACAAGCCGAGAAACAATGCAGAGGAGGTAAGGCAGGAACGGCAAATGGACAAGACCTCATGGCTGTTATCTCCTGAAATTTTGGTGGTGGCAGCTGAAAGCTTTAAAAACTCCTACCCACAACCAACCTTAAAAGGAAAATGTCCTATGCAAGCCTCAAGTGTGGAAGCCATTGTTACTGAAGAGGCAATTCTTTTTCCACTGCCAATGGGTTGCAAAATACGGTCGCCCAATCATGATGGCAGACCCTCCTCGCCTTCGGGCCCTACAAAAATTAAGCAGGTATTGTCCCCTTGTAAACTGATATTTCATTCTGACTTTGATAGTTACAGGAGAGTCCTGGATAATCACTACATTGATGGTGAGGAGATTCTAAGCGTTATGGATTTTGACGACAGCCAGAAGCAAAATTATAGCCCGTTTTATTCGCTAACTAACCCACATGGTAAAAATGAGCTTCAGGAAAGTCCTGTCACAATGGTCATGGTGCAATTAGCCCTGCATTATTCAATTCCCTGGAGTGTTTGGTCAATACTAAATCATTCTCCATGGACCATGTGTCAGGTCTTGAAATGGTTCAGGACAATAATTGCCCCTTGTTCTGGGATGCTATGGTCCGGCATCAATAATGTATGCAGACAAGCTGGATATACAAATAAGCATTGTCCAGTCGCATTTCAGAGCACGTTAAGAACATTAACACCCGGACTGACAAATGTAATGATTTAATCACTAGGGCTCAACAGACTACAGAGAAATCTATGTTGCACTGTTATTGTTCTAATTTATTAGATAAAATTGCTGCTCTTCCGGCTATTATGACTGAATTGTTCCGTGAGTGTAAGGTCTTAGCTAAGCCTATGCCCCTTCCAATAGTACGCTCAATCGAGCCATCTAACTCTCCGGGGTCTCATCATAATTCAGAAGGGCATATTGTGAAGAATGTTCCCCAAGTTCAAAATTCATTCTCCAGAGCTAGTCGCCAGGGCACAGAACCTCTTGTCTCTTAAAGCCCTGGGAGAACTCAAAGGATTTTCCCACCTTAGAAAGGAAAATCTAAAAGCACCTATGGAGTTATAATGACAGTGCAGAGCGGCGCAGAAATTCTATCCAATCTTCTCTGATCCCCAACTAAAAACAACGATCGTATGGGCAGTGATTGCAGTCAAAGCTCATAATGTAGAAAATACGTTAGCCTCTCCCAGGGGAATAATAAAGACTTAGAAGATCCTATGGGACTGGCATTGGGCCTAGTAGGTCCCCTGCATAAGTAATCGTGAAACCCCCTTTGACGGAAGTGGTGGTCTCTAGAGAGGAATGGGGGTCCCCTAGTAATTAATCTACACGACCTATAATGACATCAGAGATATTAAGATCTACTAAAGAATGTCAAGCAAGGTCCAATACAACGGGGAGCAAAGCTTTAAGATTATCTAAAGAGTGTCAAACTCTAATACAGACAAGCCGGAAAGAAATCTTATTTGCCAGGTGTGAGACTCCATAAAAGCCCTGGTTTGGTGGACACGATTAGAATAAGAAGCCCAAAGTCATCAACAGCTGCACCCATTGTGCCTCTAAGAGTCTCTAAAGAATACCAAACAAAGCCTCAAAAGTCACGAAAAGAGCTCCCAAATGTTGGGCCCCCAGCTATCCAGGCTATTGACTGAAACAAGATATGTCAATCTAAGATTATCTCCTTCTTCATGTGCAGATAAATGGTTGAATGATGGTGCACCCGGGGGAATCGGAACAGAGGTCCCAGAAACTTCACTTGAAAGGGATGAGTCCCTACCCAGTAACATAAATGGGTCACGGGAATTACAGGGGTGAGTAGTGATATTAGCTCCCCAGGGAACAAAGCGCAGGAGGGTGTCACACTAATTCTCCACCCAGAATACGTCTCCCACAGATGACAAGGCACTCTTAATTGTAGGAATATTTTAAAACTATCTCTGCACTTCCTAGAATGGAAAGAATTGAATCAAAATAAATTGAGTATATCGTTTTTGTTCCCAGAGCCTATGATAACCCAAGAGAGGCCACTGAAGTTCAGTTTTGCCATCCAAAGACTCTCAGAAAAATTGAGGCTCATGCTAATTTATTGTCACAAGTGGCCATTTCCCTTAGTAACCTCTCTCCCTCTAAGTACCCCTAAATTCTGGCCTATAATTATTCTACCCCCCTCATAAGAAGTTAGTCCTCCACAGCTGAAAAGGTGCAGAAGACAGAAGGCTAGGGGAGTGCAACTAAGGGTTATAAATAGTTTCTCTAGAAACAAAAGGAATTGAATATCCTTTGACTCTAAACAAGCTTGGGTCTCCCAGCATCAACCAACAACATATTTACCCACATTGCAGTTCTACTCAAAGAACATTCAGGGTTTAAGGACTTAGTCGGCCAGTGGTGAGGTACTTCAGACTATCAATAAGAAGGAAATACTCTGCTTACAGGAAATTTGTTAGGTCCAGCAGTATGGCCGGATCATCTTGAATTCTTTGCTCCTGCCGAGCCATCTTCCAAGGGTGGCCACCCTTCTGGTGGGGTCTCCATTTTCATTCATAAATACCTAACATCAAGCGCTGCAGTCCTAGACAGAGGCCTGGAACCCTACATCATTATATAATTAGTATTCACTTTTAACCATAATTCTAGGGGATTGTCTTTGATCATCATAGTGTCCATTTATATCAACTAATGAAAAAAATGGTTGTGGCTGAAGTGTCAAATATTATAAGACCTGTAAGAGGGTCATATCTAGAAGCCATGTGGCTCTTGCTGGTAATTGTAACATGTTTCTTCTCGACTCTGCCCAACCATCGATTTGGGTTCAAGAGGAATATGTAGCTTGGTCCACACCAGAAATCACGCCAGGCACAATTAAGAAGGATGTGGCATGCAAGATATTTGCTACGCTGCTTAATCAACTTGGTCTGAGGGCCTTAAATGGTAGAAGTGTTCTGGATATTCCTCCTGCCCGTACATTCATCTCACAAAACTACTCTGAATTTACAGACTACCTTTGGTTATCAGCCCAGCTTTTTAACCAAGTGAGCAGCTTTGAGATGATCCTAGACCTGTTTGTATGTTCCATTGTGATGAGTATGCCTAGTTGGCCCTTGGTGAAAGTAACTGGTGCTGAAGATGGTTTATGTGTGTTGCGAAGAATCAAGTGGAGCTCTGAAATTCCAGCTGAAAACGTTAAAACACTGAAGAAGTTTCTTATAGCTGTCTAGGTTGATTAGGTTGCATGTCCCTCGCAGTTGTGTACTTTGGCGACAGCACTGTTAAATCAGTTTTCCTCATATATTACAACACCAAGCCTGTGTAAGGTTCCCACTCATAGGCATTCATGTGCTGAACTAAGAATGCTTAAGCGGCAGTTGAATAATCACCTGAGAAAGCGTTCTCACTGAGGAGATACGACCAATAAGAAAGGCATAGAAAGTAACAGCATGAACCCTGACTAAGCAGAAATAACAAAAACAATGGGTGGAATTGCATGAGGCGTTAAAGCAAATAAACCTCTAGTAAATTTTGGAGATTAGTTCAGCAGAGGTAGAGTAGGGCCTGTGTGGATGTTCAGCCTTCTATGTCCGCACTGAGTTCAGTGCAATACGTTTAGAATCTTTATAATTCACACATGGCTGGCCAGTGAGAAGAGACTTGATCTCTTGTTACGGGGTTGCATTTTGACAATGGGTATCAGGGAGAATGAGTGGATTACAGAAAACACATTGCGATCAGCGATAGCCTCTTTACGACCCACAGATGCCACCAGTCCAAATGGGTTGCCCGCTAGGCTATTCAAAGTAGCACAAGCTGTCTGGTCACATCTCTTAGGGAAATTATTCAAGCAATGTTTTATTACAAATGATGTTCCAAACAGCTGGAGGGGATCAATATTATTCCCAATACATAAAAAGAGCTCTCCTCACAAGCGGTGAATTTCCAATTAATAGCCCTTCTTGATGTAAATGGGAAATGTTATGGGGAAGTCCTTATTTCCAAGCTCGAAGAATGGGCAGCTGCCAATGCACTAATCCCAATTACACGGTCCTAGTTCAGACAGGGTAGCAGCACGGAGGATATTTTGGTGATCCTCTCCTCTATGATTGATGCAGCAAATAAAAAGCAAGCATCACCTCTGTATGCCACCTTTATCAATTATGCTACCTCTTTGATGCAGTGGTTAGAGCAATGCTTTTGGGAAAGCTTCATAATTGGGGTATCCCACCAGCTTTGTTGTGTGCCATTATGAGCTTGTATGTGAAAACATGGGTTACAGTCAAGGTGTTGGGTAAAAGGGTGATGCAAAAAATCTGGACCAACCAAGGGCTGAAACAGGGCTGTGTATTGGCACCCGTACTATTTAACCTTTATTTGGCTCACCATAATGCTTTGTTGGGAGTTAACGCCTTTTCACCTAAGTTTGCTGGCGTACATTTGCAATGTCTGCAGGATACAGATGATACTATTCTTTTTGATCACACAGCAGTTGGTATGCAAAGGTTACTGTATCCTATTTCACACTGTAATGATGAAAATAAGATCTCCATTAATGCCTCAAACCTTAAATTGATGGTTTTTGGGAGACAGAAAGTTAGTAAAAGCAACTTTGTACTGGACGAGGTCACCACTGAGCTGGTATTCAGTTTCAAATATCTAGGTGTTCATTTTAATGTGTGTGGGTCACACCATGCCCATTTTGAGGCTATTAAGGGAATGGCACTAGCAATGATTATTGTCAGGGCCAGACTTGACCGCTATTTGTAGTTGACTCTTAGTTCATTCCAACACTGACATATGGTTCGTTGATATTTAAAAGGCAGCATGGGTCCTTGGATAGATAGGGCTCAGTGCCATTGTTATAGAAGATTAGGGCAGCTCATGGATGTATCCTTGTCCTCACAAATTTGTTTAGAATTTAACCTAAGCAAGAAAGTAATTATGGAGGAAACCAGGTTTTTTAATTATTAAACAAATCTCAAGGTGACTCCCCCCGGGTCGCTAGGGGATCTGATTTGGTTGAGCATGCGGAATGGTAAACTTTCATGAAATAAATATGCTAATCTATTCAGGCTGAGGGAGTTCAATAAATTATTAGTCTTAATACTTTTCAGACAGCTTGTACACAGGGAGGGTGGAGGTGTCACAGAGGTGCATCTGCATATTGAATGGTCTTCCTGGGCTGAGAGTAGGAGAGGTGGGACACACTTGCATTTGTTACGGCTGTGCCCTGGCCTCACACAAAGGGCTTGTTTACCCCCAACTGATGTCTGGTGCCTGTGCTGGAGGAGAGAGGGGACACTCCTAGAACCAAGTGGAGCTGGTTGTAACCTCTTTTCCCCTATTTGTGAAAGCTTGAGCAAAACTGAGTAAAAGTGCAGGGGTTTTTCCGCATGTGAAGAGACTCAGGAACAACTGAAATAGACACTGGATGCAGTTGGGGGGATTCATCCAGAACTGCCTTGGACTGCTGCTGTTATGCTGACCAGTGGAGGGACTGCCTGACTGCAACTCTTTGTGCTGGTCTGCTTTTATGGGCCCTATTGCCCTGTGCTACCTTGCCTGTCTCCAGGGGCTGGGTGCTGAGGCCCCCTGTTCCCTGCATCAGAGCGCCAGATAAGTGCTTTATTTCCTGCTTCCACAGTGTGAGGGAAGCGTTGTGGACTGTGGGCTGAAAACGCAAGGTCCACACTAGGAATGCTCCTGGGTTGCAGCATAGCAGATTGCCTGTATTTGTTTTAGCGCATTGGAGCACCTTCATCAAATCTCCAGCGGGAGTAATCACCGCCACGACCTGAGCGGGTTTACCTCCGAAACGCGCTTTGTGACATGCCCCAGGGGAATGAAGTCTGGAGTGAACGCGCTACGAGTAATGCCTCAGGGGTGAGGAGCACTCCGAGGAGTGCTCCCGGGACCCGAGCGGGTCTACGTCCGAAACGCGCTTTGTGACATGCCCCAGGGGCACCAGAGAATGAAGTCTGGAGTGAATGCACTCCTAGTAGTGTCCCAGGGGCGAGGAGCACTGTGAGGAGTGCTCCCGGGGCACAGGCAGGCACCTCCTTTGGTGCATTCAGAGCTGCAGCCCGGGAGGGCTGGAGAAGGGTGGGCACATCGCCTGGTGGGAGAGCGGCTGCCTGGAGGAGAGGAGATCTTATTGGAGGTTCCTTGCTCCTGCTGGGCCCAAATGCTGTCATAGAGGCTCGCAGACCGGAGGGAAGCCTCATCGGAGGCCCTCCCATGCCTGTTGGCCCCCCTGTTGTTCTGTAGGCTCACAAACATTTGGGAAACCTCATCGGAGGTCCGGGCATTACGGCTGGGCCCCCTCCCCCTGATTGCCTTTTTTCTGGCACATAGCAGGCCAGGGTGGCGACCCTCGACGGAGGTCCCCGGTCCTGCCATTGATAAATTGACTGCACCCCGGGTGTGAGGATGGGAGCAGAGGAGCTCCGTAAATTGGGACATGGATGCTGCCATTGGCCCCCGTTATATGGTGTGGTGTCACCAGATGGAGGGGACAGAGAACGTTCACTAGTGAGAATAGTATGTGCATTGGGTTTCAGTGCCTTACAGAGGCCATTGGGGACTGTGTCTTTTGGTGAGGTTGTGGCCTCCCTGTACTTACAAGGGCATTCTTTGATGATGCCTTCCCGTTATGTGCAGTCATGATAATGGTTTACAGTATGCTATTGCCATGAGCTTTTGTGCTGTGTCATGCAATGCACAGTCATGATAATGTTTTGGCAATGATAATCATATGTTTATTATGACGTGCATTATTTTAGTAGTGTTTACCTAACTACTGCTTATGTTGCAGGATAACCAATAACCTATGTGTTGTATGTGACTCCTGCTGGCTTTCTCAGAGTAATATTACTATGTAATGTTCTGACAACTGCTTGGATAGCAGGGTATTACTGATATGTTGTGTTTGGTCTAATGATGTTGTGTACAATACAATTTATTTTTATATAACTTGGTGTTGTGTTTCCTTTGTGGTGGGGATAGTGCTTCACGTATGTTGTGCACTCGCTTATTACATTGCCTCTGGGATAGGCCTGACTGCTCGTGCCAAGCTACCAAAGGGGTGAGCACAGGTTATCTTGGGTGTGTAACTTCCTCGCCTTGACTAGAGTGGGTGGTTTCTGTAATGGCTTACGTGCGTACACTCTAGCCAACCAGAAACCCCATTTCTAACAATTAATCAGTGTAATGTTAAAATCCCCCACCCACATTAAAGCTGTGATGCGTTTCATCTTAGAGATAAAACGTTAAAGGAAGTCATCCAAAAAGACAATAGCCTTGTTGTCTGGATGATTAAAATTATTGTAATAGTAATTCACCAATAAAATATCATATTCCTTAAACAGATAGAAAAGCATAGTCTGGAAATAAGATGTAGACCAAATGTTAGACACTGTTAAGGAAGGCATATATATGGGGTGAACACCGCTTAACCCTCCTTATGTCTACCCACAACTGAAGGGATCACTGGTTCTAGGAAGGTTTGATTACCATTTAAATTTAAAACCTCCTGGGACCACGTCTCTTGACAAAATAGAATGTCATCTTCACTTACAAAGGTGGTCTAATCCGGATTATCCATTTTTAATTGTGTGCCTGCAATTTTCCACAAAATTATTTTAATTCCTTCCTTAGGCAGATAACTTTTCATGATCTTGGGAGTAGAAAGCAAACTAAGGGAGGTAAGACCTGAAGTTGGCGAATGAGAAGAAAGTCAGTCAATTTGATCTAAATCTATTTTGTGTAGATACAGAGAGCTTGAGGATTTATTGTTGGAATCACATGTGGTCTATAAAATAACCCAAAGAGCAGACCTCAGTTGATGTTGTGCCGTTATAAATAGTTGCAAATAAATAAAAAATGCATCACCACACCTTCATTTCTAAAATTAACTACAATAAAATCCTTGCTATTACGTTTGGGTGATGATCACACCCATGAGACTCTTCTCACATGGTTTATTAAACTAAACAACTGGGCCAGGTAATCCATTCTCCCACCTAACCAGTGTACTATTTTGTTAAAAAGTTTTTTCTAATTCGCAGAACGGTTTCCCATAATGGTTGGAACGCCCTTCAATTTCACTACATACAGAGTGGCTTGTGGAGGGAGATACAAACCCGGCATAAGGTGATTGGTTTACTAAATATGGGTTCATAATTGAACCTTGCCCCTCAGTAGTATCTAAAGGGGGAGGAGGTCTAGCTGTGATATCCCTTGCAGCCCCTGATGCTTTAACCCCACTTGAATTTATTTGGCGGAGGCTACGCTACGGGGAGGGGAAAGAGCTTTTATTGACCTCAACTGAAGAGTTTTTTTGGCAAAGGTTTCCTGGCTTGGGAAAGAGGGAATTGGCGGACCAATCAACTGCCCTGCCAACAAAGTTGAAAATAATCTATGGAGCTCCAGTTCCTTAGTCTCTAAGTGGGTCATTATTGCAGAAAAGCAGATTGTATAGCCTCTTTAATAATTTGAGTTACACAGGCATTAAAATCCACAGACACAAAGGACGCCCTACCCTCCGTATTTACTCCAGATACAGTCTCCATATTTTCTACATGATTTTGAGATTGCTTCTGCGGGCCCAGGCATTGTTTTTTATTTTTACCTGGTCCCTCTACCCTTTTCCTTTTTCCCACTGATGGTTTGGAAATCACTGACCCTTTCAGGGCCAACCCCTGAGCTACATTCTCTTTTAATGGGCCATCAATCGCTATGTTATGGGACTCAGTAATGGTTATTTCCTTAACATCTGGCTGACTGCCATTTCCCTTGGACACAAGGGCAAGCTCAAATGATAAAGAGCTAGTAGGGAAGGCAATGGAAGAGGATTGTGATAGACGTCTTTCTGCCAGTTCAATTTCATTGTTTAGAACCATTGCTGCTCTTTTGACCCGCTCATAATCAGGGCCAATGTCTTCTATTTTTTTAATTTCAATTAACAAGGGCTTTTCGAAGCAGAACTAAGTGAACTGCACTTCCTAATAAAAACGGTATCCCATGCACACCCCGGAAAAATTAAATTAATGTAACTTAGATGCTAAATTTAAATTACTTGTCTTAACTTCCTACAATTAAATACATTGAGTCATATCCAATATAAACAGTAAACAAAACATGAATGAACATAGCTTACGTTTATCATATAAAGGTTAGATGTGCTTAGGTTGACATACATTACAGTATTTTACATTTTTGTTGAAGCTGAAGTATTTGAGGGCCTTCAAAAGTCGCATTCTTTTTAACCTTGTAATTGTGTTCAGGAAGCAATGCTTCTTTCACTTATGAAATAAGCTTTGCTTACTTTAAGGTGAGAAGGGTTCGCCTATTTAGTTCCTGAATAGGAATTCTCAATTAGATGCAAATAAAAAAAATGAATTGGATAGAAAATAATTGCAATGATTTTTAGAAAGTAATCTCAAGGTTGATTTAATCTCTTTAAAGAAAGTCTGGTGGTGTTAGGTAAGGCATATTGGTTTTCCTAATATATATGTGAAATAGTTATATATATATATATATATATATATATATATATATATCCAGAAAAATGGTGTATTTAAATCGCACACCAAGGGCTGCACATCATTCAATACCAGCTGGTAAAATACTCAAAAAACCACTTATTATCGATAAATTCATCGGCTGCTATTTATTGAAAAAAGATTAGATTGCAGGTAAATCACACCAGCAAAAGTTGGTACAAAAAGCACAAAAAAAAAGATCGACAATGTGCCCACCATTCAAAAGACACACACGCTGTCCCAACCAAATGTCTACGCGTTTCGGTACTTCCTTACAGCGCCTTTCAGTCAGCCATCTTCATCTATTGGTCTATTATTGTGTCATTCACATGTCTGTCGGCCACCACAGCATGAAGCAAAGGGCCAGCCCACTTCAGCTACTGGCTAACTTCACTGTGAGTGATGGCATTCGGCCCTTGTACAAGGAGCAATTCCACCTACAAAGTAGTTACCTTTTGTTGCAGTACTACTCTAGCAGTTAATGCTTTTTTAAACCAAAAGTTGTTTATCCTTTTAGTCAATTTATTTTTTCATTCACAAGGGTCTGTCAACTTCCCCAACAATAACGTTCTACAAAACCATGACAAAACATGAAAAAACAATGCGAGCATTGAAAAACCCAAAAGTGTGGCAGCCAACTCCACACCTATTACCTTTTCCAATGTTTGTTTTGCTGTGATCCCAATTTTAACCCCTTTACTGCCAGGCCTTTTTTTAGCCCTCAGTTGCCAAGCCTTTTTTTTTGGCTATTTGGGCAGTTTGCGCTTAGGCCCTTTAAACGTTTTGTCCACATAAGCTACCAAAGCCAAATTTATGTCCTTTTTTCCAACATCCTAGGGATTCTAGAGGTACCCAGAGTTTTGCGGGTTACCCGAGAGGAGACCAAGAAATTAGCCAAAATACAGCAAAAATGGCACCAACAAAGGGTTTGCGGTGCTAAAATCACCATCTTCCCAGCTTTCAGGAATAGGCAGACTTGAATCAGAAAGCCAAAGTTTTCAACACAAGTTTGGCATTTTACTCGCACATAGACCATTTTCACTGTTTTTTGTGCCTTTAGCCTCCTTCCAGTTAGTGACAGTAATGGGTGTGAAACCAATGCTGGATCCCGGATAGCTAAACATTTCTAAAAATAATTCAGCAAGGGTTCATTTCTGTAGATCTTACAAGGTTTTCCTTGTAAGAAAATAACAGCTGAAATAAAAAAAAGTATTGAAATTGAGGTGAAAAAAACTGCCATTTCTCTCCACGTTTTACTCTAACTTTTTCCTGCTATGTCAGATTTTCAAAAGCAATATACCATTACGTCTGCTGGACTCTTCTGGTTGCGGGATATACAAGGCATATAGAGGTTATGACTGTATTAAACGGACTCCAATTTTCAAGAATGTAAGAAAAAATATACAAATTGTGGCATGGATGAAATCAGAGTCCAGAGACCATTGTAAGTCTGTAACCGATCTGTGCTTCTAAGCTGTCTGTGTGTGGCGTCGCATCTGAGATCATACACTCATGACCTCTATATTCTAAAAGCCTTGAAAAAGTCAATGATGACGAAACACGTGTCGGCTGTTTTCTTGCAAACATGAAAATTGTATTGTGCTTTCAAACCACTTACCCAGTGTGTTTTATGGAATCAGGGGACTCGTTTCCTGATACACCACCAAGGCTGTGACCTTGCCTAGCTAATAGCTTACACACCCTGTGGATGGGTGTACAACCACTCGAGCACTCCCTTCTTCAAATAAGACTTCTCATCATGAACTTTCAACATCCAAGATAGTAGAAACTTTGGAAGTGTGTACCACTCATACACAGCCACAATTGTCGATATCGGGGTTACATGTGTATTAGACCACAAAATGGTTGGTTATTTGCTCATGTTATGTGGACCAAAATTAGGCCAAGTGCCTAGCCCACTGAATGCCATGACATGATATGTGTATTTGTTCACCCCTTGGGCAATACTGGTGCTGAATAACAGTTTGTTACCCAACTCAATGGCACTCATTTCACCACCCCCAAAAGGAAGAACGTGTGAGTGGGCCAACTGGAGCTTTAAACCTGTAGTAAGGTCAAACAGAGACTCCTGGAGAGGGTGCCTTATTCCACTAGGCAACCAAGCAATAGCACTGTAATCTTCCTTCACAAACAAAGATGATGCAGTATGATCATTTGCTGTAAACCCTTCCCTTTGCTTACATAAACAAAATGCCCAGCAAGGGCAGCATTGGAAGCGACCATTACACAGAAATTGTAAAACCCTGGTAACAGAAGGGCAGGCAGCACACACACAAAGCAGGTACAATAGAGGCAGGTGTAGTGCAAACTTTGTTTGGCTCTCACAAAGAGCAAGGGCAGCAGGGCAAGCCTCACACACAGGCACAGCACAGTTATCTGCAGCGCAGGATTGCTGCACTGATGTAGCAGAGACATTAAAGGTACACATTAGGTACAGTAGAAGCATCTGTAGTTCAAACATCTGTAAAACAAGCATTGGCAAAGCCAATAGGTTTCATTTTTTTCTTTCTGTCTAACTGGGTTCCAAAATATATAAAATGTTATAATAATGTTTGTTTTACATTTGATAAACCGTTAATAGTTGTTTATGTTGTGATGTTTGTTGAGTTAATAAACAACACAAACAACTATTAACGGTTTATCAAATTTAAAACCAACATTATTATAGCATTTTCCCAGTATTTGTAATCCAGATGGATAGAAAGAAGAAAAAATGGTGAAACCTATTGGCATGATGGCATGCAGTGAAGAAGAAAGAAGACAGCAGTGAAAAAAGAAGATAGGATGTGGTGACGAAGGGCGAAGACGGCAGTGAAGAAAGAAGACAGAAGACGGCTTGCGAGGAGGAAGAAAGAAGATGGCATGCAGTGAAGAAGAAAGAGGATGGCAGTGAAGAAAGGAGACAAGAGACGGCATGCGTTGAAGAAGAGAGAAGCCGGGGGGGCAAAGAAAGAAGACAGAAGATGACATGCCATACAGAAAAAGAAGACAGCAGTGAAGAAAGAAGACAGGAGACAACACGACGTAAAGAAGACAGCAGTGAAGAAAGAAGACAGAAGACTGCATGCTGTGAAGAAGAAAGAAGATGGCATGCTGCGAAGAAGTAGAAGATGACAACGAAAAAAAAGACACAGAAGATAGCAGCGAATAAAGAAGAGTGAAGAACGGCAGCGAAGACAGAATACAGAGAAGATGGCATGCGATGAAAGAAAGAAGACAGCAGCGAAGAAAGAAGACAGAGAAGATAGATTTGAAGAAAGAAGATGGCAGTGAAGAAAGATGACATACAGAAAGAAAAAAGAAGTACCTTCAGCGAGGAAGGACAGTGGCCAGTGTCCAGTAGCAAATGACCGGAAGGAGTACTTGGTCCATAGGTGACCCGACAGCGTGATGGGCAAAGAAGAAAGCAGGAAGTGACGCAGACAACATGCTGGTCGATCAGAATCACGTAAATTAGAGCGACGTTGGACCAAGTCAGTGGTAAGTTCAGGTAAGTTAGGGGTGGTTTTTAAGGGTATGTGTTTGCAGGCGTAACCTAAACAGACAATGTTTCCTGTTTTCAGTTCCTGTTTTGTCATGAATTCATGTTTTTTTTTTAATGCTTTTAAAATTGGTTGGTACCGATGTTTCACATTTTTTAACCACACAAAATCATGGTAATGGAGTCTTTCCAGTGTTTAAAAGTAATTCTGCACGTATTTCTTTCTTTGCTTTCCTATTTGATTTCTCTTATCAAATCTTCCTTCCTTCTTTTCTTTATTTCTTGCTTTCCGCTACTCCCTATTATTTTCTTCAGTTTTCTCTTACATCTACCTTTTAGCCATTAATCTGACTCTTATGCGTGTTTTGTTTCTGAACACTCGTCAAAATGCATTTTGTAGTTTATAAAGTGGTAGTGCAATAACACTACTCATGTTCTAGAAACTGCTATTCTCCTTCACCTGTCCTATTGTTTCTGTGCGGAGATCTATGCCAATGTGGCGGAGTTGTTCACACACGTAGGTATATGTTTTTCTAGATGTGGGAGGGGCAAGTGTGACAGGGTGGGAAATGGGGAAATACTTACTACTAAGATAAAAATCATGTCCTTTCATGATGTACAGAGAGAGGTACTGCTGCAAGAGCTCACTAGCTCCACCCCCATCTTTTCAGAGTACAGTGCAAACTTAATTGTGGACAGCTTGCACCCTATCCACACTACCATGTGCTTGAAGATTGAATGATGATAGCGCAAGACCACCACGGTACACTACAAATAAATACATAAATATATATATAAAAATATATAAAGGCTGTGCACAGCAAGGGGGGTTGAATATGATCAAAACGCAACAGAATTTCCCTGGATTAAAGTGACATAGTTTTATGTGGTAATATGATATTAGCTTATGCTAAAATAAATGCTAGACATTCACTGAGAAAAAACAAATGTCAAAGTTATATTGTGCTTAGGTGTAAGAATAAGATAAAAAATCGTTATTTAAAAATAAAAAAACACTGAAATTCATTAGTTATACTTTTCTGAGCAAACTATAATTGTTCCTACCATGCACTGCTTAATGCCTCACATATTACATCATTAATTAGTTGTTAAATGACATCCTTGATGAGATTTAAAATGCAATCATTGCTAACTTTACTGATGACATCATGCAGCCGTTGTGGCACAGTCCTATAGGACTTGAAGCAATTCAGCACACTGAAACAGTGGATATTTTTCGGTTCACCTGAATGTCATTACCATCTTAAAGATTTTACATGAACAACAATTTTAAGACAAGATGTTAGCAGGTATGGATTTGTTACTCAAAGTACACCTTCTGTTAAAACCCAAGTGCAGTCCTCCAGAGTTTAGTAAAATGCACTACTCATATTCCGAGATAGGCTCAGTCACAGGCACCCTTAGATCATTGATATAACACCACTATCTGATAAACCACCTCTAAGTGGGCCACACCTCTATTTTACATTATTCAACATTTTGAAATGGGTCAAAATCTTTATTGATGTTCTGGAAATAAACATTCACACCTCATAAACGTATGTTCTACCTAGAATATGTCTATAGCACCTCATAACTACTATTTAATATGTGCATGTCCCCATATATACACTGGTAGGTATCCTATTGTCAATAGAGGATTTGGCATTTCTCATAGATTTTTTGGAACTGGCTTTGCCTTTAAACCTTAATCTACTTCCAAACATTGCAAATTATATAAGGTGTGCTCAACCTATGCCTTGTTTAACATGGAGTAATAGTTTATTCCCAAACTTTAGCGATTTGTAAATGGGGCACCACGTCTTTCAACAAACACAATCACACTTCATCCAGGGCTAATGCTGTTTGTGCTATGGCTGAAGGCGTGTACACTTAGTAACTCTATGCTGCAAATGACTATGGTGCTATCAGAGTTGTGATCAACAATGTCATTTGAGATTGCATCTGTGTTTTTATCAATGATATTGAGAGAGCATAGTTTAAATATTACATGTTATAGATGTGAAATGCTTATGTTTAACAATGCTGCATTAATAATTGAAATGTATTCATAAACGTGAAGAATTGTTCACTTGTGTAAACTAATGACAACTAGAAGATATAATCATTTACAACTGAGCACATTCACACGTATAAAACCGCATTCATTAAAACTCGGATACTTTAAGTTAGCGTGAGTCGAGAATTAGCTGTGTAACTCTCATATTAAAGCGTGTTTTTCTGTTTCTCCAGTGTGCTGACTTGCAAAAGACCATGACCCAGCGATTGTTCTTTTTCTTTACTTATTTGCAACACTACCCAATTCTATCATCCGCATGCTAGTAGCTTTATTATAAAATGTATAATCTTCGCAACAAACATGGACACTTTCAAGGACAATAAAGCGAGGAGAAGAGAACTCTTGACCCGAAGTGTGTGCCAAGGAAATGAAGTAACCCCGGATATGCCACCTACGAAAAACATCAATTATGAAGACCAATTAGGATTTAGAGAGATATCGTGAAATGACAAATGCATTACTTAATGTATAATTTGATTGGTTACCAATAGTGGGGTATAGTGACTGACCAATAGAATTGTGGGGGAATGTATTTTGGGAAAAGGGATAAAAACCCATGACACAAGAGACAAACAGCATTAGGTAGGGAATGATATCAATTGCATCCAGAAACTCTGTCACTCTATTTGGTGACTTGAGACTTAGACAATAATCTTTTCCCATAAACTGCCCATTACACTTTCCTCCTTAAGGGGAGAGTGTCCCTTGCCTTTACTTAGATAGACCGACGGTGATGTCCTGAAGACGAAGACTGATCCTGTATGCTGACCTATTCCGAGGAGGGTAATTATATTACTAATGAAATCTATTTTGCCTTTTCTTTCTAGGTACCAACTGCTGTATGTTTTGATTAGAAATATTAGTTAGACGTTTTTCCAAATTGATGTTCTAAATTGTTTTGCATGAAGCCCCACATGCTAATGCTAATTCGAGGTTAGATGAGGTATTCATTAGACTGACGGACTGACGTGACTGACGTGGTGCTATGCTGAACTAAGACCTATAAGAGGTATCATGTATCGTGATTTGTTCTTATTCACATAATTATCTTGTGTTCCTGATCTCTGCATTATTGAAAGCTCATCGTAGTTGTCACCTTGTGATTATGTTCATATGCTTCTTGGTTTTGAGACTAATACATTTACTATTAGATTGTAATCAATAGGGAATAAAATTCACTAAAATCTCCATTAAGGTGTGGTTATTCGTGACTGAAAGGTCATGATTGCGCCGAAGGTTTATTAATGACTAAAGTGAAATATATTTTGATGTTAACCGTTGACAATGTTATTGACATATTGATTGACATCTTGATTAGTTATCTCGTCTTACGGTGTCTCACCACTGGGTCCAAAGATTCATTGGCCTAAAACGAGTCCTGATGTGTATAAATTAACATAGACGGACGCGTTAGCAGTATCATTTAACATGGTATGAGTGGAGTAATATTAATGGTAGTGTCTATTTTTCTGGCTGTTGGGTAAATAGTGATTTTTCTGCTATTTACTAAGAGGCTGGCTAAATAGCGGAAATTATTTACTATTCCACTTGTGGCAGTGCAAAGAGCTGAAAACCTTAATTATTTACATGGCCTGCTGGCTCAATATTACAGATTCCACACTAATTGGCAGGCAGCCATGCAAATACCAGACACAATTCACTATTGATTGAATAGTAGAGATTATGCACTGTCCAGCTGGCGGCTGTACAAATAGCAAGAAAAGTTAAATGTTCACCTGACTGCTGCCTAAATAGAGATGTTGTGCTGTCCAGACCACAGCCAGGCAAATAGCAGAAAGATGTTACTATTTACCCTGCCACTGGCTAAACAGTGGAGGTGCCACATTGTGTGGCTGGCGGGTGTACAAATAGCAGAAAACTTTACTCTTTACTAGACACTGGTTAAATAGCAGAGATTCTGCCCTGTTTATCCACAGCTGTGTAAGTAGCAGGACAACGTAAATACTTAGCTGGCTGCTGGCTGAATGGTAGAGTGTCTCTGCTGTTAAGCTTGAGGCTGTGCAAACAGCAGAAAAACTTCACTGTTTACCTGACCTCTGGCTTATTATTAAAGATTCTGCACTGCTTGGCCCCTTATGAAGTGACCAGCACTGTACAATTCAAAGGCTTTATCCCAATCTCATGACAGAAGTAAGAAAAGCTATGGGTCTGATTTAGAGTTTCGGTAGCGCAGCTTTCTTTATCAGGATGGCTGGGGAAAATACCTCTGACATCCTGAAGCACCTCCGTGCCCCATCTTTAGAGTTGTTGCTGGCCCTGTGGACAATCCTGTATAGTGACAGGAGCTGATGTCATGGCGGTTCCTGTCTATGCACGAAACATTTGAAGGACAGTGCAGTCAGCCATTATGACTGATTAGCAAACCTTAAAAATGTTTGTTTTCTAAACACAAACTCCCAAAGTTGGAGTTTATTTTTGAAAAACAAAAAAAACTAAGGCTCCCACATGCCCGGAGTTTACTTCCAGGGTGATGGGGTAATTTGTGTTGTTTCTTCTCCCTTACCACCAGGTCTTACTCTAGATACGGTAGATGGTATAAAGTCCTTCTTTCGACTGCCTGTACTTTGTTGGGCCATGAGAGGAAGTATACTGTAGATAATCAATTGACCTAATTATCTTAAGAATATGAATGCCTTTTCCCATTAAATCAGCGAAAGACATATAGGGATCAAAGACACACAAGAAAAGAAACTCACAGAGAATTATATTCATTGACTTTATCACAAATTTTGTAGGAAAAAAGAATAAACAGGAGACATTGAATAAACAGACATTATGGTACCTACATTCTTGTGAACTACTAAATGATCATTTTGCAGTTCCATTTTCATACTCATTTTCCAAACAGGAAATGTGGATGTACTATTGAGGTTTCAAATCTGATTTGGTGTGTTTCTCTTTCAAATATCATTTACTGGCTGTCACTCACAGACAGCTTTTCTGCGAGGTGATGGTTCTCACAGCAGTAGCAATAATGCTGGCTCCAAGAAGAAATATCCAAAGCAAGAACACAAGGAAGATCAGGTCTCACCATCAGGCTGTCATCAACCTTTCTGAGTAGTCATCAGGCACAGACAAAAGGGCAGCCCTCTTTAGAAACGTTGACACCTTTAACATGAGACTCATGGCCAATCCCTTACTTCTTCCCTCAACCCCATATTGTCACTCCGGAAGAACTAATTAGCAGCCCTTTGCTAAAAGGGACCTCACAGAACATCTTGGGTAGCCTTTTCTCCATTCTTCTTGACTCCAGTTTTAGGTCTCACACTCTACCCACAGGGATGCAGTGACTACCCTCCCATTGTGTAGGAAAACTGTATCTACTCTTCATCAGGCAGTGGAAAATGCATGCTACTGGTCCATGCACTAAGACTTTCACTACACACGGAGTCTTACAACTACGCACCTAGGGGCATATTTATTAAGGACTTCAAGCAAGGCGACGCAACGCAACACAAGCCTTTAAATGGGATTTACTAGGCCATGCAAAGCCACCTTGCATGGCTCTGTGTGGTTTATTAAATCTAGAGTAATGCGAGTCAGCACAAATCGCTGCTTTGCCTTACTCTCTGTTGAGAAGGCGTTTCATAGGTGGAGGATTGGTGTACTCATGCATTTCCCCATGGATTTTGACACATTCACAAATTTACTAAAGTGAGTAATCTAGGATTCCATCAAATGGTATGCCTTCCCAAGTGAGGCATAATGAGGATAAATATCTGGACTGCTTCTCGCTTCTGCCACTTTCTAAGCATGTTGCATTCTGCAGCACATATAGAAAGAGGAAAATGTCTCAAAGGATTGTTTTGTGCAGAAAGGTCCTCCTACCGGCACAAAAAACAATCCTATTCCTAATGTATGAACAACTGCACCATGGTGCAATGGTGTCTGTGTTGGTGCTAAGCAGCACACAGTGCGCTGGTGGGGGGATAGAGTTAATATTTTAGTAGATATGGTGCATTTCTGCCTTCTCTTCACCAAGGAATGTAGTGCAACAGGCTGTCTTGCTGACTTGCACTGTATGTCTTTATCGTACATGCCTATTATCATTCAAAACATTGAAAAATTGTATCATTACAATGACATTAATTGCCACATGTAGCATCCCGCATCCCTTTTACCATACAGTTTCAGTTACATCAATATCCCTTCCCCAAGCCCTGTTGTCTCCAGACAGGCAGTCCATAAAATCTCGGCATGTTAATCTAAGTCCATTGTGGACAGTAGATGGGTCATGGGTGGGCTCCAGATAACTCTTGGGCACAATACCATTGCCAGGTCCTCAGCAAATAAGTCCAGTTGCTCTTTGCAATAGAAATTGTCAGTAATCGACTGTTTGAGCTTAAGAAAGGATCTCTTGTCCCAGTTCATGGCCACTCTGCGTTTTGCCAACAGTACTGTGACCGCCATGAACTTATGATGAGTTTGTTGCAAAGGTTTACAAGATCCAGTAAACAGATTTGGGGAACACAGTTCAGCAGTTCCATTAACATGTTTGTCAGGACGTGTACCACCTCTGCTGAGAATTTCTGGATGGAAGATCGCAACCAGGCTAGGTGCATGAAATCCTCTTTCAATGCTCCACACTGTAGACATATTGCATCACCTCTCAGTCCATATCAGAACAGTCTAACAGGAACATAATGCATTGGCTGTAAGCATTTGAAATGAAACTATGTGCAGGTTACAATGTGGTGTAAGCATACCAGTTAATTGGCAGCAGAAATCCCAATCCCCTGGTTGTAGAGGCATGTCTAGTATGGCATTCCATTTGTTGAATGACTAAGTCATGTTTGATGGTCTGTCACCTTGTGCTGCATTGTACAGTGTTGTGATGAGGCTTCGGCGTGTAACGCTAGTTAGTAGGGTTTGAAGTGCATGAAGTGTAGAAGGTTCTGCAGGAAAGGAGGGGTACAGCTCCCTCATAGTTGCCCGGAGGCGATAATATGTGAAGGCCAATAGTGGTGTCTGACTCTACCTGAGTGATAGATTTACCAATGTAACACAGTTGTCTGTTGTATAGACATTTAACCCTACTCTCTTAAGTGGTGGAAGTGCTTCCATCTCAAGTAACTGGTATGGCTGGTTGAGACTGTAGGGGGAGAGCAGGGCATATAATGGATTTTTTTTGCTTGTACTCATAGTTCCTCCCAATCCCTCATGGTGCAATCGATAGTCTTTATCTCAGATCTGAAGCTGTCCATGCATTTGTGTGTTAAAATAACATTCAGTCGTATTAGGTGAGCATTGTCTGTCTCTACTGCCAGGCGTGGTGTGTACTGTTAAGGACGATTCTAGTAATGTGCAAACTGCACCAGGCAACACAGGAAATACAGTTATAAATCAGTGGCATTGAATCCGCCTTGTGCATAAGAAAATGTCAGTACATCCCAGCAAATCGTGGACTGCTTTCCTGCACGTGGAGGATGTACCCAAAGGAGCTGCTTATGCCTCTATAGCTGGGTGAAGCTGGTGAAATAGTGTAAAAAGGGTTCTCAGGATGTGTGTTGTAGAGCGGGTAGGAATGAACTCTGATTGATCTGGCAGGACTAGCTTCTTAATCAATGGCTGAAGTCTATTTGGCCTTTACTTCCTCAACTGTAATAGACTGTACTAGATAGTTTTGCAGCCCCAAGGACAGCCATGCCAGGGACACATCATCTAAGTATTCAGCAATTTCTGCCTCTGCAGCTGAGACTTGGATGGCATATGAGTGCATGTAAAAATCAGCGAAGGCATATAGCATAGCTGGTATGTCATAGCGGCCCCCTTCCCTGGAATCTGTGATTTTGATGATGTGAGTTTGTGTCCATCCTGTCTTAAATGTTTTGTCTACGTTGTGGCCTGGATGAACTCCCTACCCATATGCTCCCACCACATGCTGGTATGAGAGATGATGTAGTTCCCATTCAACCATTTCGTTGTACTTCGTTATTAGGTCGCAAGTAGCAACAAGTATGCACGGGCAGGGCATTGCCGAATGGTTTCATTTCAGTATCCGCAGCTTATTCTCTGTGATAAGCAGTTGTTGGCATACGTCCCACAGGACGCCTGCTTGTGTGCCTATACAGACTCCCCTAATTGTTACTTTAAATGCCTCTCAATATATATCTGACCCTTGCACAGACCACACATTTGTGTCAAAATATTAAATAATGGTGGATCGCAGCCTCTCTCTAAATACCTGGTCTAACAGCCCATTTGTCTGAAACGTCCTTGTATATTGTGTGGAGTTATATGTAGGTTTTGTCATCACTAATGTCACTGCTGCATGATTGTAGAGTGTTTTAGGCAGGCAGTGCACCTCCACTGTCCACGTACTTGTTAGTGCGTCTGGCCTTATTTGGTTTCTTATCTTAAATTTATAAGGGGATGCGTTAGAGGTTCAATGGTCCTTTTGACTGCTCTTAGAGTAATTCCCACCATAAATCTCAAATGCAACATAAATCATCAACAATATCAATCAATAATATTATTAACCTTTGGAGTCAGTAATCTTCACGCATCATGACCCATTAGGCGATGAATAACCACACCTTTATGTAAAGTAAGAATGTTTATTTCCCTATATTAACAATGCTAATATCACGTAAATTAATCTCCACACAAACTAATAGGCATGCAAGAACAGCAAAGAATTTCAATTCAATTTATGCATTGATCACTAAACATTCAAGAATCAGCATACAAATCAACAGCAAGAATAACTGCGCAATAGAAATAGCATGCATCTAGGTTCAGCAACTGAGCAACATCGATTTTTATTAGGAGCAACCTGTTAACTTGTCAGGATTTCCCTTACTAACCTTCTGATTAGAATAGCATGTTTGTGCTTCATGCAAAACTATTTAGTCAACATAAATTTGGGAAAAACATATAACTGTGGCTTTATCAAAATAGCGGTTGGTACGTAGAAACAAAAAGACAAACTCATAACAAGAACAATAGCATTTTGTTATATATCTCCTCATCTGGATCAGCAAGCTGTGATCATCTTTGTCAGTTGGGCATCTGTTTGTCAGCATCAGCGATGGGCCATGAAAGGGAATGGTTCAGAACAAGAGACTTTAAGCTCTCTGAACCATCAAGAAAGCAATATCTAAGGGATCAGCATTCAGCATCAGAAGTCTAAGCAATAAAGTTAAAGATAGAACTAAAGTCATTAGGAACTGTTCAGCTCTTCAGAGAGAACAGAATGAGCCCACTTTCTCTCTGTGCAGTTGGGCTACGCTAAAATGTTCTAAAGAACTTCCCATGTTGCCATTGGCCAAAGAATCATATGTTTACAATTAGTCCAATAAGGATTTATGCCTAAATCTAAGATATAACTAGACAGTCTTACACATGTCGATGATTGACTCCCCTTCTCCTGTTCCCACCGTCAGATTTGTCAGATAACAATTTTTGTATCCATCCGTACTCCAATAGGTGCATCCATTGTTAGCTCCTCGGTATATCACCTGTCTCACACATTAAACCATATATTGTTTCAATACCTAGTACACAATCTTCTAGCAAGCAGTTCTCATGAGAAAGTTAAAGACATCTGCTAACGTTTGGTCAACTCAGTGAAAATAATACATTAATTAGTTTCTTTAGTCATACATTTCTCACAACATTATTTGAACAGTGCAGTTTAATAGGAGGATGTGCAAACTAGGCCCAAACCTCGCTAAATTAAGGCCTACCATTAATAAAACAAATACATAATGCAAACCTATTAATGTATCATCCTACTACATTTTCTTAATGCGGGTATTTCAATTAATATTAATATGCATTTATTATAGACACTTCGTGATTAATGACGGCCACTCAAGTGGGCACATTTTCCAAGTCGCACATTAGTTTCCATGTTTAGTCAAAGTCATGAATATTTATTAGTAAAAATTTAGCGTTCACATACTCACCTCATGAGTGGTCAGCCAGTATTCCAGACAGGACCACAAGCCATTACCAAAGATATAAAGGTACCCTCCAGCCCTGTGGGATATCTTAGTCTTCACAAGTAATCCTTGCCATATTCCTTCATGCCCTTGTGCAACACTTTGGTGGCTGCCTACTATGTCTGTCTGCCTTCACCAATCTATTTAGCTCCTCCATATAAAACTGATGTTGATCGAAGAGAGTGCAAGCGGTTCCAAATCAGTGTATAGAATACAGGATCATCAACATTGGTCTCGTATGTGTTTAATAAAATTTACTACAGTGCCACACAGACTTCCCTGTTCTATGAGATGGCTGTGAAGAACATGCTATTTTAACCAGTAGCAGGACATCCCTTGAGTACGAGGAGTAGGAAGAAGCTTAGTGGACTCCTGCCCACTGGTGCCTGTGTGAGGTGTGTTCCTTGAAGGAGTGCTACATGAATGTGATGTCTAATTAGTCAAAGACCTGTCTTACTTTACTGAGGTTGTTGAGCCCCTCTACAATCCAGGTTGTAAAGATTAAATTGTCCAGGGGGCTGGGCCATGGTGATGTGAGACAATCAGGAATTTACTTGTGCGACAAGATAAGCAACACACACCAACTCAAAAAATAGCAGTTAATGACATCACAATAATAACAGCGTAAACCAAACAAAAATACCCCCACCTACTTCAGCAATCCAATCATGCCAAAGACTGTCCCATATCCTCTAATCCAACAAATCCAAAACATAACCAAGATACTGCAATATCCAGCATATATTGGTGTAACATGATAAGCAAACCTATGAGGTGTACCCTCGTGAGGGCATCCTGAGTACCAGGATTCCTCCGGTGAGTGGAGTTGGCCAGGAGAGACAGCATGGTTTCAGCCTGTTATGATCAGTCATATTTGGAGTATTTAGTCTGTAGTGCAATCAAAAATGGCAGGATCTCTAGCTGAGGGTTTTGTTTCCATCTGGCACCATGGCAACTCCCTAAACCATTTTATATAGCAAGGTGCAAGCCCTAGTCACTGTCTGAAAGAGCCCTGTGGCTGTTCTGATCTCTCCAGTTATGCAGCCAGGTCAGTGTCATGGCTCCCTATAGACAGGTTGTAATGGTGAATGTGAGAGAGATCGTAACTCGGTGATCCTGGACAGCTTCCCTGTTACCAGCTAATTAATTGCTTTTATCGTCAAATTTGTTTTACGATTGATCTCATCTGGTATGGGGAGAGTTTTTTGAGGAACTCCAATGCTGCTTTGAGGGTTGTGAAGATTTTTTTGTGTCTCTATGTGATCAATTTGAAGTCAGTCTGGATATAGCATGCATAGGGTATCTCTGCTTGCTGACGCTTCTTTTTAACTGGCAGAAATTCTTTGCAAGCTGCCGAACTGTTGCTGTGAAGTCTGGGAGGAATGCCACATCTTTTCCTTGATAGTTAATGACTTTCTTCTTCCTTGCGAGCAGAAGCACTGAATCTTGGTCTCTATAACTATTATCGACCCCATGGAGGCCGCCTTGCTATTTTGCGATCTGTGTGCTTTTTTTACCATGAGCATATGAGATAAGTTAGAATAAGTTGTCACTGCTAAAATGTCTGTTAGCATAGTTTCCACATATTGTTCTATTTTTACATGTATTGTCGAATCTGAGAAACCTGTAATATGTAGGTTATTGCGGCGGAACTGCTCCTCTAAGTCCTCATTCTTCACCTGTCTGATCTCTGGAACGTTTCCCTATTCAAGCACTTGGTGCCCATCATGTGTATGTCGTCTTTCTTTGTCAATACGCTTTACTCTGCTGCATTGATGCACATTGCCTACCTATCTAATTGGAAATTAGGAGATCCATGCATAAGTTCAGTGTATCTAGTATTCCACTGATAGATTGAAGACTCTGCTGCATAGTCAAAAGTGGATTTTCATGTCCTGTCGCACTTTGAGATGATGAATCTGGCTCCCTCAACAAGGCGGGCGGGTAGTGTTGTGCTACCAAAGGCAAATCAAGCTCTCAGGCCCGATTTCCGGGCATTGTGACTGCCAGCATTCTCACTGCTCTGATTCTCCTGTTATTGGGGAATGATATGCTGGATGGAAGATAATTATTGGATTTTGTCTCTGGACTGGTGAAGCAGCACTAGGGTGTGGCCATCTTGCCGTGGACTCTCTGGCACCCCTGTTGTGTGACTTCTTAGCCCTTGCTACTTACCCACCCCACATGCACACACATTGAATGTCAGCTCAAAGATCTAGAGTGTCACACAGAATTCCTCTTCAGGCCATATGAGATTATCTACGTGGAGCCTACATCATCCCTTCTTTGGCTTATCAGAGCCTTCTTATGCTCTTGAGATTCTCTTTGCTGATTGTCATATGCCTGTGACTCCTGGCTCCTCCTGCGTCCCTTAGTTTTGGATCATCTGGCCCTTTTCCTTTGTGGTCCTCTTGGTCCTAGTCACCATGTCTTGATTCTCCTCACCGTCAACCTCCTAGCACTGGCACCGCAGGTTCTGATCAATCTTTCTTCTCGTGTCCTGGCACTCTTAGTCTTGGTCCTTCTGGTTTGGGTTGTCCTTGTTCTACTGGATCTGTTCCTTATCCATTTATTTCTATAAGTACTGCAGCCATTGATCTAAGTCCTCTCACTCCTGGATCGCCATGTTTGGGTCCTCCTGAGCGTGGTCAATTTGGCCCTTGCTCTGCTTTCCGTTATTAATACTTCCACTTTGTCTTTCAGATGCTGGTTGGCCTTCTGTGAGAAATAGGATTGTTGATTGACTAGAGTGTAAGCCCTGGTCACGCAACAGCCACAATCCCTCGCAGGGTGAACCACAAAAAGCCAATAAATTAGCCTGTGTTTAACCCTTGGTAGCTTAGCACGAAAAGCAGTCAGATATAACTTAGAGGCAATGTGAAAGGATTTATGCAGCACACAAACAGTAATAAAGTGAAAACTCAACAAAATAAAAATCCCAAACCTATTTAGAAAAATAGAGCAAATGTTAATAAACTATTTGACAGCAAAATGACAAAAATCCAATTAGTCAAACCGGAGTGATGAATTTGTATACTTTAAAGTTCAAAATAGCGCATAAAAGCAAAAAGCGGCAACTTCAGACATCTGGTGACACTAGGACAGTGCAAAGTTAATGTCAACCACGATGAGAGAATGTTTAGATACACAAAGAGGATTGGGCCCGCTCGGTGATTACATTTGGACTCAAAACAAGTTTGAAGAAAAAGTCTCTGGGAAGGTAGAAATTCAGCAGGGCTAATTTGTCTGAGAAGGGGCGCCGTTATTGGATAGCCGTGGTGCAAAGCAGTAGTGACATTTTTTACCTTCAGAATTAGTTGTCAAGATGGACGTTGAAAATCCCCAGCAGTATGAAGCAGAAGGCTGTGGCCCGAAAGCAATTCCACAAGGTCAGATACCCATAGGGTAAAGGATCGCAGAAAGCATTGGTGGTGTTATATGGGGACTCATAACCTAGAGCAGTTCCAATTTAAAGGGCCTAAGGCTGCTGGTAGTCTATTGTAATAGAACATTGCAGGTTTAGCAGCTAAATCTAGCATTCTTGAATGGTCCCACTTGCAATTGATGCAGGAAACTCCTGGAACTTCAAAGAACCTTTCTGGAATCATCTCCCACCTTCTAGGAGCATGGCACTGGGTTTAAAAAGAGGGCTCTCAGACCCAGTGTGCAGTTCACTACAGGACCTGCGGAACGAATCTCAGACGACTGCATGCTGCTGTGACCTGCCATGCACTTCGCCAGAGTGCTGGTGTACCTGGAGGGACTGCTTTCCTGCCTGAAGCCTTCTTGGAACTTTCAGAGACCAGCATTGCATTACCATGTGCACCCAGGACTTCAGAAGTGACTCCAAGGGCTAGTTTAGCTGGTCTCCTGTTCTGAGCTACAGGGGCATAACAGATACCACCATCCTAAACCTGTACCTGGACCCGGCCTGAATGAGTCTTTAACCTCCAAGAGGTCTCAATCCATTCCTGGGCCCATGGTTGTGGTGCTAAGGGTGCTTGGGTGGTGATTTTCCAAAACTGAGAACTTGCTATTTTGAACCTTAAAATCTCAAAATGTAAGTTGTGAATAGTTCTTTTAGTAAGAAGGGAGATGTGTGGTGTGTTAACACTATTGTTCTTGAGAACCCTAAGCATTTCATT
This sequence comes from Pleurodeles waltl, assembly GCF_031143425.1. Taxonomy (NCBI): domain Eukaryota; kingdom Metazoa; phylum Chordata; class Amphibia; order Caudata; family Salamandridae; genus Pleurodeles; species Pleurodeles waltl. The sequence continues at coordinate 287,338,937 of NC_090448.1, read as the reverse complement.
GTTCTTTGGAATACTTAGAAAGATTGCTGTGAATTGGTAGTTGTCCTGGCTAGCTTCTGTGTTCAGGGTGCATTCAAGAAAGCTTCAGTTTGTACCTGATTATGTGAGGAATTTTCATTACTTCACCACACTGGCAGCGATCTTAGTGAAGCCGGGAGGGAAGGAGTACCTCAATGGATCGTGGCATCAGATATTGTATTTGGACAGTGTCTGGTGGTCTTTTGACAAAATGTTTCAGCTTCACAGTATTACCGAGGTGGTGTGTGTATAGTTTGAAGAAAGTAAGGTGTTTCATGACCACTACAAGGAAGATGGGATTACAATTTGGCTGACTACAGCAATGGACTGTAGAAAACATTATGGGTGATGTTGGCAGCCATTTTGGATGAGGCATGTTTAGCCACTCTGCCAGTACTGGAATCACCTACACAGAAAAGCCTGAGAGTCCTGGCGGACATCTGAGAGGAGTCAAGAGCAAGGAGTCATGACTACTGACTGTATAAAAAAAACAGACTGTTTGATGGCCATTTTAACTTGTGCTGTTTGAGTCTTTCTATTGTATTTTTGTTGGTTATTTTGAATCGGGCAAGTGATATAATTTCGACATCAAGAAAGAAGTGTTTAGATGTGACAAGGTTGCATTTACTTATTAAGGTCTTCTTAGCAAATCAACGTGAAGGAAATATTTATCTTATTATCGCAGCAAAACAGGAAAATATACTACTGCCTGGAGGAGAGAAGGAGTGAATGGAAGAACATTTTTAGGAATTTTGCTGGAGCGCGTGGAACTAATCTAAGTGCAGATCAGAAATATTCTTTGTTGTTACAATGTTTAGGAGGTGGAGGACATGAAGTACTTGAAATGTTGCCTGATTTATCAGTTGATGAACAAAGGAATCTCAGTGAATATGAAATATGTGTGATAAAATTAGATCACTATGGGGCATATTTAAGAAAAGTGGCGCTGCATACAGTGCAGCACCACTTTTCTTGCGCCCTTCAAATCCCCCCTAATGCCATCATGCATGCGTCATATTTAAAATGCAACACACCATGTCGGTAGTTGGGGGACTAGCATCAGAATTTCTGATGCTAGTCCGACGCTTTATTCACATCACCACTTCTCAACCTTGATCCTACAGTAGTCCACTCTTCTCCCCTCACCATTCTAAGGTAAGCTCCCTATACAACTGATGGAATATACTAACATTCTACAGACTGAGGGAAAAATAGGAACATAATAACTACTTGGATATACTACAACGAAATATAAATGTTCACATGTAAGCTTGGAGGAGATAAGTAGATTACTATATCATATAAAAGGATTATTTCCCTTCAAGACTATAATTTTGTAGTTGAATATATCCCGGGTGTGGAAAATCATTCTGCAGACTATATTTTATGGTTAGTGAGGGTTAATGAGATGCAATTATGTTTAAGTTTTTAGTGACTAAGTATGGATATGGAAGTGTAGAGGTGCGTAAGAAAATGTATGAAGTACAAAAACTTTAATAAGATTTTGATTACTCATCATACTCCCATGGTATGTAGAAAACGTCCGACTTATTTTGGGATGAATTTGCAGAGGGTCTTCTGAAAGGGAAACACCATACTCCTTATCTAAATAGTTCTTCTTGATTTCTACTCCAGATGGTCAAAGTCACTTTTGTCTTAGATATTTCATCATACAGTATAATCACATTTCTAGACAAAACTTTTAAAAGAGAAAGTTATCCTAATGTTATACTGACTGATAATAGACCCCAGGTCTGCTCCAGTGAATTTGGTAATTTTCTTTAAAGTTGTGGAATACCTCGTAAAACAGTTCTTATATAATCCTGAAACTAATGGTGCAGTAGATAGAATGAATATGACATAAAGAAAACATCAGTTGGCTAAGGCTAATGGATGTGATGGGCAGAAGTCTTTGCAAGACAGTCACTGAGTGTCATTTGTCACTACTTGCTTCTGCAGGGAGGACTCACTTTGAACTCTTTAAGGGAGAGGCTCCTTGTACATCATTGGGTACTGGTTGGATTAAATGGGGGTAAAAGTGCAACATTTATTGGTGCATGTGAGTGGAGAGAGAGTTGTAGTTATAAAAGAAGATACATTTAAATTTGATAAGGAAAATTTGAAATAATAGCGCCTGTTGGCTCTGCACCCTAGCCTAAATTTACAAGAGTTTTTAGGGTTGTGAAACTTTTCAAGAATCTTATAAAATCTGATGACGGCAGAATATGGAATATAAATATTGTTGGAAAACGGCCCCCTCTGTAGGGCCACCCCAAACATTTCTTCCTGCTCCTCTTTTTCTGACCTGATTTTTGTTGGCTTTAGGACTCTGAGCACTTTACCACTGCTAACCAGTGTTGGGGTGCATGTACTCTCTCCCTAGATCATGGTATTATTAGCTCATTCCATTCATCATCTGTTCCTTTTAATATTGGCTCATACCCAATCGCCACCCTTAACCTAGATATAAGTCCCAAGTGAAGTGGACTGCATGTGCCCAGGGCCTGTAAATTTGGTGCTACTTCTGGGCCTGCAGCACTGATTGTCCCACCCACATAAGTAGCCCCTTAACCATGTTTCAGGCCTGTTATTTTAGAGCTTGTGTGTGCAGTTTTCACTGTCATTTTGACCTGGCAAGTTACACCTCTTGCCAGGCCTAAACCTTCTCTTTTTATACTTATACGTCACCCCTCAGGTAGGCCATACTCAACCCCGAGAGCAGGATGCAATGTACTTAAAAGGTAAAACATACTTTTATGCTTAAAATGTCCTAGTAATGAAAGAATCTCCAGTTTAATTTTCACTTTACAAGGCATAGCTCTCCCATAGGTTAACATTTGGATTACCTTATTACATTCCTGATGGGCCACATGCAGGCTGATGGGTCTTCCTGGTATGTATGGGAGGGAGGAGCTGACTCTTGCTCCTAAAAAGGCTCGGACTGTCCCCACACAAAGAGCAGCACATCCCCCTATAGTGAGTCTGGAGCCAGGGCCTCCTGTTGTCTAAGTCTATGCGACACAAAATATTTAGAACCCTCCAGTTCCAACCCTTGGGCTTACATGCTTGTGAGTCTGTCCTGCAAAGGGGTTCCACCCCAGAGCTGGACCCTTGGAAGTGGAACTTGGGGTTTACGCCAGTAAAACTGCTGCATCCTCTGCTGCGAGAGTAGAATAGACGCATCGCCACTATTGCAGGAACAGGACTGGCAGAGCACACTTGGAACAATTGCATTGCACTCAGAACCACCGCTCCATAACTGCCACGTCACCACCATTGCACGAAGAAGATCAGTGCATCACCTCTACAGCATGGAGAACTCTGATGTATTGCATTCAGAACCACTGTACTTTACAACCAATGCTTCACTCACAGACCCAACCCATCTGTGCAGTTACGTGGCAAAACTTAACTGCATAGGGACCATCAACATATTGCGTGCTGTGACAAGGATTAAGGTACTTTTGTTCAGCAGGGCCTGTGTGGATCCTATATCTGGCCTGCCCCCCATGGCAGGCAGCCTAAACTCTTCACCTTGTCTCGTTTCAGCACGAGCAAGTAACTGTTTAGCGGCGTTTTGCTTTACAGGGCTATACTTGCATTTAAACTTTATAAATTCATATCACAACTTCTACTGGATAGACCTTTGTTGTTTTGGTCTTGCTTTATTTATAAAATCATAATATATTTTTCTAACCTGTTGTGGAGTCTTTTTGTAGTGTAGTCACTGTGTTGTTTCTTAAGTATTGCACAATCACTTCAGACATTGCCTCTTAAATTAATCCTGACTGCTCTGGTCAAGCTACCAGAGGCTGAGCATAGGATAATTTAGGGTGTGTTGTGCCTTATCATGACTGAGATTGTGGTCCCTTCTTAGATGTGGTGCGTATCTCTGCTAACTGGAGACCCAATTTCTAACATTGGTGGCAGTGGTGGGATAGGACCTATGTTTGTGCAATACCTAGCAGTAAAATGCTGTACACTACAATCCATATCAAAGGCCAAGCCAATGTTCTTCCTATTTCTCCCTGATTTGCAATTTTTAATTTGTCCTCTAAATCATGTCTCTGCCTGCTGGTTCTACATCTAGAGACATGGAATTTGAGATGGCCAATTTGGATACTGGCCAAAACATGTGAATACACTGTTCCATAAATTGCATTCATCACAAACAATTTGAAGAGGAAACAGCATCCTGGGACCAGTTTCAGGGTATCACCCCTCATCAGCCAGGCTACCTTTAATCCAGTAGCACAGTGAGCATGGGACCAAGCTAGCCTGGCTGATGAGCAGTGATACCAGGAAAGTGGCCTCAGGATGCGTGTTTCCAGTCCAGGTAGGACCTGGCCTGGCAATTCAAGCTGGACTGTACCCATGGGGATTAGGGTCAAGATTGATTTGCATATGGCTGGGTCAAATGGGTCAAAACTGGGGTGGTGAGCAAAATAACGATCCGTGACTAGGAGTGAATGTTTGCATTGTTCAGCATTCAGTCCATCATCTGTTCTTATTGTTTTTGTACCCTAAGTGGGAAGAGTATGCCCAGACATGGGTCCTGTGTTCATTGTGCCACTGGATTCAAGCTAGCTTGGCTCATGGGGGTGATACCCCAAAACAGGCCACAGGATGCTTGTTTCTGGTAAGAGGAGGACATGGCCTAACAGTTTGGATTGGACAGTTCCCATGGGGAGCAGGGTTAAGAAGGATTAGCATATGGCCGGGTCCAAACTGGGGTGGTGTGTTGAGCAAAATAACAATGGATTAAACCCAGATCTGTTATTGGGGTAATGTTTGCATAGTTCAGCATTCTGTCCATCATCTGTTCTTTTTTCTTTTGTCACCCTAAGCATGAAGGGTATGGCCAGACATGGGTCTCGTGCTCACTGTGCCACTAGATTCAAGCTAGCTTGGCTGATGAGGGGTGATACCCTGAAATCAGTCACATGAGGATTGTTTCCAGTCCAAGGAGGATCTGGCCTTGCAGTTCGGGCTGGATTGTTCCCATCTCAAGCAGGGTCAAGACAGAGGTGGCTTGGAGAGAAAAATAATAATGAATTAAATCCAAGTATGTGGCTGGGTATGAATGTTTGCATTGTTTGCCATTCCGTCCATCACCTGTTCTTTATGTTTTATCATCAGGCATGCTCCTCACCAGTTCAGCATGGCTATGCCTGACGGGCCCCAGATAAAGGGCTCTTTGCCATAGATCTTTTTGACTGGTGCCAGGGAATCAAAAACAATAATATCCTAAAGTGTGATGTGGTGAGAAATTGGAGAGTCTTGAGCTAAAATTGACTATAGGCGTTGTATTAATCTTTTACTATGAACAAGGGTACCTATGTCAAGATTGAAAACAAAATGAAGAGGACACCTGAGGTAATGCACCAATCTTCTATTAATAGAAAGCTTTGTATGGAATAGCAAACTACGAAGTACTTGTCGACATGTTTCATGCCTCAGTAGTTCATACAGATCAGGTGACGTTTGTTCAGGACCACAAGAGAGATCAAAATGGCTTCGTCCTCACTATAAAAGAGAAAGATTGCACTCAAAGTAGGGTGTTTCTGCATAGTAGTGCCATTTACAGCTATCATATGTATTCCCTATATCAGCTAACCTGAAAAACAGCACAAAAAATATAATTATGTGACTTGACTGTTTTGTGGACTTGACCCATGTCCATTCTCAAGCAGTGTCCACATCCACACATATTGTGAGCTGAATTAAAGTGAGAAAATGCAAAACTCATGCCTTCACATCGCTAGGAGAACATTGAAATGTAATGTTGTTAATTTTACCATCTCAAACATGGAGCAGTAGTCTTACCCTCCTAAAGTTAGGAAAGGGCTTATTGGGTAATCCTGGGCTGTACAGCTCCTGCAAAACTAGTTTAATGATTTAACAAAAAAGAAAAAACATATAAAAATAACAGATTAAAAAGTAAAAAGTAGCCTCTACGATATATTGAGGCAGTAATTGTGTCAAAAATAGGTTTTGCTAACTGAATTGTTGCTTCAAATGTTAAAGGAACCTTAACTGGAACTGTGATGTTGGTAATGCAAAGGGTATCTGTCTCTATGTATATCAAAATCATACTAAAGTCACACTTACTGAAAACATACACACGCGGAGGGGACAGACGTCCTCAGGGAACAATTATAAACATGTCAACTGGCTGTATAAAATTAGCAAAGTGTTACTGTAGCATGTATCAAAGGAATGAGAGAATGGTGGTCTTGTGTAACTTAGAGTGGTTTCAAGATTTATTGGCATGACCACAGGTTGTCTTGGCCAGATGTCGCATATTAGTAATGTTTGCTTCCACCTGGCAGACGCCCTCACCCATGCAATAACCAACAGGAATAATGGCCCCAGTACAGTGATGAAGGTAGATAAGTAAAAATGCTCCAGAACAGGGATATCACAAGAATGCTAAGAGGCTCCAGAATAGTAAGGTTATTCTCTGCCCAGGGCCGTGCGTCTATCTAGCAAGAGATGGCGAGCGTTAATAACACCACCACAAAGATAAAGGCAGGTAAGTAAAAATATTTCCGCCCAGTGAAATAACAAGGACGCTGCAGGGCTCCGCTAAGGTGAGGTTGTTGCCTGCCCAGGAGTTTGCGTATAACTAGCCCAGGTTGGTGAGCCTCAAGTTGTAATAGAAAAAGGGAGCGTCCGAGATGCTCTCCAAAGCTATAAGGAAGTGTGCAGTGAAGTCCCACTTACTTGTTGTCTTGTGGGCTATAGGCTGCCGTCCTTACATTTACCAGCTGTCCACGATCCCAAAAGTAACCCTGGATGTGGTACTGAGGCTAATAAGGTATCATAGGAGGATTGAGCACTCTTATTGGATGCCAAGCCCGATATAGGCTTGGTTGTCAGGAGCCTGCCTTGGATTTTTGGATTCTTAAACAGTACCCAAGCTTAAAGACTTTTACAAAGAAATGCGAGTCTGTAACAAAGGGGCCACTGAGAAGGTGAAAAGGCACTGAGGGCCTGGGCAGAAGCCTGCTCCAAAGAGAATGATGGGTTAGGAGAGTCTGGGAATGGCTCTTCTGAACAACAATCTTCAATTGATAGTTAATGACTTTCTTCTTCCTTGCGAGCAGAAGCACTGAATCTTGGTCTCTATAACTATTATCGACCCCATGGAGGCCGGCTTGCTATTTTGCGATCTGTGTGCTTTTTTTTAAGATAAGTTAGAATAAGTTGTCACTGCTAAAATGTCTGTTAGCATAGTTTTCACATATTGTTCTATTTTTACATGTATTGTCGATTCTGAGAAACCTGTAATGCGTAGGTTATTGCGGCGGAACTGCTCCTCTAAGTCCTCATTCTTCACCTGTCTGATCCCTGGAACGTTTCCCTATTCAAGCACTTGGTGCCCATCATGTGTATGTCGTCTTTCTTTGTCAATACGCTTTACTCTGCTGCATTGATGCACATTGCCTGCCTATCTAACTGGAAATTAGGAGACCCATGCATAAGTTCAGTGTATCTAGCATTCCACTGATAGATTGCACACTCTGCTGCATAGTCAAAAGTGGATTTTCATGTCCTGTCGCACTTTGAGATGATGGATCTGGCTCCCTCAACAAGGCGGGCGGGTAGTGTTGTGCTACCAAAGGCAAATCAAGCTCTCAGGCCCGATTTCCGGCCATTGTGACTGCCAGCATTCTCACTGCTCTGATTCTCCTGTTATTGGGGAGTGATATGCTGGATGGAAGATAATTATTGGATTTTGTCTCTGGACTGGTGAAGCAGCACTAGGGTGTGGCCATCTTGTCGTGGACTCTCTGACACCCCTGTTGTGTGACTTCTTAGCCCTTGCTACTTACCCACCCCACATGCACACACATTGAATGTCAGCTCAAAGATCTAGAGTGTCACACAGAATTCCTCTTCAGGCCATATGAGATTATCTACGTGGAGCCTACATCATCCCTTCTTTGGCTTATCAGAGCCTTCTTATGCTCTTGAGATTCTCTTTGCTGATTGTCATGTGCCTGTGACTCCTGGCTCCTCCTGCGTCCCCTAGTTTTGGGTCATCTGGCCCTTTTTGCTTTGTGGTCCTCTTGGTCCTAGTCACCATGTCTTGATTCTCCTCACCGTCAACCTCCTAGCACTGGCACCGCAGGTTCTGATCAATCTTTCTTCTCGTGTCCTGGCACTCTTAGTCTTGGTCCTCCTGGTTTGGGTTGTCCTTGTTCTACTGGATCTGTTCCTTATCCATTTATTTCTATAAGTACTGCAACCATTGATCTAAGTCCTCTCACTCCTGGATCAACATGTTTGGGTCCTCCTGAGCGTGGCCAATTTGGCACTTGCTCTGCTTTCCGCTATTAATACTTCCACTTTGTCTTCCAGATGCTGGTTGGCCTTCTGTGAGAAATAGGATTGTTGATTGACCGGAGTGTAAGCCCTGGTCACGCAACAGCCACAATTCCTTGCAGGGTGAACCACAAAAAGCCATTAAATTAGCCTGTGTTTAACCCTTGGTAGCTTAGCACGAAAAGCAGTCAGATATAACTTAGAGGCAATGTGAAAGGATTTATGCAGCACACAAACAGTAATAAAGTGAAAACTCAACAAAATAAAAATCCCAAACCTATTTAGAAAAATAGAGCAAATGTTAATAAACTATTTGACAGCAAAATGACAAAAATCCAATTAGTCAAACCGGAGTGATGAATTTGTATACTTTAAAGTTCAAAATAGCGCATAAAATGCAAAAAGCGGCAACTGCAGACATCTGGTGACACTAGGACAGTGCAAAGTTAAGGTCAACCATGATGAGAGAATGTTTAGATACACCAAGGGGATTGGGCCCGCTCGGTGATTACATTTGGACTCAAAACAAGTTTGAAGAAAAAGTCTCAGGGAAGGTAGAAATTCAGCAGGGCTAATTTGTCTGAGAAGGGGCGCCGTTATTGGATAGCCATGGTGCAAAGCAGTAGTGAAATTTTTTTCACTTCAGAATTAGTTGTCAAGATGGACGTTGAAAATCCCCAGCAGTATGAAGCAGAAGGCTGTGGCCCGAAAGCAATTCCACAAGGTCAGATACCCATAGGGTAAAAGATCGCTGAAAGCATTGGTGGTGTTATATGGGGACTCGTAACCTAGAGCAGTTCCAATTTAAAGGGCCTAAGGCTGCTGGTAGTCTATTGTCATAGAACATTGCAGGTTTAGCAGCTAAATCTAGCATTCTTGAATGGTCCCACTTGCAATTGATGCAGGAAACTCCTGGAACTTCAAAGAACCTTTCTGGAATCATCTCCCACCTTCTAGGAGCATGGCACTGGGTTTAAAAAGAGGGCTCTCAGACCCAGTGTGCAGTTCACTACAGGACCTGCGGAACGAATCTCAGACGACTGCATGATGCTGTGACCTGCCATGCACTTCGCCAGAGTGCTGGTGTACCTGGAGGGACTGCTTTCCTGCCTGAAGCCTGCTTGGAACTTTCAGAGACCAGCATTGCATCACCATGTGCACCCAGGACTTCAGAAGTGACTCCAAGGGCTAGTTTAGCTGGTCTCCTGTTCTGAGCTACAGGGGCATAACAGACTCCCACCATCCTAAACCTGTACCTGGACCCGGCCTGAATAAGGCTTTAACCTCCAAGAGGTCTCAATCCATTCCTGGGCCCATGGTTGTGGTGCTAAGGGTGCCTAGGTGGTGATTTTCCAAAACTGAGAACTTGCTATTTTGAACCTTAAAATCTCAAAATGTAAGTTGTGAATAGTTCTTTTAGTAAGAAGGGAGATGTGTGGTGTGTTAACACTATTGTTCTTGAGAACCCTAAGCATTTCATTGTTCTTTGGAATACTTAGAAAGATTGCTTGTGAATTGGCAGTTGTCCTGGCTAGCTTCTGTGCTCAGGGTGCATTCAAGAAAGCTTCAGTTTTTACCTGATTATGTGAGGAATTTTCATTACTTCACCACACTGGCAGCGATCTTAGTGAAGCCGGGAGGGAAGGAGAACCTCAATTGATCACGGCATCAGATATTGTATTTGGACAGTGTCTGGTGGTCTTTTGACAAAATGTTTCAGCTTCACAGTATTACCGAGGTGGTGTGTGTATATAGTTTGAAGAAAGTAAGGTGTTTCATGACCACTACAAGGAAGATGGGATTACAATTTGGCTGACTACAGCAATGGACTGTAGAAAACATTATGGTTGATGTTGGCAGCCATTTTGGATGAGGCATGTTTAACCACTCTGCCAGTACTGGAATCACCTACACAGAAAAGCCTGAGAGTCCTGGCGGACATCTGAGAGGAGTCAAGAGCAAGGAGTCATTACTACTGACTGTAGAAAAAAAACAGACTGTTGGATGGCCATTTTATCTTGTGCTTTTTGAGTCTTTCTATTGTATTTTTGTTGGTTATTTTGAATCGGGCAAGTGATATAATTTCGACATCAAGAAAGAAGTGTTTAGATGTGACAAGGTTGCATTTACTTATTAAGGTCTTCTTATCAAATCAACGTGAAGGAAATATTTATCTTATTATCGGAGCAAAACAGGAAAATATACTGTTGCCTGCAGGAGAGAAGGAGTGAATGGAAGAACATTTTTAGGAATTTTGCTGGAGTGCATACAGTGCAGCACCACTTTTCTTGCGCCCTTCAAATCCCCCCTAATGCCATCATGCATGCGCCATATTTAAAATACAACACACCATGTCGGTAGTTGGGGGACTAGCATCAGAATTTCTGATGCTAGTCCGACGCTTTATTCACATCACCACTTCTCAACCTTGATCCTACAGTAGTCCACTCTTCTCCCCTCACCATTCTAAGGTAAGCTCCCTATACAACTGATGGAATGTACTAACATTCTACAGACTGAGGGAAAAATAGGAACATAATAACTACTTGGATATACTACAACGAAATATAAATGTTCACATGTAAGCTTGGAGGAGATAAGTAGATTACTATATCATATAAAAGGATTATTTCCCTTCAAGACTATAATTTTGTAGTTGAATATATCCCGGGTGTGGAAAATCATTCTGCAGACTATATTTTATGGTTAGTGAGGGTTAATGAGATGCAATTATGTTTAAGTTTTTAGTGACTAAGTATGGATATGGAAGTGTAGAGGTGCGTAAGAAAATGTATGAAGTACAAAAACTTTAATAAGATTTTGATTACTCATCATACTCCCATGGTATGTAGAAAACGTCCGACTTATTTTGGGATGAATTTGCAGAGGGTCTTCTGAAAGGGAAACACCATACTCCTTATCTAAATAGTTCTTCTTGATTTCTACTCCAGATGGTCAAAGTCACTTTTGTCTTAGATATTTCATCATACAGTATAATCACATTTCTAGACAAAACTTTTAAAAGAGAAAGTTATCCTAATGTTATACTGACTAATAATAGACCCCAGGTCTGCTCCAGTGAATTTGGTAATTTTCTTAAAAGTTGTGGAATACCTCGTAAAACAGTTCTAATATAATCCTGAAACTAATGGTGCAGTAGATAGAATGAATATGACATAAAGAAAACATCAGTTGGCTAAGGCTAATGGATGTGATGGGCAGAAGTCTTTGCAAGACAGTCACTGAGTGTCATTTGTCACTACTTGCTTCTGCAGGGAGGACTCACTTTGAACTCTTTAAGGGAGAGGCTCCTTGTACATCATTGGGTACTGGTTGGATTAAATGGGGGTAAAAGTGCAACATTTATTGGTGCATGTGAGTGGAGAGAGAGTTGTAGTTATAAAAGAAGATACATTTAAATTTGATAAGGAAAATGTGAAATAATAGCGCCTGTTGGCTCTGCACCCTGGCCTAAATTTACAAGAGTTTTTAGGGTTGTGAAACTTTTCAAGAATCTTATAAAATCTGATGACGGCAGAATATGGAATATAAATATTGTTGGAAAACGGCCCCCTCTGTAGGGCCACCCCAAACATTTCTTCCTGCTCCTCTTTTTCTGACCTGATTTTTGTTGGCTTTAGGACTCTGAGCACTTTACCACTGCTAACCAGTGTTGGGGTGCATGTACTCTCTCCCTAGATCATGGTATTATTAGCTCATTCCATTCATCATCTGTTCCTTTTAATATTGGCTCATACCCAATCGCCACCCTTAACCTAGATATAAGTCCCAAGTGAAGTGGACTGCATGTGCCCAGGGCCTGTAAATTTGGTGCTACTTCTGGGCCTGCAGCACTGATTGTCCCACCCACATAAGTAGCCCCTTAACCATGTTTCAGGCCTGTTATTTTAGAGCTTGTGTGTGCAGTTTTCACTGTCATTTTGACCTGGCAAGTTACACCTCTTGCCAGGCCTAAACCTTCTCTTTTTATACTTATACGTCACCCCTCAGGTAGGCCATACTCAACCCCGAGAGCAGGATGCAATGTACTTAAAAGGTAAAACATACTTTTATGCTTAAAATGTCCTAGTAATGAAAGAATCTCCAGTTTAATTTTCACTTTACAAGGCATAGCTCTCCCATAGGTTAACATTTGGATTACCTTATTACATTCCTGATGGGCCACATGCAGGCTGATGGGTCTTCCTGGTATGTATGGGAGGGAGGAGCTGACTCTTGCTCCTAAAAAGGCTCGGACTGTCCCCACACAAAGAGCCGCACATCCCCCTATAGTGAGTCTGGAGCCAGGGCCTCCTGTTGTCTAAGTCTATGCGACACAAAATATTTAGAACCCTCCAGTTCCAACCCTTGGGCTTACATGCTTGTGAGTCTGTCCTGCAAAGGGGTTCCACCCCAGAGCTGGACCCTTGGAAGTGGAACTTGGGGTTTACGCCAGTAAAACTGCTGCATCCTCTGCTGCGAGATTAGAATAGACGCATCGCCACTATTGCAGGAACAGGACTGGCAGAGCACACTTGGAACAATTGCATTGCACTCAGAACCACCGCTCCATAACTGCCGCGTCACCACCATTGCGCGAAGAAGATCAGTGCATCACCTCTACAGCATGGAGAACTCTGATGTATTGCATTCAGAACCACTGTACTTTACAACCAATGCTTCACTCACAGACCCAACCCATCTGTGCAGTTACGTGGCAAAACTTAACTGCATAGGGACCATCAACATATTGCATGCTGTGACAAGGATTAAGGTACTTTTGTTCAGCAGGGCCTGTGTGGATCCTATATCTGGCCTGCCCCCCATGGCAGGCAGCCTAAACTCTTCACCTTGTCTCGTTTCAGCACGAGCAAGTAACTGTTTAGCGGCGTTTTGCTTTACAGGGCTATACTTGCATTTAAACTTTATAAATTCATATCACAACTTCTACTGGATAGAACTTTGTTGTTTTGGTCTTGCTTTATTTATAAAATCATAATATATTTTTCTAACCTGTTGTGGAGTCTTTTTGTAGTGTAGTCACTGTGTTGTTTCTTAAGTATTGCACAATCACTTCAGACATTGCCTCTTAAATTAATCCTGACTGCTCTGGCCAAGCTACCAGAGGCTGAGCATAGGATAATTTAGGGTGTGTTGTGCCTTATCATGACTGAGATTGTGGTCCCTTCTTAGATGTGGTGCGTATCTCTGCTAACTGGAGACCCAATTTCTAACATTGGTGGCAGTGGTGGGATAGGACCTATGTTTGTGCAATACCTAGCAGTAAAATGCTGTACACTACAATCCATATCAAAGGCCAAGCCAATGTTCTTCCTATTTCTCCCTGATTTGCAATTTTTAATTTGTCCTCTAAATCATGTCTCTGCCTGCTGGTTCTACATCTAGAGACATGGAATTTGAGATGGCCAATTTGGATACTGGCCAAAACATGTGAATACACTGTTCCATAAATTGCATTCATCACAAACAATTTGAAGAGGAAACAGTATCCTGGGACCAGTTTCAGGGTATCACCCCTCATCAGCCAGGCTACCTTTAATCCAGTAGCACAGTGAGCATGGGACCAAGCTAGCCTGGCTGATGAGCAGTGATACCAGGAAAGTGGCCTCAGGATGCGTGTTTCCAGTCCAGGTAGGACCTGGCCTGGCAATTCAAGCTGGACTGTACCCATGGGGATTAGGGTCAAGATTGATTTGCATATGGCTGGGTCAAATGGGTCAAAACTGGGGTGGTGAGCAAAATAACGATCCGTGACTAGGAGTGAATGTTTGCATTGTTCAGCATTCAGTCCATCATCTGTTCTTATTGTTTTTGTACCCTAAGTGGGAAGATCATGCCCAGACATGGGTCCTGTGTTCATTGTGCCACTGGATTCAAGCTAGCTTGGCTCATGGGGGTGATACCCCAAAACAGGCCACAGGATGCTTGTTTCTGGTAAGAGGAGGACATGGCCTAACAGTTTGGATTGGACAGTTCCCATGGGGAGCAGGGTTAAGAAGGATTAGCATATGGCCGGGTCCAAACTGGGGTGGTGTGTTGAGCAAAATAACAATGGATTAAACCCAGATCTGTTATTGGGGTAATGTTTGCATAGTTCAGCATTCTGTCCATCATCTGTTCTTTTTTCTTTTGTCACCCTAAGCATGAAGGGTATGGCCAGACATGGGTCTCGTGCTCACTGTGCCACTAGATTCAAGCTAGCTTGGCTGATGAGGGGTGATACCCTGAAATCAGTCACATGAGGATTGTTTCCAGTCCAAGGAGGATCTGGCCTTGCAGTTCGGGCTGGATTGTTCCCATCTCAAGCAGGGTCAAGACAGAGGTGGCTTGGAGAGAAAAATAATAATGAATTAAATCCAAGTATGTGGCTGGGTATGAATGTTTGCATTGTTTGCCATTCCGTCCATCACCTGTTCTTTGTGTTTTATCATCAGGCATGCTCCTCACCAGTTCAGCATGGCTATGCCTGATGGGCCCCAGATAAAGGGCTCTTTGCCATAGATCTTTTTGACTGGTGGCAGGGAATCAAAAACAATATTATCCTAAAGTGTGATGTGGTGAGAAATTGGAGAGTCTTGAGCTAAAATTGACTATAGGCGTTGTATTAATCTTTTACTATGAACAAGGGTACCTATGTCAAGATTGAAAACAAAATGAAGAGGACACCTGAGGTAATGCACCAATCTTCTATTAATAGAAAGCTTTGTATGGAATAGCAAACTACGAAGTACTTGTCGACATGTTTCATGCCTCAGTAGTTCATACAGATCAGGTGACGTTTGTTCAGGACCACAAGAGAGATCTTAATGGCTTTGTCCTCACTATAAAAGAGAAAGATTGCTCTCAAAGTAGGGTGTTTCTGCATAGTAGTGTCATTTACAGCTATCATATGTATTCCCTATATCAGCTAACCTGAAAAACAGCACAAAAAATATAATTATGTGACTTGACTGTTTTGTGGACTTGACCCATGTCCATTCTCAAGCAGTGTCCACATCCACACATATTGTGAGCTGAATTAAAGTGAGAAAATGCAAAACTCATGCCTTCACATCGCTAGGAGAACATTGAAATGTAATGTTGTTAATTTTACCATCTCAAACATGGAGTAGTAGTCTTACCCTCCTAAAGTTAGGAAAGGGCTTATTGGGTAATCCTGGGCTGTACAGCTCCTGCAAAACTAGTTTAATGATTTAACAAAAAAGAAAAAACATATAAAAATAACAGATTAAAAAGTAAAAAGTAGCCTCTACGATATATTGAGGCAGTAATTTTGTCAAAAATAGGTTTTGCTAACTGAATTGTTGCTTCAAATGTTAAAGGAACCTTAACTGGAACTTTGATGTTGGTAATGCAAAGGGTATCTGTCTCTATGTATATCAAAATCATACTAAAGTCACACTTACTGAAAACATACACACGGGGAGGGGACAAACGTCCTCAGGGAACAATTATAAACATGTCAGCTGGCTGTATAAAATTAGCAAAGTGTTACTGTAGCATGTATCAAAGGAATGAGAGAATGGTGGTCTTGTGTAACTTAGAGTGGTTTCAAGATTTATTGGCATGACCACAGGTTGTCTTGGCCAGATGTCGCATATTAGTAATGTTTGCTTCCACCTGGCAGACGCCCTCACCCATGCAATAACCAACAGGAATAATGGCCCCAGTACAGTGATGAAGGTAGATAAGTAAAAATGCTCCAGAACAGGGATATCACAAGAATGCTAAGAGGCTCCAGAATAGTAAGGTTATTCTCTGCCCAGGGGCGTGCGTCTATCTAGCAAGAGATGGCGAGCGTTAATAACACCACCACAAAGATAAAGGCAGGTAAGTAAAAATATTTCCGCCCAGTGAAATAACAAGGACGCTGCAGGGCTCCGCTAAGGTGAGGTTGATGCCTGCCCAGGAGTTTGCGTATAACTAGCCCAGGTTGGTGACCCTCAAGTTGTAATAGAAAAAGGGAGCGTCCGAGATGCTCTCCAAAGCTATAAGGAAGTGTGCAGTGAAGTCCCACTTACTTGTTGTCTTGTGGGCTATAGGCTGCCGTCCTTACATTTACCAGCTGTCCACGATCCCAAAAGTAACCCTGGATGTGGTACTGAGGCTAATAAGGTATCATAGGAGGAGGGAGCACTCTTATTGGATGCCAAGCCCGATATCGGCTTGGTTGTCAGGAGCCTGCCTTGGATTTTTGGATTCTTAAACAGTACCCAAGCTTAAAGACTTTTACAAAGAAATGCGAGTCTGTAACAAAGGGGCCACTGAGAAGGTGAAAAGACACTGAGGGCCTGGGCAGAAGCCTGCTCCAAAGAGAATGATGGGTTAGGAGAGTCTGGGAATGGCTCTTCTGAACAACAATCTTCAATTGATAGTTAATGACTTTCTTCTTCCTTGCGAGCAGAAGCACTGAATCTTGGTCTCTATAACTATTATCGACCCCATGGAGGCCGCCTTGCTATTTTGCGATCTCTGTGCCTTTTTTTAAGATAAGTTAGAATAAGTTGTCACTGCTAAAATGTCTGTTAGCATAGTTTTCACATATTGTTCTATTTTTACATGTATTGTCGATTCTGAGAAACCTGTAATGCGTAGGTTATTGCGGCGGAACTGCTCCTCTAAGTCCTCATTCTTCACCTGTCTGATCCCTGGAACGTTTCCCTATTCAAGCACTTGGTGCCCATCATGTGTATGTCGTCTTTCTTTGTCAATACGCTTTACTCTGCTGCATTGATGCACATTGCCTGCCTATCTAACTGGAAATTAGGAGACCCATGCATAAGTTCAGTGTATCTAGCATTCCACTGATAGATTGCAGACTCTGCTGCATAGTCAAAAGTGGATTTTCATGTCCTGTCGCACTTTGAGATGATGGATCTGGCTCCCTCAACAAGGCGGGCGGGTAGTGTTGTGCTACCAAAGGCAAATCAAGCTCTCAGGCCCGATTTCCGGCCATTGTGACTGCCAGCATTCTCACTGCTCTGATTCTCCTGTTATTGGGGAGTGATATGCTGGATGGAAGATAATTATTGGATTTTGTCTCTGGACTGGTGAAGCAGCACTAGGGTGTGGCCATCTTGTCGTGGACTCTCTGACACCCCTGTTGTGTGACTTCTTAGCCCTTGCTACTTACCCACCCCACATGCACACACATTGAATGTCAGCTCAAAGATCTAGAGTGTCACACAGAATTCCTCTTCAGGCCATATGAGATTATCTATGTCGAGCCTACATCATCCCTTCTTTGGCTTATCAGAGCCTTCTTATGCTCTTGAGATTCTCTTTGCTGATTGTCATGTGCCTGTGACTCCTGGCTCCTCCTGCGTCCCCTAGTTTTGGGTCATCTGGCCATTTTTGCTTTGTGGTCCTCTTGGTCCTAGTCACCATGTCTTGATTCTCCTCACCGTCAACCTCCTAGCACTGGCACCGCAGGTTCTGATCAATCTTTCTTCTCGTGTCCTGGCACTCTTAGTCTTGGTCCTCCTGGTTTGGGTTGTCCTTGTTCTACTGGATCTGTTCCTTATCCATTTATTTCTATAAGTACTGCAACCATTGATCTAAGTCCTCTCACTCCTGAATCGCCATGTTTGGGTCCTCCTGAGCGTGGTCAATTTGGCCCTTGCTCTGCTTTCCGCTATTAATACTTCCACTTTGTCTTCCAGATGCTGGTTGGCCTTCTGTGAGAAATAGGATTGTTGATTGACCGGAGTGTAAGCCCTGGTCACGCAACAGCCACAATCCCTCGCAGGGTGAACCACAAAAAGCCATTAAATTAGCCTGTGTTTAACCCTTGGTAGCTTAGCACGAAAAGCAGTCAGATATAACTTAGAGGCAATGTGAAAGGATTTATGCAGCACACAAACAGTAATAAAGTGAAAACTCAACAAAATAAAAATCCCAAACCTATTTAGAAAAATAGAGCAAATGTTAATAAACTATTTGACAGCAAAATGACAAAAATCCAATTAGTCAAACCGGAGTGATGAATTTGTATACTTTAAAGTTCAAAATAGCGCATAAAATGCAAAAAGCGGCAACTGCAGACATCTGGTGACACTAGGACAGTGCAAAGTTAAGGTCAACCATGATGAGAGAATGTATAGATACACCAAGGGGATTGGGCCCGCTCGGTGATTACATTTGGACTCAAAACAAGTTTGAAGAAAAAGTCTCAGGGAAGGTAGAAATTCAGCAGGGCTAATTTGTCTGAGAAGGGGCGCCGTTATTGGATAGCCATGGGGCAAAGCAGTAGTGACATTTTTTACCTTCAGAATTAGTTGTCAAGATGGACGTTGAAAATCCCCAGCAGTATGAAGCAGAAGGCTGTGGCCCGAAAGCAATTCCACAAGGTCAGATACCCATAGGGTAAAAGATCGCTGAAAGCATTGGTGGTGTTATATGGGGACTCGTAACCTAGAGCAGTTCCAATTTAAAGGGCCTAAGGCTGCTGGTAGTCTATTGTCATAGAACATTGCAGGTTTAGCAGCTAAATCTAGCATTCTTGAATGGTCCCACTTGCAATTGATGCAGGAAACTCCTGGAACTTCAAAGAACCTTTCTGGAATCATCTCCCACCTTCTAGGAGCATGGCACTGGGTTTAAAAAGAAGGCTCTCAGACCCAGTGTGCAGTTCACTACAGGACCTGCGGAACGAATCTCAGACGACTGCATGATGCTGTGACCTGCCATGCACTTCGCCAGAGTGCTGGTGTACCTGGAGGGACTGCTTTCCTGCCTGAAGCCTGCTTGGAACTTTCAGAGGCCAGCCCTGCATCACCATGTGCACCCAGGACTTCAGAAGTGACTCCAAGGGCTAGTTTAGCTGGTCTCCTGTTCTGAGCTACAGGGGCATAACAGACTCCCACAATCCTAAACCTGTACCTGGACCCGGCCTGAATGAGGCTTTAACCTCCAAGAGGTCTCAATCCATTCCTGGGCCCATGGTTGTGGTGCTAAGGGTGCCTAGGTGGTGATTTTCCAAAACTGAGAACTTGCTATTTTGAACCTTAAAATCTCAAAATGTAAGTTGTGAATAGTTCTTTTGTAAGAAGGGAGATGTGTGGTGTGTTAACACTATTGTTCTTGAGAACCCTAAGCATTTCATTGTTCTTTGGAATACTTAGAAAGATTGCTTGTGAATTGGCAGTTGTCGTGGCTAGCTTCTGTGCTCAGGGTGCATTCAAGAAAGCTTCAGTTTTTACCTGATTATGTGAGGAATTTTCATTACTTCACCACACTGGCAGCGATCTTAGTGAAACCGGGAGGGAAGGAGTACCTCAATTGATCACGGCATCAGATATTGTATTTGGACATTGTCTGGTGGTCTTTTGACAAAATGTTTCAGCTTCACAGTATTACCGAGGTGGTGTGTATATAGTTTGAAGAAAGTAAGGTGTTTCATGACCACTACAAGGAAGATGGGATTACAATTTGGCTGACTACAGCAATGGACTGTAGAAAACATTATGGTTGATGTTGGCAGCCATTTTGGATGAGGCATGTTTAACCACTCTGCCAGTACTGGAATCACCTACACAGAAAAGCCTGAGAGTCCTGGCGGACATCTGAGAGGAGTCAAGAGCAAGGAGTCATTACTACTGACTGTAGAAAAAAAACAGACTGTTGGATGGCCATTTTAACTTGTGCTTTTTGAGTCTTTCTATTGTATTTTTGTTGGTTATTTTGAATCGGGCAAGTGATATAATTTCGACATCAAGAAAGAAGTGTTTAGATGTGACAAGGTTGCATTTACTTATTAAGGTCTTCTTATCAAATCAACGTGAAGGAAATATTTATCTTATTATCGGAGCAAAACAGGAAAATATACTGTTGCCTGCAGGAGAGAAGGAGTGAATGGAAGAACATTTTTAGGAATTTTGCTGGAGTGCATACAGTGCAGCACCACTTTTCTTGCGCCCTTCAAATCCCCCCTAATGCCATCATGCATGCGTCATATTTAAAATACAACACACCATGTCGGTAGTTGGGGGACTAGCATCAGAATTTCTGATGCTAGTCCGACGCTTTATTCACATCACCACTTCTCAACCTTGATCCTACAGTAGTCCACTCTTCTCCCCTCACCATTCTAAGGTAAGCTCCCTATACAACTGATGGAATGTACTAACATTCTACAGACTGAGGGAAAAATAGGAACATAATAACTACTTGGATATACTACAACGAAATATAAATGTTCACATGTAAGCTTGGAGGAGATAAGTAGATTACTATATCATATAAAAGGATTATTTCCCTTCAAGACTATAATTTTGTAGTTGAATATATCCCGGGTGTGGAAAATCATTCTGCAGACTATATTTTATGGTTAGTGAGGGTTAATGAGATGCAATTATGTTTAAGTTTTTAGTGACTAAGTATGGATATGGAAGTGTAGAGGTGCGTAAGAAAATGTATGAAGTACAAAAACTTTAATAAGATTTTGATTACTCATCATACTCCCATGGTATGTAGAAAACGTCCGACTTATTTTGGGATGAATTTGCAGAGGGTCTTCTGAAAGGGAAACACCATACTCCTTATCTAAATAGTTCTTCTTGATTTCTACTCCAGATGGTCAAAGTCACTTTTGTCTTAGATATTTCATCATACAGTATAATCACATTTCTAGACAAAACTTTTAAAAGAGAAAGTTATCCTAATGTTATACTGACTGATAATAGACCCCAGGTCTGCTCCAGTGAATTTGGTAATTTTCTTAAAAGTTGTGGAATACCTCGTAAAACAGTTCTAATATAATCCTGAAACTAATGGTGCAGTAGATAGAATGAATATGACATAAAGAAAACATCAGTTGGCTAAGGCTAATGGATGTGATGGGCAGAAGTCTTTGCAAGACAGTCACTGAGTGTCATTTGTCACTACTTGCTTCTGCAGGGAGGACTCACTTTGAACTCTTTAAGGGAGAGGCTCCTTGTACATCATTGGGTACTGGTTGGATTAAATGGGGGTAAAAGTGCAACATTTATTGGTGCATGTGAGTGGAGAGAGAGTTGTAGTTATAAAAGAAGATACATTTAAATTTGATAAGGAAAATGTGAAATAATAGCGCCTGTTGGCTCTGCACCCTGGCCTAAATTTACAAGAGTTTTTAGGGTTGTGAAACTTTTCAAGAATCTTATAAAATCTGATGACGGCAGAATATGGAATATAAATATTGTTGGAAAACGGCCCCCTCTGTAGGGCCACCCCAAACATTTCTTCCTGCTCCTCTTTTTCTGACCTGATTTTTGTTGGCTTTAGGACTCTGAGCACTTTACCACTGCTAACCAGTGTTGGGGTGCATGTACTCTCTCCCTAGATCATGGTATTATTAGCTCATTCCATTCATCATCTGTTCCTTTTAATATTGGCTCATACCCAATCGCCACCCTTAACCTAGATATAAGTCCCAAGTGAAGTGGACTGCATGTGCCCAGGGCCTGTAAATTTGGTGCTACTTCTGGGCCTGCAGCACTGATTGTCCCACCCACATAAGTAGCCCCTTAACCATGTTTCAGGCCTGTTATTTTAGAGCTTGTGTGTGCAGTTTTCACTGTCATTTTGACCTGGCAAGTTACACCTCTTGCCAGGCCTAAACCTTCTCTTTTTATACTTATACGTCACCCCTCAGGTAGGCCATACTCAACCCCGAGAGCAGGATGCAATGTACTTAAAAGGTAAAACATACTTTTATGCTTAAAATGTCCTAGTAATGAAAGAATCTCCAGTTTAATTTTCACTTTACAAGGCATAGCTCTCCCATAGGTTAACATTTGGATTACCTTATTACATTCCTGATGGGCCACATGCAGGCTGATGGGTCTTCCTGGTATGTATGGGAGGGAGGAGCTGACTCTTGCTCCTAAAAAGGCTCGGACTGTCCCCACACAAAGAGCCGCACATCCCCCTATAGTGAGTCTGGAGCCAGGGCCTCCTGTTGTCTAAGTCTATGCGACACAAAATATTTAGAACCCTCCAGTTCCAACCCTTGGGCTTACATGCTTGTGAGTCTGTCCTGCAAAGGGGTTCCACCCCAGAGCTGGACCCTTGGAAGTGGAACTTGGGGTTTACGCCAGTAAAACTGCTGCATCCTCTGCTGCGAGAGTAGAATAGACGCATCGCCACTATTGCAGGAACAGGACTGGCAGAGCACACTTGGAACAATTGCATTGCACTCAGAACCACCGCTCCATAACTGCCGCGTCACCACCATTGCGCGAAGAAGATCAGTGCATCACCTCTACAGCATGGAGAACTCTGATGTATTGCATTCAGAACCACTGTACTTTACAACCAATGCTTCACTCACAGACCCAACCCATCTGTGCAGTTACGTGGCAAAACTTAACTGCATAGGGACCATCAACATATTGCGTGCTGTGACAAGGATTAAGGTACTTTTGTTCAGCAGGGCCTGTGTGGATCCTATATCTGGCCTGCCCCCCATGGCAGGCAGCCTAAACTCTTCACCTTGTCTCGTTTCAGCACGAGCAAGTAACTGTTTAGCGGCGTTTTGCTTTACAGGGCTATACTTGCATTTAAACTTTATAAATTCATATCACAACTTCTACTGGATAGAACTTTGTTGTTTTGGTCTTGCTTTATTTATAAAATCATAATATATTTTTCTAACCTGTTGTGGAGTCTTTTTGTAGTGTAGTCACTGTGTTGTTTCTTAAGTATTGCACAATCACTTCAGACATTGCCTCTTAAATTAATCCTGACTGCTCTGGCCAAGCTACCAGAGGCTGAGCATAGGATAATTTAGGGTGTGTTGTGCCTTATCATGACTGAGATTGTGGTCCCTTCTTAGATGTGGTGCGTATCTCTGCTAACTGGAGACCCAATTTCTAACATTGGTGGCAGTGGTGGGATAGGACCTATGTTTGTGCAATACCTAGCAGTAAAATGCTGTACACTACAATCCATATCAAAGGCCAAGCCAATGTTCTTCCTATTTCTCCCTGATTTGCAATTTTTAATTTGTCCTCTAAATCATGTCTCTGCCTGCTGGTTCTACATCTAGAGACATGGAATTTGAGATGGCCAATTTGGATACTGGCCAAAACATGTGAATACACTGTTCCATAAATTGCATTCATCACAAACAATTTGAAGAGGAAACAGCATCCTGGGACCAGTTTCAGGGTATCACCCCTCATCTGCCAGGCTACCTTTAATCCAGTAGCACAGTGAGCATGGGACCAAGCTAGCCTGGCTGATGAGCAGTGATACCAGGAAAGTGGCCTCAGGATGCGTGTTTCCAGTCCAGGTAGGACCTGGCCTGGCAATTCAAGCTGGACTGTACCCATGGGGATTAGGGTCAAGATTGATTTGCATATGGCTGGGTCAAATGGGTCAAAACTGGGGTGGTGAGCAAAATAACGATCCGTGACTAGGAGTGAATGTTTGCATTGTTCAGCATTCAGTCCATCATCTGTTCTTATTGTTTTTGTACCCTAAGTGGGAAGAGTATGCCCAGACATGGGTCCTGTGTTCATTGTGCCACTGGATTCAAGCTAGCTTGGCTCATGGGGGTGATACCCCAAAACAGGCCACAGGATGCTTGTTTCTGGTAAGAGGAGGACATGGCCTAACAGTTTGGATTGGACAGTTCCCATGGGGAGCAGGGTTAAGAAGGATTAGCATATGGCCGGGTCCAAACTGGGGTGGTGTGTTGAGCAAAATAACAATGGATTAAACCCAGATCTGTTATTGGGGTAATGTTTGCATAGTTCAGCATTCTGTCCATCATCTGTTCTTTTTTCTTTTGTCACCCTAAGCATGAAGGGTATGGCCAGACATGGGTCTCGTGCTCACTGTGCCACTAGATTCAAGCTAGCTTGGCTGATGAGGGGTGATACCCTGAAATCAGTCACATGAGGATTGTTTCCAGTCCAAGGAGGATCTGGCCTTGCAGTTCGGGCTGGATTGTTCCCATCTCAAGCAGGGTCAAGACAGAGGTGGCTTGGAGAGAAAAATAATAATGAATTAAATCCAAGTATGTGGCTGGGTATGAATGTTTGCATTGTTTGCCATTCCGTCCATCACCTGTTCTTTATGTTTTATCATGAGGCATGCTCCTCACCAGTTCAGCATGGCTATGCCTGACGGGCCCCAGATAAAGGGCTCTTTGCCATAGATCTTTTTGACTGGTGCCAGGGAATCAAAAACAATAATATCCTAAAGTGTGTGGTGGTGAGAAATTGGAGAGTCTTGAGCTAAAATTGACTATAGGCGTTGTATTAATCTTTTACTATGAACAAGGGTACCTATGTCAAGATTGAAAACAAAATGAAGAGGACACCTGAGGTAATGCACCAATCTTCTATTAATAGAAAGCTTTGTATGGAATAGCAAACTACGAAGTACTTGTCGACATGTTTCATGCCTCAGTAGTTCATACAGATCAGGTGACGTTTGTTCAGGACCACAAGAGAGATCAAAATGGCTTCGTCCTCACTATAAAAGAGAAAGATTGCTCTCAAAGTAGGGTGTTTCTGCATAGTAGTGCCATTTACAGCTATCATATGTATTCCCTATATCAGCTAACCTGAAAAACAGCACAAAAAATATAATTATGTGACTTGACTGTTTTGTGGACTTGACCCATGTCCATTCTCAAGCAGTGTCCACATCCACACATATTGTGAGCTGAATTAAAGTGAGAAAATGCAAAACTCATGCCTTCACATCGCTAGGAGAACATTGAAATGTAATGTTGTTAATTTTACCATCTCAAACATGGAGCAGTAGTCTTACCCTCCTAAAGTTAGGAAAGGGCTTATTGGGTAATCCTGGGCTGTACAGCTCCTACAAAACTAGTTTAATGATTTAACAAAAAAGAAAAAACATATAAAAATAACAGATTAAAAAGTAAAAAGTAGCCTCTACGATATATTGAGGCAGTAATTGTGTCAAAAATAGGTTTTGCTAACTGAATTGTTGCTTCAAATGTTAAAGGAACCTTAACTGGAACTTTGATGTTGGTAATGCAAAGGGTATCTGTCTCTATGTATATCAAAATCATACTAAAGTCACACTTACTGAAAACATACACACGGGGAGGGGACAGACGTCCTCAGGGAACAATTATAAACATGTCAGCTGGCTGTATAAAATTAGCAAAGTGTTACTGTAGCATGTATCAAAGGAATGAGAGAATGGTGGTCTTGTGTAACTTAGAGTGGTTTCAAGATTTATTGGCATGACCACAGGTTGTCTTGGCCAGATGTCGCATATTAGTAATGTTTGCTTCCACCTGGCAGACGCCCTCACCCATGCAATAACCAACAGGAATAATGGCCCCAGTACAGTGATGAAGGTAGATAAGTAAAAATGCTCCAGAACAGGGATATCACAAGAATGCTAAGAGGCTCCAGAATAGTAAGGTTATTCTCTGCCCAGGGGCGTGCATCTATCTAGCAAGAGATGGCGAGCGTTAATAACACCACCACAAAGATAAAGGCAGGTAAGTAAAAATATTTCCGCCCAGTGAAATAACAAGGACGCTGCAGGGCTCCGCTAAGGTGAGGTTGATGCCTGCCCAGGAGTTTGCGTATAACTAGCCCAGGTTGGTGAGCCTCAAGTTGTAATAGAAAAAGGGAGCGTCCGAGATGCTCTCCAAAGCTATAAGGAAGTGTGCAGTGAAGTCCCACTTACTTGTTGTCTTGTGGGCTATAGGCTGCCGTCCTTACATTTACCAGCTGTCCACGATCCCAAAAGTAACCCTGGATGTGGTACTGAGGCTAATAAGGTATCATAGGAGGAGGGAGCACTCTTATTGGATGCCAAGCCCGATATCGGCTTGGTTGTCAGGAGCCTGCCTTGGATTTTTGGATTCTTAAACAGTACCCAAGCTTAAAGACTTTTACAAAGAAATGCGAGTCTGTAACAAAGGGGCCACTGAGAAGGTGAAAAGACACTGAGGGCCTGGGCAGAAGCCTGCTCCAAAGAGAATGATGGGTTAGGAGAGTCTGGGAATGGCTCTTCTGAACAACAATCTTCAATTGATAGTTAATGACTTTCTTCTTCCTTGCGAGCAGAAGCACTGAATCTTGGTCTCTATAACTATTATCGACCCCATGGAGGCCGCCTTGCTATTTTGCGATCTCTGTGCCTTTTTTTAAGATAAGTTAGAATAAGTTGTCACTGCTAAAATGTCTGTTAGCATAGTTTTCACATATTGTTCTATTTTTACATGTATTGTCGATTCTGAGAAACCTGTAATGCGTAGGTTATTGCGGCGGAACTGCTCCTCTAAGTCCTCATTCTTCACCTGTCTGATCCCTGGAACGTTTCCCTATTCAAGCACTTGGTGCCCATCATGTGTATGTCGTCTTTCTTTGTCAATACGCTTTACTCTGCTGCATTGATGCACATTGCCTGCCTATCTAACTGGAAATTAGGAGACCCATGCATAAGTTCAGTGTATCTAGCATTCCACTGATAGATTGCAGACTCTGCTGCATAGTCAAAAGTGGATTTTCATGTCCTGTCGCACTTTGAGATGATGGATCTGGCTCCCTCAACAAGGCGGGCGGGTAGTGTTGTGCTACCAAAGGCAAATCAAGCTCTCAGGCCCGATTTCCGGCCATTGTGACTGCCAGCATTCTCACTGCTCTGATTCTCCTGTTATTGGGGAGTGATATGCTGGATGGAAGATAATTATTGGATTTTGTCTCTGGACTGGTGAAGCAGCACTAGGGTGTGGCCATCTTGTCGTGGACTCTCTGACACCCCTGTTGTGTGACTTCTTAGCCCTTGCTACTTACCCACCCCACATGCACACACATTGAATGTCAGCTCAAAGATCTAGAGTGTCACACAGAATTCCTCTTCAGGCCATATGAGATTATCTATGTGGAGCCTACATCATCCCTTCTTTGGCTTATCAGAGCCTTCTTATGCTCTTGAGATTCTCTTTGCTGATTGTCATGTGCCTGTGACTCCTGGCTCCTCCTGCGTCCCCTAGTTTTGGGTCATCTGGCCCTTTTTGCTTTGTGGTCCTCTTGGTCCTAGTCACCATGTCTTGATTCTCCTCACCGTCAACCTCCTAGCACTGGCACCGCAGGTTCTGATCAATCTTTCTTCTCGTGTCCTGGCACTCTTAGTCTTGGTCCTCCTGGTTTGGGTTGTCCTTGTTCTACTGGATCTGTTCCTTATCCATTTATTTCTATAAGTACTGCAACCATTGATCTAAGTCCTCTCACTCCTGGATCGCCATGTTTGGGTCCTCCTGAGCGTGGTCAATTTGGCCCTTGCTCTGCTTTCCGCTATTAATACTTCCACTTTGTCTTCCAGATGCTGGTTGGCCTTCTGTGAGAAATAGGATTGTTGATTGACCGGAGTGTAAGCCCTGGTCACGCAACAGCCACAATCCCTCGCAGGGTGAACCACAAAAAGCCATTAAATTAGCCTGTGTTTAACCCTTGGTAGCTTAGCACGAAAAGCAGTCAGATATAACTTAGAGGCAATGTGAAAGGATTTATGCAGCACACAAACAGTAATAAAGTGAAAACTCAACAAAATAAAAATCCCAAACCTATTTAGAAAAATAGAGCAAATGTTAATAAACTATTTGACAGCAAAATGACAAAAATCCAATTAGTCAAACCGGATTGATGAATTTGTATACTTTAAAGTTCAAAATAGCGCATAAAATGCAAAAAGCGGCAACTGCAGACATCTGATGACACTAGGACAGTGCAAAGTTAAGGTCAACCATGATGAGAGAATGTTTAGATACACCAAGGGGATTGGGCCCGCTCGGTGATTACATTTGGACTCAAAACAAGTTTGAAGAAAAAGTCTCAGGGAAGGTAGAAATTCAGCAGGGCTAATTTGTCTGAGAAGGGGCGCCGTTATTGGATAGCCATGGGGCAAAGCAGTAGTGACATTTTTTACCTTCAGAATTAGTTGTCAAGATGGACGTTGAAAATCCCCAGCAGTATGAAGCAGAAGGCTGTGGCCCGAAAGCAATTCCACAAGGTCAGATACCCATAGGGTAAAAGATCGCTGAAAGCATTGGTGGTGTTATATGGGGACTCGTAACCTAGAGCAGTTCCAATTTAAAGGGCCTAAGGCTGCTGGTAGTCTATTGTCATAGAACATTGCAGGTTTAGCAGCTAAATCTAGCATTCTTGAATGGTCCCACTTGCAATTGATGCAGGAAACTCCTGGAACTTCAAAGAACCTTTCTGGAATCATCTCCCACCTTCTAGGAGCATGGCACTGGGTTTAAAAAGAGGGCTCTCAGACCCAGTGTGCAGTTCACTACAGGACCTGCGGAACGAATCTCAGACGACTGCATGATGCTGTGACCTGCCATGCACTTCGCCAGAGTGCTGGTGTACCTGGAGGGACTGCTTTCCTGCCTGAAGCCTGCTTGGAACTTTCAGAGGCCAGCCCTGCATCACCATGTGCACCCAGGACTTCAGAAGTGACTCCAAGGGCTAGTTTAGCTGGTCTCCTGTTCTGAGCTACAGGGGCATAACAGACTCCCACAATCCTAAACCTGTACCTGGACCCGGCCTGAATGAGGCTTTAACCTCCAAGAGGTCTCAATCCATTCCTGGGCCCATGGTTGTGGTGCTAAGGGTGCCTAGGTGGTGATTTTCCAAAACTGAGAACTTGCTATTTTGAACCTTAAAATCTCAAAATGTAAGTTGTGAATAGTTCTTTTGTAAGAAGGGAGATGTGTGGTGTGTTAACACTATTGTTCTTGAGAACCCTAAGCATTTCATTGTTCTTTGGAATACTTAGAAAGATTGCTTGTGAATTGGCAGTTGTCCTGGCTAGCTTCTGTGCTCAGGGTGCATTCAAGAAAGCTTCAGTTTTTACCTGATTATGTGTGGAATTTTCATTACTTCACCACACTGGCAGCGATCTTAGTGAAACCGGGAGGGAAGGAGTACCTCAATTGATCACGGCATCAGATATTGTATTTGGACATTGTCTGGTGGTCTTTTGACAAAATGTTTCAGCTTCACAGTATTACCGAGGTGGTGTGTATATAGTTTGAAGAAAGTAAGGTGTTTCATGACCACTACAAGGAAGATGGGATTACAATTTGGCTGACTACAGCAATGGACTGTAGAAAACATTATGGTTGATGTTGGCAGCCATTTTGGATGAGGCATGTTTAACCACTCTGCCAGTACTGGAATCACCTACACAGAAAAGCCTGAGAGTCCTGGCGGACATCTGAGAGGAGTCAAGAGCAAGGAGTCATTACTACTGACTGTAGAAAAAAAACAGACTGTTGGATGGCCATTTTAACTTGTGCTTTTTGAGTCTTTCTATTGTATTTTTGTTGGTTATTTTGAGTCGGGCAAGTGATATAATTTCGACATCAAGAAAGAAGTGTTTAGATGTGACAAGGTTGCATTTACTTATTAAGGTCTTCTTATCAAATCAACGTGAAGGAAATATTTATCTTATTATCGGAGCAAAACAGGAAAATATACTGTTGCCTGCAGGAGAGAAGGAGTGAATGGAAGAACATTTTTAGGAATTTTGCTGGAGTGCATACAGTGCAGCACCACTTTTCTTGCGCCCTTCAAATCCCCCCTAATGCCATCATGCATGCGTCATATTTAAAATACAACACACCATGTCGGTAGTTGGGGGACTAGCATCAGAATTTCTGATGCTAGTCCGACGCTTTATTCACATCACCACTTCTCAACCTTGATCCTACAGTAGTCCACTCTTCTCCCCTCACCATTCTAAGGTAAGCTCCCTATACAACTGATGGAATGTACTAACATTCTACAGACTGAGGGAAAAATAGGAACATAATAACTACTTGGATATACTACAACGAAATATAAATGTTCACATGTAAGCTTGGAGGAGATAAGTAGATTACTATATCATATAAAAGGATTATTTCCCTTCAAGACTATAATTTTGTAGTTGAATATATCCCGGGTGTGGAAAATCATTCTGCAGACTATATTTTATGGTTAGTGAGGGTTAATGAGATGCAATTATGTTTAAGTTTTTAGTGACTAAGTATGGATATGGAAGTGTAGAGGTGCGTAAGAAAATGTATGAAGTACAAAAACTTTAATAAGATTTTGATTACTCATCATACTCCCATGGTATGTAGAAAACGTCCGACTTATTTTGGGATGAATTTGCAGAGGGTCTTCTGAAAGGGAAACACCATACTCCTTATCTAAATAGTTCTTCTTGATTTCTACTCCAGATGGTCAAAGTCACTTTTGTCTTAGATATTTCATCATACAGTATAATCACATTTCTAGACAAAACTTTTAAAAGAGAAAGTTATCCTAATGTTATACTGACTGATAATAGACCCCAGGTCTGCTCCAGTGAATTTGGTAATTTTCTTAAAAGTTGTGGAATACCTCGTAAAACAGTTCTAATATAATCCTGAAACTAATGGTGCAGTAGATAGAATGAATATGACATAAAGAAAACATCAGTTGGCTAAGGCTAATGGATGTGATGGGCAGAAGTCTTTGCAAGACAGTCACTGAGTGTCATTTGTCACTACTTGCTTCTGCAGGGAGGACTCACTTTGAACTCTTTAAGGGAGAGGCTCCTTGTACATCATTGGGTACTGGTTGGATTAAATGGGGGTAAAAGTGCAACATTTATTGGTGCATGTGAGTGGAGAGAGAGTTGTAGTTATAAAAGAAGATACATTTAAATTTGATAAGGAAAATGTGAAATAATAGCGCCTGTTGGCTCTGCACCCTGGCCTAAATTTACAAGAGTTTTTAGGGTTGTGAAACTTTTCAAGAATCTTATAAAATCTGATGACGGCAGAATATGGAATATAAATATTGTTGGAAAACGGCCCCCTCTGTAGGGCCACCCCAAACATTTCTTCCTGCTCCTCTTTTTCTGACCTGATTTTTGTTGGCTTTAGGACTCTGAGCACTTTACCACTGCTAACCAGTGTTGGGGTGCATGTACTCTCTCCCTAGATCATGGTATTATTAGCTCATTCCATTCATCATCTGTTCCTTTTAATATTGGCTCATACCCAATCGCCACCCTTAACCTAGATATAAGTCCCAAGTGAAGTGGACTGCATGTGCCCAGGGCCTGTAAATTTGGTGCTACTTCTGGGCCTGCAGCACTGATTGTCCCACCCACATAAGTAGCCCCTTAACCATGTTTCAGGCCTGTTATTTTAGAGCTTGTGTGTGCAGTTTTCACTGTCATTTTGACCTGGCAAGTTACACCTCTTGCCAGGCCTAAACCTTCTCTTTTTTTACTTATACGTCACCCCTCAGGTAGGCCATACTCAACCCCGAGAGCAGGATGCAATGTACTTAAAAGGTAAAACATACTTTTATGCTTAAAATGTCCTAGTAATGAAAGAATCTCCAGTTTAATTTTCACTTTACAAGGCATAGCTCTCCCATAGGTTAACATTTGGATTACCTTATTACATTCCTGATGGGCCACATGCAGGCTGATGGGTCTTCCTGGTATGTATGGGAGGGAGGAGCTGACTCTTGCTCCTAAAAAGGCTCGGACTGTCCCCACACAAAGAGCCGCACATCCCCCTATAGTGAGTCTGGAGCCAGGGCCTCCTGTTGTCTAAGTCTATGCGACACAAAATATTTAGAACCCTCCAGTTCCAACCCTTGGGCTTACATGCTTGTGAGTCTGTCCTGCAAAGGGGTTCCACCCCAGAGCTGGACCCTTGGAAGTGGAACTTGGGGTTTACGCCAGTAAAACTGCTGCATCCTCTGCTGCGAGAGTAGAATAGACGCATCGCCACTATTGCAGGAACAGGACTGGCAGAGCACACTTGGAACAATTGCATTGCACTCAGAACCACCGCTCCATAACTGCCGCGTCACCACCATTGCGCGAAGAAGATCAGTGCATCACCTCTACAGCATGGAGAACTCTGATGTATTGCATTCAGAACCACTGTACTTTACAACCAATGCTTCACTCACAGACCCAACCCATCTGTGCAGTTACGTGGCAAAACTTAACTGCATAGGGACCATCAACATATTGCGTGCTGTGACAAGGATTAAGGTACTTTTGTTCAGCAGGGCCTGTGTGGATCCTATATCTGGCCTGCCCCCCATGGCAGGCAGCCTAAACTCTTCACCTTGTCTCGTTTCAGCACGAGCAAGTAACTGTTTAGCGGCGTTTTGCTTTACAGGGCTATACTTGCATTTAAACTTTATAAATTCATATCACAACTTCTACTGGATAGAACTTTGTTGTTTTGGTCTTGCTTTATTTATAAAATCATAATATATTTTTCTAACCTGTTGTGGAGTCTTTTTGTAGTGTAGTCACTGTGTTGTTTCTTAAGTATTGCACAATCACTTCAGACATTGCCTCTTAAATTAATCCTGACTGCTCTGGCCAAGCTACCAGAGGCTGAGCATAGGATAATTTAGGGTGTGTTGTGCCTTATCATGACTGAGATTGTGGTCCCTTCTTAGATGTGGTGCGTATCTCTGCTAACTGGAGACCCAATTTCTAACATTGGTGGCAGTGGTGGGATAGGACCTATGTTTGTGCAATACCTAGCAGTAAAATGCTGTACACTACAATCCATATCAAAGGCCAA
This sequence comes from Pleurodeles waltl, assembly GCF_031143425.1. Lineage (NCBI taxonomy): Eukaryota > Metazoa > Chordata > Amphibia > Caudata > Salamandridae > Pleurodeles > Pleurodeles waltl. The sequence continues at coordinate 287,305,981 of NC_090448.1, read as the reverse complement.
GCCAATGTTCTTCCTATTTCTCCCTGATTTGCAATTTTTAATTTGTCCTCTAAATCATGTCTCTGCCTGCTGGTTCTACATCTAGAGACATGGAATTTGAGATGGCCAATTTGGATACTGGCCAAAACATGTGAATACACTGTTCCATAAATTGCATTCATCACAAACAATTTGAAGAGGAAACAGCATCCTGGGACCAGTTTCAGGGTATCACCCCTCATCAGCCAGGCTACCTTTAATCCAGTAGCACAGTGAGCATGGGACCAAGCTAGCCTGGCTGATGAGCAGTGATACCAGGAAAGTGGCCTCAAGATGCGTGTTTCCAGTCCAGGTAGGACCTGGCCTGGCAATTCAAGCTGGACTGTACCCATGGGGATTAGGGTCAAGATTGATTTGCATATGGCTGGTTCAAATGGGTCAAAACTGGGGTGGTGAGCAAAATAACGATCCGTGACTAGGAGTGAATGTTTGCATTGTTCAGCATTCAGTCCATCATCTGTTCTTATTGTTTTTGTACCCTAAGTGGGAAGAGTATGCCCAGACATGGGTCCTGTGTTCATTGTGCCACTGGATTCAAGCTAGCTTGGCTCATGGGGGTGATACCCCAAAACAGGCCACAGGATGCTTGTTTCTGGTAAGAGGAGGACATGGCCTAACAGTTTGGATTGGACAGTTCCAATGGGGAGCAGGGTTAAGAAGGATTAGCATATGACCGGGTCCAAACTGGGGTGGTGTGTTGAGCAAAATAACAATGGATTAAACCCAGATCTGTTATTGGGGTAATGTTTGCATAGTTCAGCATTCTGTCCATCATCTGTTCTTTTTTCTTTTGTCACCCTAAGCATGAAGGGTATGGCCAGACATGGGTCTCGTGCTCACTGTGCCACTAGATTCAAGCTAGCTTGGCTGATGAGGGGTGATACCCTGAAATCAGTCACATGAGGATTGTTTCCAGTCCAAGGAGGATCTGGCCTTGCAGTTCGGGCTGGATTGTTCCCATCTCAAGCAGGGTCAAGACAGAGGTGGCTTGGAGAGAAAAATAATAATGAATTAAATCCAAGTATGTGGCTGGGTATGAATGTTTGCATTGTTTGCCATTCCGTCCATCACCTGTTCTTTATGTTTTATCATCAGGCATGCTCCTCACCAGTTCAGCATGGCTATGCCTGACGGGCCCCAGATAAAGGGCTCTTTGCCATAGATCTTTTTGACTGGTGCCAGGGAATCAAAAACAATAATATCCTAAAGTGTGTGGTGGTGAGAAATTGGAGAGTCTTGAGCTAAAATTGACTATAGGCGTTGTATTAATCTTTTACTATGAACAAGGGTACCTATGTCAAGATTGAAAACAAAATGAAGAGGACACCTGAGGTAATGCACCAATCTTCTATTAATAGAAAGCTTTGTATGGAATAGCAAACTACGAAGTACTTGTCGACATGTTTCATGCCTCAGTAGTTCATACAGATCAGGTGACGTTTGTTCAGGACCACAAGAGAGATCAAAATGGCTTCGTCCTCACTATAAAAGAGAAAGATTGCTCTCAAAGTAGGGTGTTTCTGCATAGTAGTGCCATTTACAGCTATCATATGTATTCCCTATATCAGCTAACCTGAAAAACAGCACAAAAAATATAATTATGTGACTTGACTGTTTTGTGGACTTGACCCATGTCCATTCTCAAGCAGTGTCCACATCCACACATATTGTGAGCTGAATTAAAGTGAGAAAATGCAAAACTCATGCCTTCACATCGCTAGGAGAACATTGAAATGTAATGTTGTTAATTTTACCATCTCAAACATGGAGCAGTAGTCTTACCCTCCTAAAGTTAGGAAAGGGCTTATTGGGTAATCCTGGGCTGTACAGCTCCTGCAAAACTAGTTTAATGATTTAACAAAAAAGAAAAAACATATAAAAATAACAGATTAAAAAGTAAAAAGTAGCCTCTACGATATATTGAGGCAGTAATTGTGTCAAAAATAGGTTTTGCTAACTGAATTGTTGCTTCAAATGTTAAAGGAACCTTAACTGGAACTTTGATGTTGGTAATGCAAAGGGTATCTGTCTCTATGTATATCAAAATCATACTAAAGTCACACTTACTGAAAACATACACACGGGGAGGGGACAGACGTCCTCAGGGAACAATTATAAACATGTCAGCTGGCTGTATAAAATTAGCAAAGTGTTACTGTAGCATGTATCAAAGGAATGAGAGAATGGTGGTCTTGTGTAACTTAGAGTGGTTTCAAGATTTATTGGCATGACCACAGGTTGTCTTGGCCAGATGTCGCATATTAGTAATGTTTGCTTCCACCTGGCAGACGCCCTCACCCATGCAATAACCAACAGGAATAATGGCCCCAGTACAGTGATGAAGGTAGATAAGTAAAAATGCTCCAGAACAGGGATATCACAAGAATGCTAAGAGGCTCCAGAATAGTAAGGTTATTCTCTGCCCAGGGGCGTGCATCTATCTAGCAAGAGATGGCGAGCGTTAATAACACCACCACAAAGATAAAGGCAGGTAAGTAAAAATATTTCCGCCCAGTGAAATAACAAGGACGCTGCAGGGCTCCGCTAAGGTGAGGTTGATGCCTGCCCAGGAGTTTGCGTATAACTAGCCCAGGTTGGTGAGCCTCAAGTTGTAATAGAAAAAGGGAGCGTCCGAGATGCTCTCCAAAGCTATAAGGAAGTGTGCAGTGAAGTCCCACTTACTTGTTGTCTTGTGGGCTATAGGCTGCCGTCCTTACATTTACCAGCTGTCCACGATCCCAAAAGTAACCCTGGATGTGGTACTGAGGCTAATAAGGTATCATAGGAGGAGGGAGCACTCTTATTGGATGCCAAGCCCGATATCGGCTTGGTTGTCAGGAGCCTGCCTTGGATTTTTGGATTCTTAAACAGTACCCAAGCTTAAAGACTTTTACAAAGAAATGCGAGTCTGTAACAAAGGGGCCACTGAGAAGGTGAAAAGACACTGAGGGCCTGGGCAGAAGCCTGCTCCAAAGAGAATGATGGGTTAGGAGAGTCTGGGAATGGCTCTTCTGAACAACAATCTTCAATTGATAGTTAATGACTTTCTTCTTCCTTGCGAGCAGAAGCACTGAATCTTGGTCTCTATAACTATTATCGACCCCATGGAGGCCGCCTTGCTATTTTGCGATCTCTGTGCCTTTTTTTAAGATAAGTTAGAATAAGTTGTCACTGCTAAAATGTCTGTTAGCATAGTTTTCACATATTGTTCTATTTTTACATGTATTGTCGATTCTGAGAAACCTGTAATGCGTAGGTTATTGCGGCGGAACTGCTCCTCTAAGTCCTCATTCTTCACCTGTCTGATCCCTGGAACGTTTCCCTATTCAAGCACTTGGTGCCCATCATGTGTATGTCGTCTTTCTTTGTCAATACGCTTTACTCTGCTGCATTGATGCACATTGCCTGCCTATCTAACTGGAAATTAGGAGACCCATGCATAAGTTCAGTGTATCTAGCATTCCACTGATAGATTGCAGACTCTGCTGCATAGTCAAAAGTGGATTTTCATGTCCTGTCGCACTTTGAGATGATGGATCTGGCTCCCTCAACAAGGCGGGCGGGTAGTGTTGTGCTACCAAAGGCAAATCAAGCTCTCAGGCCCGATTTCCGGCCATTGTGACTGCCAGCATTCTCACTGCTCTGATTCTCCTGTTATTGGGGAGTGATATGCTGGATGGAAGATAATTATTGGATTTTGTCTCTGGACTGGTGAAGCAGCACTAGGGTGTGGCCATCTTGTCGTGGACTCTCTGACACCCCTGTTGTGTGACTTCTTAGCCCTTGCTACTTACCCACCCCACATGCACACACATTGAATGTCAGCTCAAAGATCTAGAGTGTCACACAGAATTCCTCTTCAGGCCATATGAGATTATCTATGTCGAGCCTACATCATCCCTTCTTTGGCTTATCAGAGCCTTCTTATGCTCTTGAGATTCTCTTTGCTGATTGTCATGTGCCTGTGACTCCTGGCTCCTCCTGCGTCCCCTAGTTTTGGGTCATCTGGCCATTTTTGCTTTGTGGTCCTCTTGGTCCTAGTCACCATGTCTTGATTCTCCTCACCGTCAACCTCCTAGCACTGGCACCGCAGGTTCTGATCAATCTTTCTTCTCGTGTCCTGGCACTCTTAGTCTTGGTCCTCCTAGTTTGGGTTGTCCTTGTTCTACTGGATCTGTTCCTTATCCATTTATTTCTATAAGTACTGCAACCATTGATCTAAGTCCTCTCACTCCTGGATCGCCATGTTTGGGTCCTCCTGAGCGTGGTCAATTTGGCCCTTGCTCTGCTTTCCGCTATTAATACTTCCACTTTGTCTTCCAGATGCTGGTTGGCCTTCTGTGAAAAATAGGATTGTTGATTGACCGGAGTGTAAGCCCTGGTCACGCAACAGCCACAATCCCTCGCAGGGTGAACCACAAAAAGCCATTAAATTAGCCTGTGTTTAACCCTTGGTAGCTTAGCACGAAAAGCAGTCAGATATAACTTAGAGGCAATGTGAAAGGATTTATGCAGCACACAAACAGTAATAAAGTGAAAACTCAACAAAATAAAAATCCCAAACCTATTTAGAAAAATAGAGCAAATGTTAATAAACTATTTGACAGCAAAATGACAAAAATCCAATTAGTCAAACCGGATTGATGAATTTGTATACTTTAAAGTTCAAAATAGCTCATAAAATGCAAAAAGCGGCAACTGCAGACATCTGGTGACACTAGGACAGTGCAAAGTTAAGGTCAACCATGATGAGAGAATGTTTAGATACACCAAGGGGATTGGGCCCGCTCGGTGATTACATTTGGACTCAAAACAAGTTTGAAGAAAAAGTCTCAGGGAAGGTAGAAATTCAGCAGGGCTAATTTGTCTGAGAAGGGGCGCCGTTATTGGATAGCCATGGGGCAAAGCAGTAGTGACATTTTTTACCTTCAGAATTAGTTGTCAAGATGGACGTTGAAAATCCCCAGCAGTATGAAGCAGAAGGCTGTGGCCCGAAAGCAATTCCACAAGGTCAGATACCCATAGGGTAAAAGATCGCTGAAAGCATTGGTGTTGTTATATGGGGACTCGTAACCTAGAGCAGTTCCAATTTAAAGGGCCTAAGGCTGCTGGTAGTCTATTGTCATAGAACATTGGAGGTTTAGCAGCTAAATCTAGCATTCTTGAATGGTCCCACTTGCAATTGATGCAGGAAACTCCTGGAACTTCAAAGAACCTTTCTGGAATCATCTCCCACCTTCTAGGAGCATGGCACTGGGTTTAAAAAGAGGGCTCTCAGACCCAGTGTGCAGTTCACTACAGGACCTGCGGAACGAATCTCAGACGACTGCATGATGCTGTGACCTGCCATGCACTTCGCCAGAGTGCTGGTGTACCTGGAGGGACTGCTTTTCTGCCTGAAGCCTGCTTGGAACTTTCAGAGGCCAGCCCTGCATCACCATGTGCACCCAGGACTTCAGAAGTGACTCCAAGGGCTAGTTTAGCTGGTCTCCTGTTCTGAGCTACAGGGGCATAACAGACTCCCACAATCCTAAACCTGTACCTGGACCCGGCCTGAATGAGGCTTTAACCTCCAAGAGGTCTCAATCCATTCCTGGGCCCATGGTTGTGGTGCTAAGGGTGCCTAGGTGGTGATTTTCCAAAACTGAGAACTTGCTATTTTGAACCTTAAAATCTCAAAATGTAAGTTGTGAATAGTTCTTTTGTAAGAAGGGAGATGTGTGGTGTGTTAACACTATTGTTCTTGAGAACCCTAAGCATGTCATTGTTCTTTGGAATACTTAGAAAGATTGCTTGTGAATTGGCAGTTGTCCTGGCTAGCTTCTGTGCTCAGGGTGCATTCAAGAAAGCTTCAGTTTTTACCTGATTATGTGAGGAATTTTCATTACTTCACCACACTGGCAGCGATCTTAGTGAAACCGGGAGGGAAGGAGTACCTCAATTGATCACGGCATCAGATATTGTATTTGGACATTGTCTGGTGGTCTTTTGACAAAATGTTTCAGCTTCACAGTATTACTGAGGTGGTGTGTATATAGTTTGAAGAAAGTAAGGTGTTTCATGACCACTACAAGGAAGATGGGATTACAATTTGGCTGACTACAGCAATGGACTGTAGAAAACATTATGGTTGATGTTGGCAGCCATTTTGGATGAGGCATGTTTAACCACTCTGCCAGTACTGGAATCACCTACACAGAAAAGCCTGAGAGTCCTGGCGGACATCTGAGAGGAGTCAAGAGCAAGGAGTCATTACTACTGACTGTAGAAAAAAAACAGACTGTTGGATGGCCATTTTAACTTGTGCTTTTTGAGTCTTTCTATTGTATTTTTGTTGGTTATTTTGAATCGGGCAAGTGATATAATTTCGACATCAAGAAAGAAGTGTTTAGATGTGACAAGGTTGCATTTACTTATTAAGGTCTTCTTATCAAATCAACGTGAAGGAAATATTTATCTTATTATCGGAGCAAAACAGGAAAATATACTGTTGCCTGCAGGAGAGAAGGAGTGAATGGAAGAACATTTTTAGGAATTTTGCTGGAGTGCATACAGTGCAGCACCACTTTTCTTGCGCCCTTCAAATCCCCCCTAATGCCATCATGCATGCGTCATATTTAAAATACAACACACCATGTCGGTAGTTGGGGGACTAGCATCAGAATTTCTGATGCTAGTCCGACGCTTTATTCACATCACCACTTCTCAACCTTGATCCTACAGTAGTCCACTCTTCTCCCCTCACCATTCTAAGGTAAGCTCCCTATACAACTGATGGAATGTACTAACATTCTACAGACTGAGGGAAAAATAGGAACATAATAACTACTTGGATATACTACAACGAAATATAAATGTTCACATGTAAGCTTGGAGGAGATAAGTAGATTACTATATCATATAAAAGGATTATTTCCCTTCAAGACTATAATTTTGTAGTTGAATATATCCCGGGTGTGGAAAATCATTCTGCAGACTATATTTTATGGTTAGTGAGGGTTAATGAGATGCAATTATGTTTAAGTTTTTAGTGACTAAGTATGGATATGGAAGTGTAGAGGTGCGTAAGAAAATGTATGAAGTACAAAAACTTTAATAAGATTTTGATTACTCATCATACTCCCATGGTATGTAGAAAACGTCCGACTTATTTTGGGATGAATTTGCAGAGGGTCTTCTGAAAGGGAAACACCATACTCCTTATCTAAATAGTTCTTCTTGATTTCTACTCCAGATGGTCAAAGTCACTTTTGTCTTAGATATTTCATCATACAGTATAATCACATTTCTAGACAAAACTTTTAAAAGAGAAAGTTATCCTAATGTTATACTGACTGATAATAGACCCCAGGTCTGCTCCAGTGAATTTGGTAATTTTCTTAAAAGTTGTGGAATACCTCGTAAAACAGTTCTAATATAATCCTGAAACTAATGGTGCAGTAGATAGAATGAATATGACATAAAGAAAACATCAGTTGGCTAAGGCTAATGGATGTGATGGGCAGAAGTCTTTGCAAGACAGTCACTGAGTGTCATTTGTCACTACTTGCTTCTGCAGGGAGGACTCACTTTGAACTCTTTAAGGGAGAGGCTCCTTGTACATCATTGGGTACTGGTTGGATTAAATGGGGGTAAAAGTGCAACATTTATTGGTGCATGTGAGTGGAGAGAGAGTTGTAGTTATAAAAGAAGATACATTTAAATTTGATAAGGAAAATGTGAAATAATAGCGCCTGTTGGCTCTGCACCCTGGCCTAAATTTACAAGAGTTTTTAGGGTTGTGAAACTTTTCAAGAATCTTATAAAATCTGATGACGGCAGAATATGGAATATAAATATTGTTGGAAAACGGCCCCCTCTGTAGGGCCACCCCAAACATTTCTTCCTGCTCCTCTTTTTCTGACCTGATTTTTGTTGGCTTTAGGACTCTGAGCACTTTACCACTGCTAACCAGTGTTGGGGTGCATGTACTCTCTCCCTAGATCATGGTATTATTAGCTCATTCCATTCATCATCTGTTCCTTTTAATATTGGCTCATACCCAATCGCCACCCTTAACCTAGATATAAGTCCCAAGTGAAGTGGACTGCATGTGCCCAGGGCCTGTAAATTTGGTGCTACTTCTGGGCCTGCAGCACTGATTGTCCCACCCACATAAGTAGCCCCGTAACCATGTTTCAGGCCTGTTATTTTAGAGCTTGTGTGTGCAGTTTTCACTGTCATTTTGACCTGGCAAGTTACACCTCTTGCCAGGCCTAAACCTTCTCTTTTTATACTTATACGTCACCCCTCAGGTAGGCCATACTCAACCCCGAGAGCAGGATGCAATGTACTTAAAAGGTAAAACATACTTTTATGCTTAAAATGTCCTAGTAATGAAAGAATCTCCAGTTTAATTTTCACTTTACAAGGCATAGCTCTCCCATAGGTTAACATTTGGATTACCTTATTACATTCCTGATGGGCCACATGCAGGCTGATGGGTCTTCCTGGTATGTATGGGAGGGAGGAGCTGACTCTTGCTCCTAAAAAGGCTCGGACTGTCCCCACACAAAGAGCCGCACATCCCCCTATAGTGAGTCTGGAGCCAGGGCCTCCTGTTGTCTAAGTCTATGCGACACAAAATATTTAGAACCCTCCAGTTCCAACCCTTGGGCTTACATGCTTGTGAGTCTGTCCTGCAAAGGGGTTCCACCCCAGAGCTGGACCCTTGGAAGTGGAACTTGGGGTTTACGCCAGTAAAACTGCTGCATCCTCTGCTGCGAGAGTAGAATAGACGCATCGCCACTATTGCAGGAACAGGACTGGCAGAGCACACTTGGAACAATTGCATTGCACTCAGAACCACCGCTCCATAACTGCCGCGTCACCACCATTGCGCGAAGAAGATCAGTGCATCACCTCTACAGCATGGAGAACTCTGATGTATTGCATTCAGAACCACTGTACTTTACAACCAATGCTTCACTCACAGACCCAACCCATCTGTGCAGTTACGTGGCAAAACTTAACTGCATAGGGACCATCAACATATTGCGTGCTGTGACAAGGATTAAGGTACTTTTGTTCAGCAGGGCCTGTGTGGATCCTATATCTGGCCTGCCCCCCATGGCAGGCAGCCTAAACTCTTCACCTTGTCTCGTTTCAGCACGAGCAAGTAACTGTTTAGCGGCGTTTTGCTTTACAGGGCTATACTTGCATTTAAACTTTATAAATTCATATCACAACTTCTACTGGATAGAACTTTGTTGTTTTGGTCTTGCTTTATTTATAAAATCATAATATATTTTTCTAACCTGTTGTGGAGTCTTTTTGTAGTGTAGTCACTGTGTTGTTTCTTAAGTATTGCACAATCACTTCAGACATTGCCTCTTAAATTAATCCTGACTGCTCTGGCCAAGCTACCAGAGGCTGAGCATAGGATAATTTAGGGTGTGTTGTGCCTTATCATGACTGAGATTGTGGTCCCTTCTTAGATGTGGTGCGTATCTCTGCTAACTGGAGACCCAATTTCTAACATTGGTGGCAGTGGTGGGATAGGACCTATGTTTGTGCAATACCTAGCAGTAAAATGCTGTACACTACAATCCATATCAAAGGCCAAGCCAATGTTCTTCCTATTTCTCCCTGATTTGCAATTTTTAATTTGTCCTCTAAATCATGTCTCTGCCTGCTGGTTCTACATCTAGAGACATGGAATTTGAGATGGCCAATTTGGATACTGGCCAAAACATGTGAATACACTGTTCCATAAATTGCATTCATCACAAACAATTTGAAGAGGAAACAGCATCCTGGGACCAGTTTCAGGGTATCACCCCTCATCAGCCAGGCTACCTTTAATCCAGTAGCACAGTGAGCATGGGACCAAGCTAGCCTGGCTGATGAGCAGTGATACCAGGAAAGTGGCCTCAGGATGCGTGTTTCCAGTCCAGGTAGGACCTGGCCTGGCAATTCAAGCTGGACTGTACCCATGGGGATTAGGGTCAAGATTGATTTGCATATGGCTGGTTCAAATGGGTCAAAACTGGGGTGGTGAGCAAAATAACGATCCGTGACTAGGAGTGAATGTTTGCATTGTTCAGCATTCAGTCCATCATCTGTTCTTATTGTTTTTGTACCCTAAGTGGGAAGAGTATGCCCAGACATGGGTCCTGTGTTCATTGTGCCACTGGATTCAAGCTAGCTTGGCTCATGGGGGTGATACCCCAAAACAGGCCACAGGATGCTTGTTTCTGGTAAGAGGAGGACATGGCCTAACAGTTTGGATTGGACAGTTCCCATGGGGAGCAGGGTTAAGAAGGATTAGCATATGGCCGGGTCCAAACTGGGGTGGTGTGTTGAGCAAAATAACAATGGATTAAACCCAGATCTGTTATTGGGGTAATGTTTGCATAGTTCAGCATTCTGTCCATCATCTGTTCTTTTTTCTTTTGTCACCCTAAGCATGAAGGGTATGGCCAGACATGGGTCTCGTGCTCACTGTGCCACTAGATTCAAGCTAGCTTGGCTGATGAGGGGTGATACCCTGAAATCAGTCACATGAGGATTGTTTCCAGTCCAAGGAGGATCTGGCCTTGCAGTTCGGGCTGGATTGTTCCCATCTCAAGCAGGGTCAAGACAGAGGTGGCTTGGAGAGAAAAATAATAATGAATTAAATCCAAGTATGTGGCTGGGTATGAATGTTTGCATTGTTTGCCATTCCGTCCATCACCTGTTCTTTATGTTTTATCATGAGGCATGCTCCTCACCAGTTCAGCATGGCTATGCCTGACGGGCCCCAGATAAAGGGCTCTTTGCCATAGATCTTTTTGACTGGTGCCAGGGAATCAAAAACAATAATATCCTAAAGTGTGTGGTGGTGAGAAATTGGAGAGTCTTGAGCTAAAATTGACTATAGGCGTTGTATTAATCTTTTACTATGAACAAGGGTACCTATGTCAAGATTGAAAACAAAATGAAGAGGACACCTGAGGTAATGCACCAATCTTCTATTAATAGAAAGCTTTGTATGGAATAGCAAACTACGAAGTACTTGTCGACATGTTTCATGCCTCAGTAGTTCATACAGATCAGGTGACGTTTGTTCAGGACCACAAGAGAGATCAAAATGGCTTCGTCCTCACTATAAAAGAGAAAGATTGCTCTCAAAGTAGGGTGTTTCTGCATAGTAGTGCCATTTACAGCTATCATATGTATTCCCTATATCAGCTAACCTGAAAAACAGCACAAAAAATATAATTATGTGACTTGACTGTTTTGTGGACTTGACCCATGTCCATTCTCAAGCAGTGTCCACATCCACACATATTGTGAGCTGAATTAAAGTGAGAAAATGCAAAACTCATGCCTTCACATCGCTAGGAGAACATTGAAATGTAATGTTGTTAATTTTACCATCTCAAACATGGAGCAGTAGTCTTACCCTCCTAAAGTTAGGAAAGGGCTTATTGGGTAATCCTGGGCTGTACAGCTCCTACAAAACTAGTTTAATGATTTAACAAAAAAGAAAAAACATATAAAAATAACAGATTAAAAAGTAAAAAGTAGCCTCTACGATATATTGAGGCAGTAATTGTGTCAAAAATAGGTTTTGCTAACTGAATTGTTGCTTCAAATGTTAAAGGAACCTTAACTGGAACTTTGATGTTGGTAATGCAAAGGGTATCTGTCTCTATGTATATCAAAATCATACTAAAGTCACACTTACTGAAAACATACACACGGGGAGGGGACAGACGTCCTCAGGGAACAATTATAAACATGTCAGCTGGCTGTATAAAATTAGCAAAGTGTTACTGTAGCATGTATCAAAGGAATGAGAGAATGGTGGTCTTGTGTAACTTAGAGTGGTTTCAAGATTTATTGGCATGACCACAGGTTGTCTTGGCCAGATGTCGCATATTAGTAATGTTTGCTTCCACCTGGCAGACGCCCTCACCCATGCAATAACCAACAGGAATAATGGCCCCAGTACAGTGATGAAGGTAGATAAGTAAAAATGCTCCAGAACAGGGATATCACAAGAATGCTAAGAGGCTCCAGAATAGTAAGGTTATTCTCTGCCCAGGGGCGTGCATCTATCTAGCAAGAGATGGCGAGCGTTAATAACACCACCACAAAGATAAAGGCAGGTAAGTAAAAATATTTCCGCCCAGTGAAATAACAAGGACGCTGCAGGGCTCCGCTAAGGTGAGGTTGATGCCTGCCCAGGAGTTTGCGTATAACTAGCCCAGGTTGGTGAGCCTCAAGTTGTAATAGAAAAAGGGAGCGTCCGAGATGCTCTCCAAAGCTATAAGGAAGTGTGCAGTGAAGTCCCACTTACTTGTTGTCTTGTGGGCTATAGGCTGCCGTCCTTACATTTACCAGCTGTCCACGATCCCAAAAGTAACCCTGGATGTGGTACTGAGGCTAATAAGGTATCATAGGAGGAGGGAGCACTCTTATTGGATGCCAAGCCCGATATCGGCTTGGTTGTCAGGAGCCTGCCTTGGATTTTTGGATTCTTAAACAGTACCCAAGCTTAAAGACTTTTACAAAGAAATGCGAGTCTGTAACAAAGGGGCCACTGAGAAGGTGAAAAGACACTGAGGGCCTGGGCAGAAGCCTGCTCCAAAGAGAATGATGGGTTAGGAGAGTCTGGGAATGGCTCTTCTGAACAACAATCTTCAATTGATAGTTAATGACTTTCTTCTTCCTTGCGAGCAGAAGCACTGAATCTTGGTCTCTATAACTATTATCGACCCCATGGAGGCCGCCTTGCTATTTTGCGATCTCTGTGCCTTTTTTTAAGATAAGTTAGAATAAGTTGTCACTGCTAAAATGTCTGTTAGCATAGTTTTCACATATTGTTCTATTTTTACATGTATTGTCGATTCTGAGAAACCTGTAATGCGTAGGTTATTGCGGCGGAACTGCTCCTCTAAGTCCTCATTCTTCACCTGTCTGATCCCTGGAACGTTTCCCTATTCAAGCACTTGGTGCCCATCATGTGTATGTCGTCTTTCTTTGTCAATACGCTTTACTCTGCTGCATTGATGCACATTGCCTGCCTATCTAACTGGAAATTAGGAGACCCATGCATAAGTTCAGTGTATCTAGCATTCCACTGATAGATTGCAGACTCTGCTGCATAGTCAAAAGTGGATTTTCATGTCCTGTCGCACTTTGAGATGATGGATCTGGCTCCCTCAACAAGGCGGGCGGGTAGTGTTGTGCTACCAAAGGCAAATCAAGCTCTCAGGCCCGATTTCCGGCCATTGTGACTGCCAGCATTCTCACTGCTCTGATTCTCCTGTTATTGGGGAGTGATATGCTGGATGGAAGATAATTATTGGATTTTGTCTCTGGACTGGTGAAGCAGCACTAGGGTGTGGCCATCTTGTCGTGGACTCTCTGACACCCCTGTTGTGTGACTTCTTAGCCCTTGCTACTTACCCACCCCACATGCACACACATTGAATGTCAGCTCAAAGATCTAGAGTGTCACACAGAATTCCTCTTCAGGCCATATGAGATTATCTATGTGGAGCCTACATCATCCCTTCTTTGGCTTATCAGAGCCTTCTTATGCTCTTGAGATTCTCTTTGCTGATTGTCATGTGCCTGTGACTCCTGGCTCCTCCTGCGTCCCCTAGTTTTGGGTCATCTGGCCCTTTTTGCTTTGTGGTCCTCTTGGTCCTAGTCACCATGTCTTGATTCTCCTCACCGTCAACCTCCTAGCACTGGCACCGCAGGTTCTGATCAATCTTTCTTCTCGTGTCCTGGCACTCTTAGTCTTGGTCCTCCTGGTTTGGGTTGTCCTTGTTCTACTGGATCTGTTCCTTATCCATTTATTTCTATAAGTACTGCAACCATTGATCTAAGTCCTCTCACTCCTGGATCGCCATGTTTGGGTCCTCCTGAGCGTGGTCAATTTGGCCCTTGCTCTGCTTTCCGCTATTAATACTTCCACTTTGTCTTCCAGATGCTGGTTGGCCTTCTGTGAGAAATAGGATTGTTGATTGACCGGAGTGTAAGCCCTGGTCACGCAACAAACACAATCCCTCGCAGGGTGAACCACAAAAAGCCATTAAATTAGCCTGTGTTTAACCCTTGGTAGCTTAGCACGAAAAGCAGTCAGATATAACTTAGAGGCAATGTGAAAGGATTTATGCAGCACACAAACAGTAATAAAGTGAAAACTCAACAAAATAAAAATCCCAAACCTATTTAGAAAAATAGAGCAAATGTTAATAAACTATTTGACAGCAAAATGACAAAAATCCAATTAGTCAAACCGGATTGATGAATTTGTATACTTTAAAGTTCAAAATAGCGCATAAAATGCAAAAAGCGGCAACTGCAGACATCTGATGACACTAGGACAGTGCAAAGTTAAGGTCAACCATGATGAGAGAATGTTTAGATACACCAAGGGGATTGGGCCCGCTTGGTGATTACATTTGGACTCAAAACAAGTTTGAAGAAAAAGTCTCAGGGAAGGTAGAAATTCAGCAGGGCTAATTTGTCTGAGAAGGGGCGCCGTTATTGGATAGCCATGGGGCAAAGCAGTAGTGACATTTTTTACCTTCAGAATTAGTTGTCAAGATGGACGTTGAAAATCCCCAGCAGTATGAAGCAGAAGGCTGTGGCCCGAAAGCAATTCCACAAGGTCAGATACCCATAGGGTAAAAGATCGCTGAAAGCATTGGTGGTGTTATATGGGGACTCGTAACCTAGAGCAGTTCCAATTTAAAGGGCCTAAGGCTGCTGGTAGTCTATTGTCATAGAACATTGCAGGTTTAGCAGCTAAATCTAGCATTCTTGAATGGTCCCACTTGCAATTGATGCAGGAAACTCCTGGAACTTCAAAGAACCTTTCTGGAATCATCTCCCACCTTCTAGGAGCATGGCACTGGGTTTAAAAAGAGGGCTCTCAGACCCAGTGTGCAGTTCACTACAGGACCTGCGGAACGAATCTCAGACGACTGCATGATGCTGTGACCTGCCATGCACTTCGCCAGAGTGCTGGTGTACCTGGAGGGACTGCTTTCCTGCCTGAAGCCTGCTTGGAACTTTCAGAGGCCAGCCCTGCATCACCATGTGCACCCAGGACTTCAGAAGTGACTCCAAGGGCTAGTTTAGCTGGTCTCCTGTTCTGAGCTACAGGGGCATAACAGACTCCCACAATCCTAAACCTGTACCTGGACCCGGCCTGAATGAGGCTTTAACCTCCAAGAGGTCTCAATCCATTCCTGGGCCCATGGTTGTGGTGCTAAGGGTGCCTAGGTGGTGATTTTCCAAAACTGAGAACTTGCTATTTTGAACCTTAAAATCTCAAAATGTAAGTTGTGAATAGTTCTTTTGTAAGAAGGGAGATGTGTGGTGTGTTAACACTATTGTTCTTGAGAACCCTAAGCATTTCATTGTTCTTTGGAATACTTAGAAAGATTGCTTGTGAATTGGCAGTTGTCCTGGCTAGCTTCTGTGCTCAGGGTGCATTCAAGAAAGCTTCAGTTTTTACCTGATTATGTGAGGAATTTTCATTACTTCACCACACTGGCAGCGATCTTAGTGAAACCGGGAGGGAAGGAGTACCTCAATTGATCACGGCATCAGATATTGTATTTGGACATTGTCTGGTGGTCTTTTGACAAAATGTTTCAGCTTCACAGTATTACCGAGGTGGTGTGTATATAGTTTGAAGAAAGTAAGGTGTTTCATGACCACTACAAGGAAGATGGGATTACAATTTGGCTGACTACAGCAATGGACTGTAGAAAACATTATGGTTGATGTTGGCAGCCATTTTGGATGAGGCATGTTTAACCACTCTGCCAGTACTGGAATCACCTACACAGAAAAGCCTGAGAGTCCTGGCGGACATCTGAGAGGAGTCAAGAGCAAGGAGTCATTACTACTGACTGTAGAAAAAAAACAGACTGTTGGATGGCCATTTTAACTTGTGCTTTTTGAGTCTTTCTATTGTATTTTTGTTGGTTATTTTGAGTCGGGCAAGTGATATAATTTCGACATCAAGAAAGAAGTGTTTAGATGTGACAAGGTTGCATTTACTTATTAAGGTCTTCTTATCAAATCAACGTGAAGGAAATATTTATCTTATTATCGGAGCAAAACAGGAAAATATACTGTTGCCTGCAGGAGAGAAGGAGTGAATGGAAGAACATTTTTAGGAATTTTGCTGGAGTGCATACAGTGCAGCACCACTTTTCTTGCGCCCTTCAAATCCCCCCTAATGCCATCATGCATGCGTCATATTTAAAATACAACACACCATGTCGGTAGTTGGGGGACTAGCATCAGAATTTCTGATGCTAGTCCGACGCTTTATTCACATCACCACTTCTCAACCTTGATCCTACAGTAGTCCACTCTTCTCCCCTCACCATTCTAAGGTAAGCTCCCTATACAACTGATGGAATGTACTAACATTCTACAGACTGAGGGAAAAATAGGAACATAATAACTACTTGGATATACTACAACGAAATATAAATGTTCACATGTAAGCTTGGAGGAGATAAGTAGATTACTATATCATATAAAAGGATTATTTCCCTTCAAGACTATAATTTTGTAGTTGAATATATCCCGGGTGTGGAAAATCATTCTGCAGACTATATTTTATGGTTAGTGAGGGTTAATGAGATGCAATTATGTTTAAGTTTTTAGTGACTAAGTATGGATATGGAAGTGTAGAGGTGCGTAAGAAAATGTATGAAGTACAAAAACTTTAATAAGATTTTGATTACTCATCATACTCCCATGGTATGTAGAAAACGTCCGACTTATTTTGGGATGAATTTGCAGAGGGTCTTCTGAAAGGGAAACACCATACTCCTTATCTAAATAGTTCTTCTTGATTTCTACTCCAGATGGTCAAAGTCACTTTTGTCTTAGATATTTCATCATACAGTATAATCACATTTCTAGACAAAACTTTTAAAAGAGAAAGTTATCCTAATGTTATACTGACTGATAATAGACCCCAGGTCTGCTCCAGTGAATTTGGTAATTTTCTTAAAAGTTGTGGAATACCTCGTAAAACAGTTCTAATATAATCCTGAAACTAATGGTGCAGTAGATAGAATGAATATGACATAAAGAAAACATCAGTTGGCTAAGGCTAATGGATGTGATGGGCAGAAGTCTTTGCAAGACAGTCACTGAGTGTCATTTGTCACTACTTGCTTCTGCAGGGAGGACTCACTTTGAACTCTTTAAGGGAGAGGCTCCTTGTACATCATTGGGTACTGGTTGGATTAAATGGGGGTAAAAGTGCAACATTTATTGGTGCATGTGAGTGGAGAGAGAGTTGTAGTTATAAAAGAAGATACATTTAAATTTGATAAGGAAAATGTGAAATAATAGCGCCTGTTGGCTCTGCACCCTGGCCTAAATTTACAAGAGTTTTTAGGGTTGTGAAACTTTTCAAGAATCTTATAAAATCTGATGACGGCAGAATATGGAATATAAATATTGTTGGAAAACGGCCCCCTCTGTAGGGCCACCCCAAACATTTCTTCCTGCTCCTCTTTTTCTGACCTGATTTTTGTTGGCTTTAGGACTCTGAGCACTTTACCACTGCTAACCAGTGTTGGGGTGCATGTACTCTCTCCCTAGATCATGGTATTATTAGCTCATTCCATTCATCATCTGTTCCTTTTAATATTGGCTCATACCCAATCGCCACCCTTAACCTAGATATAAGTCCCAAGTGAAGTGGACTGCATGTGCCCAGGGCCTGTAAATTTGGTGCTACTTCTGGGCCTGCAGCACTGATTGTCCCACCCACATAAGTAGCCCCTTAACCATGTTTCAGGCCTGTTATTTTAGAGCTTGTGTGTGCAGTTTTCACTGTCATTTTGACCTGGCAAGTTACACCTCTTGCCAGGCCTAAACCTTCTCTTTTTATACTTATACGTCACCCCTCAGGTAGGCCATACTCAACCCCGAGAGCAGGATGCAATGTACTTAAAAGGTAAAACATACTTTTATGCTTAAAATGTCCTAGTAATGAAAGAATCTCCAGTTTAATTTTCACTTTACAAGGCATAGCTCTCCCATAGGTTAACATTTGGATTACCTTATTACATTCCTGATGGGCCACATGCAGGCTGATGGGTCTTCCTGGTATGTATGGGAGGGAGGAGCTGACTCTTGCTCCTAAAAAGGCTCGGACTGTCCCCACACAAAGAGCCGCACATCCCCCTATAGTGAGTCTGGAGCCAGGGCCTCCTGTTGTCTAAGTCTATGCGACACAAAATATTTAGAACCCTCCAGTTCCAACCCTTGGGCTTACATGCTTGTGAGTCTGTCCTGCAAAGGGGTTCCACCCCAGAGCTGGACCCTTGGAAGTGGAACTTGGGGTTTACGCCAGTAAAACTGCTGCATCCTCTGCTGCGAGAGTAGAATAGACGCATCGCCACTATTGCAGGAACAGGACTGGCAGAGCACACTTGGAACAATTGCATTGCACTCAGAACCACCGCTCCATAACTGCCGCGTCACCACCATTGCGCGAAGAAGATCAGTGCATCACCTCTACAGCATGGAGAACTCTGATGTATTGCATTCAGAACCACTGTACTTTACAACCAATGCTTCACTCACAGACCCAACCCATCTGTGCAGTTACGTGGCAAAACATAACTGCATAGGGACCATCAACATATTGCGTGCTGTGACAAGGATTAAGGTACTTTTGTTCAGCAGGGCCTGTGTGGATCCTATATCTGGCCTGCCCCCCATGGCAGGCAGCCTAAACTCTTCACCTTGTCTCGTTTCAGCACGAGCAAGTAACTGTTTAGCGGCGTTTTGCTTTACAGGGCTATACTTGCATTTAAACTTTATAAATTCATATCACAACTTCTACTGGATAGAACTTTGTTGTTTTGGTCTTGCTTTATTTATAAAATCATAATATATTTTTCTAACCTGTTGTGGAGTCTTTTTGTAGTGTAGTCACTGTGTTGTTTCTTAAGTATTGCACAATCACTTCAGACATTGCCTCTTAAATTAATCCTGACTGCTCTGGCCAAGCTACCAGAGGCTGAGCATAGGATAATTTAGGGTGTGTTGTGCCTTATCATGACTGAGATTGTGGTCCCTTCTTAGATGTGGTGCGTATCTCTGCTAACTGGAGACCCAATTTCTAACATTGGTGGCAGTGGTGGGATAGGACCTATGTTTGTGCAATACCTAGCAGTAAAATGCTGTACACTACAATCCATATCAAAGGCCAAGCCAATGTTCTTCCTATTTCTCCCTGATTTGCAATTTTTAATTTGTCCTCTAAATCATGTCTCTGCCTGCTGGTTCTACATCTAGAGACATGGAATTTGAGATGGCCAATTTGGATACTGGCCAAAACATGTGAATACACTGTTCCATAAATTGCATTCATCACAAACAATTTGAAGAGGAAACAGCATCCTGGGACCAGTTTCAGGGTATCACCCCTCATCAGCCAGGCTACCTTTAATCCAGTAGCACAGTGAGCATGGGACCAAGCTAGCCTGGCTGATGAGCAGTGATACCAGGAAAGTGGCCTCAGGATGCGTGTTTCCAGTCCAGGTAGGACCTGGCCTGGCAATTCAAGCTGGACTGTACCCATGGGGATTAGGGTCAAGATTGATTTGCATATGGCTGGGTCACATGGGTCAAAACTGGGGTGGTGAGCAAAATAACGATCCGTGACTAGGAGTGAATGTTTGCATTGTTCAGCATTCAGTCCATCATCTGTTCTTATTGTTTTTGTACCCTAAGTGGGAAGAGTATGCCCAGACATGGGTCCTGTGTTCATTGTGCCACTGGATTCAAGCTAGCTTGGCTCATGGGGGTGATACCCCAAAACAGGCCACAGGATGCTTGTTTCTGGTAAGAGGAGGACATGGCCTAACAGTTTGGATTGGACAGTTCCAATGGGGAGCAGGGTTAAGAAGGATTAGCATATGACCGGGTCCAAACTGGGGTGGTGTGTTGAGCAAAATAACAATGGATTAAACCCAGATCTGTTATTGGGGTAATGTTTGCATAGTTCAGCATTCTGTCCATCATCTGTTCTTTTTTCTTTTGTCACCCTAAGCATGAAGGGTATGGCCAGACATGGGTCTCGTGCTCACTGTGCCACTAGATTCAAGCTAGCTTGGCTGATGAGGGGTGATACCCTGAAATCAGTCACATGAGGATTGTTTCCAGTCCAAGGAGGATCTGGCCTTGCAGTTCGGGCTGGATTGTTCCCATCTCAAGCAGGGTCAAGACAGAGGTGGCTTGGAGAGAAAAATAATAATGAATTAAATCCAAGTATGTGGCTGGGTATGAATGTTTGCATTGTTTGCCATTCCGTCCATCACCTGTTCTTTATGTTTTATCATCAGGCATGCTCCTCACCAGTTCAGCATGGCTATGCCTGACGGGCCCCAGATAAAGGGCTCTTTGCCATAGATCTTTTTGACTGGTGCCAGGGAATCAAAAACAATAATATCCTAAAGTGTGTGGTGGTGAGAAATTGGAGAGTCTTGAGCTAAAATTGACTATAGGCGTTGTATTAATCTTTTACTATGAACAAGGGTACCTATGTCAAGATTGAAAACAAAATGAAGAGGACACCTGAGGTAATGCACCAATCTTCTATTAATAGAAAGCTTTGTATGGAATAGCAAACTACGAAGTACTTGTCGACATGTTTCATGCCTCAGTAGTTCATACAGATCAGGTGACGTTTGTTCAGGACCACAAGAGAGATCAAAATGGCTTCGTCCTCACTATAAAAGAGAAAGATTGCTCTCAAAGTAGGGTGTTTCTGCATAGTAGTGCCATTTACAGCTATCATATGTATTCCCTATATCAGCTAACCTGAAAAACAGCACAAAAAATATAATTATGTGACTTGACTGTTTTGTGGACTTGACCCATGTCCATTCTCAAGCAGTGTCCACATCCACACATATTGTGAGCTGAATTAAAGTGAGAAAATGCAAAACTCATGCCTTCACATCGCTAGGAGAACATTGAAATGTAATGTTGTTAATTTTACCATCTCAAACATGGAGCAGTAGTCTTACCCTCCTAAAGTTAGGAAAGGGCTTATTGGGTAATCCTGGGCTGTACAGCTCCTGCAAAACTAGTTTAATGATTTAACAAAAAAGAAAAAACATATAAAAATAACAGATTAAAAAGTAAAAAGTAGCCTCTACGATATATTGAGGCAGTAATTGTGTCAAAAATAGGTTTTGCTAACTGAATTGTTGCTTCAAATGTTAAAGGAACCTTAACTGGAACTTTGATGTTGGTAATGCAAAGGGTATCTGTCTCTATGTATATCAAAATCATACTAAAGTCACACTTACTGAAAACATACACACGGGGAGGGGACAGACGTCCTCAGGGAACAATTATAAACATGTCAGCTGGCTGTATAAAATTAGCAAAGTGTTACTGTAGCATGTATCAAAGGAATGAGAGAATGGTGGTCTTGTGTAACTTAGAGTGGTTTCAAGATTTATTGGCATGACCACAGGTTGTCTTGGCCAGATGTCGCATATTAGTAATGTTTGCTTCCACCTGGCAGACGCCCTCACCCATGCAATAACCAACAGGAATAATGGCCCCAGTACAGTGATGAAGGTAGATAAGTAAAAATGCTCCAGAACAGGGATATCACAAGAATGCCAAGAGGCTCCAGAATAGTAAGGTTATTCTCTGCCCAGGGGCGTGCATCTATCTAGCAAGAGATGGCGAGCGTTAATAACACCACCACAAAGATAAAGGCAGGTAAGTAAAAATATTTCCGCCCAGTGAAATAACAAGGACGCTGCAGGGCTCCGCTAAGGTGAGGTTGATGCCTGCCCAGGAGTTTGCGTATAACTAGCCCAGGTTGGTGAGCCTCAAGTTGTAATAGAAAAAGGGAGCGTCCGAGATGCTCTCCAAAGCTATAAGGAAGTGTGCAGTGAAGTCCCACTTACTTGTTGTCTTGTGGGCTATAGGCTGCCGTCCTTACATTTACCAGCTGTCCACGATCCCAAAAGTAACCCTGGATGTGGTACTGAGGCTAATAAGGTATCATAGGAGGAGGGAGCACTCTTATTGGATGCCAAGCCCGATATTGGCTTGGTTGTCAGGAGCCTGCCTTGGATTTTTGGATTCTTAAACAGTACCCAAGCTTAAAGACTTTTACAAAGAAATGCGAGTCTGTAACAAAGGGGCCACTGAGAAGGTGAAAAGACACTGAGGGCCTGGGCAGAAGCCTGCTCCAAAGAGAATGATGGGTTAGGAGAGTCTGGGAATGGCTCTTCTGAACAACAATCTTCAATTGATAGTTAATGACTTTCTTCTTCCTTGCGAGCAGAAGCACTGAATCTTGGTCTCTATAACTATTATCGACCCCATGGAGGCCGCCTTGCTATTTTGCGATCTCTGTGCCTTTTTTTAAGATAAGTTAGAATAAGTTGTCACTGCTAAAATGTCTGTTAGCATAGTTTTCACATATTGTTCTATTTTTACATGTATTGTCGATTCTGAGAAACCTGTAATGCGTAGGTTATTGCGGCGGAACTGCTCCTCTAAGTCCTCATTCTTCACCTGTCTGATCCCTGGAACGTTTCCCTATTCAAGCACTTGGTGCCCATCATGTGTATGTCGTCTTTCTTTGTCAATACGCTTTACTCTGCTGCATTGATGCACATTGCCTGCCTATCTAACTGGAAATTAGGAGACCCATGCATAAGTTCAGTGTATCTAGCATTCCACTGATAGATTGCAGACTCTGCTGCATAGTCAAAAGTGGATTTTCATGTCCTGTCGCACTTTGAGATGATGGATCTGGCTCCCTCAACAAGGCGGGCGGGTAGTGTTGTGCTACCAAAGGCAAATCAAGCTCTCAGGCCCGATTTCCGGCCATTGTGACTGCCAGCATTCTCACTGCTCTGATTCTCCTGTTATTGGGGAGTGATATGCTGGATGGAAGATAATTATTGGATTTTGTCTCTGGACTGGTGAAGCAGCACTAGGGTGTGGCCATCTTGTCGTGGACTCTCTGACACCCCTGTTGTGTGACTTCTTAGCCCTTGCTACTTACCCACCCCACATGCACACACATTGAATGTCAGCTCAAAGATCTAGAGTGTCACACAGAATTCCTCTTCAGGCCATATGAGATTATCTATGTGGAGCCTACATCATCCCTTCTTTGGCTTATCAGAGCCTTCTTATGCTCTTGAGATTCTCTTTGCTGATTGTCATGTGCCTGTGACTCCTGGCTCCTCCTGCGTCCCCTAGTTTTGGGTCATCTGGCCCTTTTTGCTTTGTGGTCCTCTTGGTCCTAGTCACCATGTCTTGATTCTCCTCACCGTCAACCTCCTAGCACTGGCACCGCAGGTTCTGATCAATCTTTCTTCTCGTGTCCTGGCACTCTTAGTCTTGGTCCTCCTGGTTTGGGTTGTCCTTGTTCTACTGGATCTGTTCCTTATCCATTTATTTCTATAAGTACTGCAACCATTGATCTAAGTCCTCTCACTCCTGGATCGCCATGTTTGGGTCCTCCTGAGCGTGGTCAATTTGGCCCTTGCTCTGCTTTCCGCTATTAATACTTCCACTTTGTCTTCCAGATGCTGGTTGGCCTTCTGTGAGAAATAGGATTGTTGATTGACCGGAGTGTAAGCCCTGGTCACGCAACAGCCACAATCCCTCGCAGGGTGAACCACAAAAAGCCATTAAATTAGCCTGTGTTTAACCCTTGGTAGCTTAGCACGAAAAGCAGTCAGATATAACTTAGAGGCAATGTGAAAGGATTTATGCAGCACACAAACAGTAATAAAGTGAAAACTCAACAAAATAAAAATCCCAAACCTATTTAGAAAAATAGAGCAAATGTTAATAAACTATTTGACAGCAAAATGACAAAAATCCAATTAGTCAAACCGGATTGATGAATTTGTATACTTTAAAGTTCAAAATAGCGCATAAAATGCAAAAAGCGGCAACTGCAGACATCTGATGACACTAGGACAGTGCAAAGTTAAGGTCAACCATGATGAGAGAATGTTTAGATACACCAAGGGGATTGGGCCCGCTCGGTGATTACATTTGGACTCAAAACAAGTTTGAAGAAAAAGTCTCAGGGAAGGTAGAAATTCAGCAGGGCTAATTTGTCTGAGAAGGGGCGCCGTTATTGGATAGCCATGGGGCAAAGCAGTAGTGACATTTTTTACCTTCAGAATTAGTTGTCAAGATGGACGTTGAAAATCCCCAGCAGTATGAAGCAGAAGGCTGTGGCCCGAAAGCAATTCCACAAGGTCAGATACCCATAGGGTAAAAGATCGCTGAAAGCATTGGTGGTGTTATATGGGGACTCGTAACCTAGAGCAGTTCCAATTTAAAGGGCCTAAGGCTGCTGGTAGTCTATTGTCATAGAACATTGCAGGTTTAGCAGCTAAATCTAGCATTCTTGAATGGTCCCACTTGCAATTGATGCAGGAAACTCCTGGAACTTCAAAGAACCTTTCTGGAATCATCTCCCACCTTCTAGGAGCATGGCACTGGGTTTAAAAAGAGGGCTCTCAGACCCAGTGTGCAGTTCACTACAGGACCTGCGGAACGAATCTCAGACGACTGCATGATGCTGTGACCTGCCATGCACTTCGCCAGAGTGCTGGTGTACCTGGAGGGACTGCTTTCCTGCCTGAAGCCTGCTTGGAACTTTCAGAGGCCAGCCCTGCATCACCATGTGCACCCAGGACTTCAGAAGTGACTCCAAGGGCTAGTTTAGCTGGTCTCCTGTTCTGAGCTACAGGGGCATAACAGACTCCCACAATCCTAAACCTGTACCTGGACCCGGCCTGAATGAGGCTTTAACCTCCAAGAGGTCTCAATCCATTCCTGGGCCCATGGTTGTGGTGCTAAGGGTGCCTAGGTGGTGATTTTCCAAAACTGAGAACTTGCTATTTTGAACCTTAAAATCTCAAAATGTAAGTTGTGAATAGTTCTTTTGTAAGAAGGGAGATGTGTGGTGTGTTAACACTATTGTTCTTGAGAACCCTAAGCATTTCATTGTTCTTTGGAATACTTAGAAAGATTGCTTGTGAATTGGCAGTTGTCCTGGCTAGCTTCTGTGCTCAGGGTGCATTCAAGAAAGCTTCAGTTTTTACCTGATTATGTGAGGAATTTTCATTACTTCACCACACTGGCAGCGATCTTAGTGAAACCGGGAGGGAAGGAGTACCTCAATTGATCACGGCATCAGATATTGTATTTGGACATTGTCTGGTGGTCTTTTGACAAAATGTTTCAGCTTCACAGTATTACCGAGGTGGTGTGTATATAGTTTGAAGAAAGTAAGGTGTTTCATGACCACTACAAGGAAGATGGGATTACAATTTGGCTGACTACAGCAATGGACTGTAGAAAACATTATGGTTGATGTTGGCAGCCATTTTGGATGAGGCATGTTTAACCACTCTGCCAGTACTGGAATCACCTACACAGAAAAGCCTGAGAGTCCTGGCGGACATCTGAGAGGAGTCAAGAGCAAGGAGTCATTACTACTGACTGTAGAAAAAAAACAGACTGTTGGATGGCCATTTTAACTTGTGCTTTTTGAGTCTTTCTATTGTATTTTTGTTGGTTATTTTGAGTCGGGCAAGTGATATAATTTCGACATCAAGAAAGAAGTGTTTAGATGTGACAAGGTTGCATTTACTTATTAAGGTCTTCTTATCAAATCAACGTGAAGGAAATATTTATCTTATTATCGGAGCAAAACAGGAAAATATACTGTTGCCTGCAGGAGAGAAGGAGTGAATGGAAGAACATTTTTAGGAATTTTGCTGGAGTGCATACAGTGCAGCACCACTTTTCTTGCGCCCTTCAAATCCCCCCTAATGCCATCATGCATGCGTCATATTTAAAATACAACACACCATGTCGGTAGTTGGGGGACTAGCATCAGAATTTCTGATGCTAGTCCGACGCTTTATTCACATCACCACTTCTCAACCTTGATCCTACAGTAGTCCACTCTTCTCCCCTCACCATTCTAAGGTAAGCTCCCTATACAACTGATGGAATGTACTAACATTCTACAGACTGAGGGAAAAATAGGAACATAATAACTACTTGGATATACTACAACGAAATATAAATGTTCACATGTAAGCTTGGAGGAGATAAGTAGATTACTATATCATATAAAAGGATTATTTCCCTTCAAGACTATAATTTTGTAGTTGAATATATCCCGGGTGTGGAAAATCATTCTGCAGACTATATTTTATGGTTAGTGAGGGTTAATGAGATGCAATTATGTTTAAGTTTTTAGTGACTAAGTATGGATATGGAAGTGTAGAGGTGCGTAAGAAAATGTATGAAGTACAAAAACTTTAATAAGATTTTGATTACTCATCATACTCCCATGGTATGTAGAAAACGTCCGACTTATTTTGGGATGAATTTGCAGAGGGTCTTCTGAAAGGGAAACACCATACTCCTTATCTAAATAGTTCTTCTTGATTTCTACTCCAGATGGTCAAAGTCACTTTTGTCTTAGATATTTCATCATACAGTATAATCACATTTCTAGACAAAACTTTTAAAAGAGAAAGTTATCCTAATGTTATACTGACTGATAATAGACCCCAGGTCTGCTCCAGTGAATTTGGTAATTTTCTTAAAAGTTGTGGAATACCTCGTAAAACAGTTCTAATATAATCCTGAAACTAATGGTGCAGTAGATAGAATGAATATGACATAAAGAAAACATCAGTTGGCTAAGGCTAATGGATGTGATGGGCAGAAGTCTTTGCAAGACAGTCACTGAGTGTCATTTGTCACTACTTGCTTCTGCAGGGAGGACTCACTTTGAACTCTTTAAGGGAGAGGCTCCTTGTACATCATTGGGTACTGGTTGGATTAAATGGGGGTAAAAGTGCAACATTTATTGGTGCATGTGAGTGGAGAGAGAGTTGTAGTTATAAAAGAAGATACATTTAAATTTGATAAGGAAAATGTGAAATAATAGCGCCTGTTGGCTCTGCACCCTGGCCTAAATTTACAAGAGTTTTTAGGGTTGTGAAACTTTTCAAGAATCTTATAAAATCTGATGACGGCAGAATATGGAATATAAATATTGTTGGAAAACGGCCCCCTCTGTAGGGCCACCCCAAACATTTCTTCCTGCTCCTCTTTTTCTGACCTGATTTTTGTTGGCTTTAGGACTCTGAGCACTTTACCACTGCTAACCAGTGTTGGGGTGCATGTACTCTCTCCCTAGATCATGGTATTATTAGCTCATTCCATTCATCATCTGTTCCTTTTAATATTGGCTCATACCCAATCGCCACCCTTAACCTAGATATAAGTCCCAAGTGAAGTGGACTGCATGTGCCCAGGGCCTGTAAATTTGGTGCTACTTCTGGGCCTGCAGCACTGATTGTCCCACCCACATAAGTAGCCCCTTAACCATGTTTCAGGCCTGTTATTTTAGAGCTTGTGTGTGCAGTTTTCACTGTCATTTTGACCTGGCAAGTTACACCTCTTGCCAGGCCTAAACCTTCTCTTTTTATACTTATACGTCACCCCTCAGGTAGGCCATACTCAACCCCGAGAGCAGGATGCAATGTACTTAAAAGGTAAAACATACTTTTATGCTTAAAATGTCCTAGTAATGAAAGAATCTCCAGTTTAATTTTCACTTTACAAGGCATAGCTCTCCCATAGGTTAACATTTGGATTACCTTATTACATTCCTGATGGGCCACATGCAGGCTGATGGGTCTTCCTGGTATGTATGGGAGGGAGGAGCTGACTCTTGCTCCTAAAAAGGCTCGGACTGTCCCCACACAAAGAGCCGCACATCCCCCTATAGTGAGTCTGGAGCCAGGGCCTCCTGTTGTCTAAGTCTATGCGACACAAAATATTTAGAACCCTCCAGTTCCAACCCTTGGGCTTACATGCTTGTGAGTCTGTCCTGCAAAGGGGTTCCACCCCAGAGCTGGACCCTTGGAAGTGGAACTTGGGGTTTACGCCAGTAAAACTGCTGCATCCTCTGCTGCGAGAGTAGAATAGACGCATCGCCACTATTGCAGGAACAGGACTGGCAGAGCACACTTGGAACAATTGCATTGCACTCAGAACCACCGCTCCATAACTGCCGCGTCACCACCATTGCGCGAAGAAGATCAGTGCATCACCTCTACAGCATGGAGAACTCTGATGTATTGCATTCAGAACCACTGTACTTTACAACCAATGCTTCACTCACAGACCCAACCCATCTGTGCAGTTACGTGGCAAAACATAACTGCATAGGGACCATCAACATATTGCGTGCTGTGACAAGGATTAAGGTACTTTTGTTCAGCAGGGCCTGTGTGGATCCTATATCTGGCCTGCCCCCCATGGCAGGCAGCCTAAACTCTTCACCTTGTCTCGTTTCAGCACGAGCAAGTAACTGTTTAGCGGCGTTTTGCTTTACAGGGCTATACTTGCATTTAAACTTTATAAATTCATATCACAACTTCTACTGGATAGAACTTTGTTGTTTTGGTCTTGCTTTATTTATAAAATCATAATATATTTTTCTAACCTGTTGTGGAGTCTTTTTGTAGTGTAGTCACTGTGTTGTTTCTTAAGTATTGCACAATCACTTCAGACATTGCCTCTTAAATTAATCCTGACTGCTCTGGCCAAGCTACCAGAGGCTGAGCATAGGATAATTTAGGGTGTGTTGTGCCTTATCATGACTGAGATTGTGGTCCCTTCTTAGATGTGGTGCGTATCTCTGCTAACTGGAGACCCAATTTCTAACATTGGTGGCAGTGGTGGGATAGGACCTATGTTTGTGCAATACCTAGCAGTAAAATGCTGTACACTACAATCCATATCAAAGGCCAAGCCAATGTTCTTCCTATTTCTCCCTGATTTGCAATTTTTAATTTGTCCTCTAAATCATGTCTCTGCCTGCTGGTTCTACATCTAGAGACATGGAATTTGAGATGGCCAATTTGGATACTGGCCAAAACATGTGAATACACTGTTCCATAAATTGCATTCATCACAAACAATTTGAAGAGGAAACAGCATCCTGGGACCAGTTTCAGGGTATCACCCCTCATCAGCCAGGCTACCTTTAATCCAGTAGCACAGTGAGCATGGGACCAAGCTAGCCTGGCTGATGAGCAGTGATACCAGGAAAGTGGCCTCAGGATGCGTGTTTCCAGTCCAGGTAGGACCTGGCCTGGCAATTCAAGCTGGACTGTACCCATGGGGATTAGGGTCAAGATTGATTTGCATATGGCTGGGTCACATGGGTCAAAACTGGGGTGGTGAGCAAAATAACGATCCGTGACTAGGAGTGAATGTTTGCATTGTTCAGCATTCAGTCCATCATCTGTTCTTATTGTTTTTGTACCCTAAGTGGGAAGAGTATGCCCAGACATGGGTCCTGTGTTCATTGTGCCACTGGATTCAAGCTAGCTTGGCTCATGGGGGTGATACCCCAAAACAGGCCACAGGATGCTTGTTTCTGGTAAGAGGAGGACATGGCCTAACAGTTTGGATTGGACAGTTCCAATGGGGAGCAGGGTTAAGAAGGATTAGCATATGACCGGGTCCAAACTGGGGTGGTGTGTTGAGCAAAATAACAATGGATTAAACCCAGATCTGTTATTGGGGTAATGTTTGCATAGTTCAGCATTCTGTCCATCATCTGTTCTTTTTTCTTTTGTCACCCTAAGCATGAAGGGTATGGCCAGACATGGGTCTCGTGCTCACTGTGCCACTAGATTCAAGCTAGCTTGGCTGATGAGGGGTGATACCCTGAAATCAGTCACATGAGGATTGTTTCCAGTCCAAGGAGGATCTGGCCTTGCAGTTCGGGCTGGATTGTTCCCATCTCAAGCAGGGTCAAGACAGAGGTGGCTTGGAGAGAAAAATAATAATGAATTAAATCCAAGTATGTGGCTGGGTATGAATGTTTGCATTGTTTGCCATTCCGTCCATCACCTGTTCTTTATGTTTTATCATCAGGCATGCTCCTCACCAGTTCAGCATGGCTATGCCTGACGGGCCCCAGATAAAGGGCTCTTTGCCATAGATCTTTTTGACTGGTGCCAGGGAATCAAAAACAATAATATCCTAAAGTGTGTGGTGGTGAGAAATTGGAGAGTCTTGAGCTAAAATTGACTATAGGCGTTGTATTAATCTTTTACTATGAACAAGGGTACCTATGTCAAGATTGAAAACAAAATGAAGAGGACACCTGAGGTAATGCACCAATCTTCTATTAATAGAAAGCTTTGTATGGAATAGCAAACTACGAAGTACTTGTCGACATGTTTCATGCCTCAGTAGTTCATACAGATCAGGTGACGTTTGTTCAGGACCACAAGAGAGATCAAAATGGCTTCGTCCTCACTATAAAAGAGAAAGATTGCTCTCAAAGTAGGGTGTTTCTGCATAGTAGTGCCATTTACAGCTATCATATGTATTCCCTATATCAGCTAACCTGAAAAACAGCACAAAAAATATAATTATGTGACTTGACTGTTTTGTGGACTTGACCCATGTCCATTCTCAAGCAGTGTCCACATCCACACATATTGTGAGCTGAATTAAAGTGAGAAAATGCAAAACTCATGCCTTCACATCGCTAGGAGAACATTGAAATGTAATGTTGTTAATTTTACCATCTCAAACATGGAGCAGTAGTCTTACCCTCCTAAAGTTAGGAAAGGGCTTATTGGGTAATCCTGGGCTGTACAGCTCCTGCAAAACTAGTTTAATGATTTAACAAAAAAGAAAAAACATATAAAAATAACAGATTAAAAAGTAAAAAGTAGCCTCTACGATATATTGAGGCAGTAATTGTGTCAAAAATAGGTTTTGCTAACTGAATTGTTGCTTCAAATGTTAAAGGAACCTTAACTGGAACTTTGATGTTGGTAATGCAAAGGGTATCTGTCTCTATGTATATCAAAATCATACTAAAGTCACACTTACTGAAAACATACACACGGGGAGGGGACAGACGTCCTCAGGGAACAATTATAAACATGTCAGCTGGCTGTATAAAATTAGCAAAGTGTTACTGTAGCATGTATCAAAGGAATGAGAGAATGGTGGTCTTGTGTAACTTAGAGTGGTTTCAAGATTTATTGGCATGACCACAGGTTGTCTTGGCCAGATGTCGCATATTAGTAATGTTTGCTTCCACCTGGCAGACGCCCTCACCCATGCAATAACCAACAGGAATAATGGCCCCAGTACAGTGATGAAGGTAGATAAGTAAAAATGCTCCAGAACAGGGATATCACAAGAATGCTAAGAGGCTCCAGAATAGTAAGGTTATTCTCTGCCCAGGGGCGTGCATCTATCTAGCAAGAGATGGCGAGCGTTAATAACACCACCACAAAGATAAAGGCAGGTAAGTAAAAATATTTCCGCCCAGTGAAATAACAAGGACGCTGCAGGGCTCCGCTAAGGTGAGGTTGATGCCTGCCCAGGAGTTTGCGTATAACTAGCCCAGGTTGGTGAGCCTCAAGTTGTAATAGAAAAAGGGAGCGTCCGAGATGCTCTCCAAAGCTATAAGGAAGTGTGCAGTGAAGTCCCACTTACTTGTTGTCTTGTGGGCTATAGGCTGCCGTCCTTACATTTACCAGCTGTCCACGATCCCAAAAGTAACCCTGGATGTGGTACTGAGGCTAATAAGGTATCATAGGAGGAGGGAGCACTCTTATTGGATGCCAAGCCCGATATCGGCTTGGTTGTCAGGAGCCTGCCTTGGATTTTTGGATTCTTAAACAGTACCCAAGCTTAAAGACTTTTACAAAGAAATGCGAGTCTGTAACAAAGGGGCCACTGAGAAGGTGAAAAGACACTGAGGGCCTGGGCAGAAGCCTGCTCCAAAGAGAATGATGGGTTAGGAGAGTCTGGGAATGGCTCTTCTGAACAACAATCTTCAATTGATAGTTAATGACTTTCTTCTTCCTTGCGAGCAGAAGCACTGAATCTTGGTCTCTATAACTATTATCGACCCCATGGAGGCCGCCTTGCTATTTTGCGATCTCTGTGCCTTTTTTTAAGATAAGTTAGAATAAGTTGTCACTGCTAAAATGTCTGTTAGCATAGTTTTCACATATTGTTCTATTTTTACATGTATTGTCGATTCTGAGAAACCTGTAATGCGTAGGTTATTGCGGCGGAACTGCTCCTCTAAGTCCTCATTCTTCACCTGTCTGATCCCTGGAACGTTTCCCTATTCAAGCACTTGGTGCCCATCATGTGTATGTCGTCTTTCTTTGTCAATACGCTTTACTCTGCTGCATTGATGCACATTGCCTGCCTATCTAACTGGAAATTAGGAGACCCATGCATAAGTTCAGTGTATCTAGCATTCCACTGATAGATTGCAGACTCTGCTGCATAGTCAAAAGTGGATTTTCATGTCCTGTCGCACTTTGAGATGATGGATCTGGCTCCCTCAACAAGGCGGGCGGGTAGTGTTGTGCTACCAAAGGCAAATCAAGCTCTCAGGCCCGATTTCCGGCCATTGTGACTGCCAGCATTCTCACTGCTCTGATTCTCCTGTTATTGGGGAGTGATATGCTGGATGGAAGATAATTATTGGATTTTGTCTCTGGACTGGTGAAGCAGCACTAGGGTGTGGCCATCTTGTCGTGGACTCTCTGACACCCCTGTTGTGTGACTTCTTAGCCCTTGCTACTTACCCACCCCACATGCACACACATTGAATGTCAGCTCAAAGATCTAGAGTGTCACACAGAATTCCTCTTCAGGCCATATGAGATTATCTATGTGGAGCCTACATCATCCCTTCTTTGGCTTATCAGAGCCTTCTTATGCTCTTGAGATTCTCTTTGCTGATTGTCATGTGCCTGTGACTCCTGGCTCCTCCTGCGTCCCCTAGTTTTGGGTCATCTGGCCCTTTTTGCTTTGTGGTCCTCTTGGTCCTAGTCACCATGTCTTGATTCTCCTCACCGTCAACCTCCTAGCACTGGCACCGCAGGTTCTGATCAATCTTTCTTCTCGTGTCCTGGCACTCTTAGTCTTGGTCCTCCTGGTTTGGGTTGTCCTTGTTCTACTGGATCTGTTCCTTATCCATTTATTTCTATAAGTACTGCAACCATTGATCTAAGTCCTCTCACTCCTGGATCGCCATGTTTGGGTCCTCCTGAGCGTGGTCAATTTGGCCCTTGCTCTGCTTTCCGCTATTAATACTTCCACTTTGTCTTCCAGATGCTGGTTGGCCTTCTGTGAAAAATAGGATTGTTGATTGACCGGAGTGTAAGCCCTGGTCACGCAACAGCCACAATCCCTCGCAGGGTGAACCACAAAAAGCCATTAAATTAGCCTGTGTTTAACCCTTGGTAGCTTAGCACGAAAAGCAGTCAGATATAACTTAGAGGCAATGTGAAAGGATTTATGCAGCACACAAACAGTAATAAAGTGAAAACTCAACAAAATAAAAATCCCAAACCTATTTAGAAAAATAGAGCAAATGTTAATAAACTATTTGACAGCAAAATGACAAAAATCCAATTAGTCAAACCGGATTGATGAATTTGTATACTTTAAAGTTCAAAATAGATCATAAAATGCAAAAAGCGGCAACTGCAGACATCTGGTGACACTAGGACAGTGCAAAGTTAAGGTCAACCATGATGAGAGAATGTTTAGATACACCAAGGGGATTGGGCCCGCTCGGTGATTACATTTGGACTCAAAACAAGTTTGAAGAAAAAGTCTCAGGGAAGGTAGAAATTCAGCAGGGCTAATTTGTCTGAGAAGGGGCGCCGTTATTGGATAGCCATGGGGCAAAGCAGTAGTGAAATTTTTTACCTTCAGAATTAGTTGTCAAGATGGACGTTGAAAATCCCCAGCAGTATGAAGCAGAAGGCTGTGGCCCGAAAGCAATTCCACAAGGTCAGATACCCATAGGGTAAAAGATCGCTGAAAGCATTGGTGTTGTTATATGGGGACTCGTAACCTAGAGCAGTTCCAATTTAAAGGGCCTAAGGCTGCTGGTAGTCTATTGTCATAGAACATTGGAGGTTTAGCAGCTAAATCTAGCATTCTTGAATGGTCCCACTTGCAATTGATGCAGGAAACTCCTGGAACTTCAAAGAACCTTTCTGGAATCATCTCCCACCTTCTAGGAGCATGGCACTGGGTTTAAAAAGAGGGCTCTCAGACCCAGTGTGCAGTTCACTACAGGACCTGCGGAACGAATCTCAGACGACTGCATGATGCTGTGACCTGCCATGCACTTCGCCAGAGTGCTGGTGTACCTGGAGGGACTGCTTTTCTGCCTGAAGCCTGCTTGGAACTTTCAGAGGCCAGCCCTGCATCACCATGTGCACCCAGGACTTCAGAAGTGACTCCAAGGGCTAGTTTAGCTGGTCTCCTGTTCTGAGCTACAGGGGCATAACAGACTCCCACAATCCTAAACCTGTACCTGGACCCGGCCTGAATGAGGCTTTAACCTCCAAGAGGTCTCAATCCATTCCTGGGCCCATGGTTGTGGTGCTAAGGGTGCCTAGGTGGTGATTTTCCAAAACTGAGAACTTGCTATTTTGAACCTTAAAATCTCAAAATGTAAGTTGTGAATAGTTCTTTTGTAAGAAGGGAGATGTGTGGTGTGTTAACACTATTGTTCTTGAGAACCCTAAGCATGTCATTGTTCTTTGGAATACTTAGAAAGATTGCTTGTGAATTGGCAGTTGTCCTGGCTAGCTTCTGTGCTCAGGGTGCATTCAAGAAAGCTTCAGTTTTTACCTGATTATGTGTGGAATTTTCATTACTTCACCACACTGGCAGCGATCTTAGTGAAACCGGGAGGGAAGGAGTACCTCAATTGATCACGGCATCAGATATTGTATTTGGACATTGTCTGGTGGTCTTTTGACAAAATGTTTCAGCTTCACAGTATTACTGAGGTGGTGTGTATATAGTTTGAAGAAAGTAAGGTGTTTCATGACCACTACAAGGAAGATGGGATTACAATTTGGCTGACTACAGCAATGGACTGTAGAAAACATTATGGTTGATGTTGGCAGCCATTTTGGATGAGGCATGTTTAACCACTCTGCCAGTACTGGAATCACCTACACAGAAAAGCCTGAGAGTCCTGGCGGACATCTGAGAGGAGTCAAGAGCAAGGAGTCATTACTACTGACTGTAGAAAAAAAACAGACTGTTGGATGGCCATTTTAACTTGTGCTTTTTGAGTCTTTCTATTGTATTTTTGTTGGTTATTTTGAATCGGGCAAGTGATATAATTTCGACATCAAGAAAGAAGTGTTTAGATGTGACAAGGTTGCATTTACTTATTAAGGTCTTCTTATCAAATCAACGTGAAGGAAATATTTATCTTATTATCGGAGCAAAACAGGAAAATATACTGTTGCCTGCAGGAGAGAAGGAGTGAATGGAAGAACATTTTTAGGAATTTTGCTGGAGTGCATACAGGGCAGCACCACTTTTCTTGCGCCCTTCAAATCCCCCCTAATGCCATCATGCATGCGTCATATTTAAAATACAACACACCATGTCGGTAGTTGGGGGACTAGCATCAGAATTTCTGATGCTAGTCCGACGCTTTATTCACATCACCACTTCTCAACCTTGATCCTACAGTAGTCCACTCTTCTCCCCTCACCATTCTAAGGTAAGCTCCCTATACAACTGATGGAATGTACTAACATTCTACAGACTGAGGGAAAAATAGGAACATAATAACTACTTGGATATACTACAACGAAATATAAATGTTCACATGTAAGCTTGGAGGAGATAAGTAGATTACTATATCATATAAAAGGATTATTTCCCTTCAAGACTATAATTTTGTAGTTGAATATATCCCGGGTGTGGAAAATCATTCTGCAGACTATATTTTATGGTTAGTGAGGGTTAATGAGATGCAATTATGTTTAAGTTTTTAGTGACTAAGTATGGATATGGAAGTGTAGAGGTGCGTAAGAAAATGTATGAAGTACAAAAACTTTAATAAGATTTTGATTACTCATCATACTCCCATGGTATGTAGAAAACGTCCGACTTATTTTGGGATGAATTTGCAGAGGGTCTTCTGAAAGGGAAACACCATACTCCTTATCTAAATAGTTCTTCTTGATTTCTACTCCAGATGGTCAAAGTCACTTTTGTCTTAGATATTTCATCATACAGTATAATCACATTTCTAGACAAAACTTTTAAAAGAGAAAGTTATCCTAATGTTATACTGACTGATAATAGACCCCAGGTCTGCTCCAGTGAATTTGGTAATTTTCTTAAAAGTTGTGGAATACCTCGTAAAACAGTTCTAATATAATCCTGAAACTAATGGTGCAGTAGATAGAATGAATATGACATAAAGAAAACATCAGTTGGCTAAGGCTAATGGATGTGATGGGCAGAAGTCTTTGCAAGACAGTCACTGAGTGTCATTTGTCACTACTTGCTTCTGCAGGGAGGACTCACTTTGAACTCTTTAAGGGAGAGGCTCCTTGTACATCATTGGGTACTGGTTGGATTAAATGGGGGTAAAAGTGCAACATTTATTGGTGCATGTGAGTGGAGAGAGAGTTGTAGTTATAAAAGAAGATACATTTAAATTTGATAAGGAAAATGTGAAATAATAGCGCCTGTTGGCTCTGCACCCTGGCCTAAATTTACAAGAGTTTTTAGGGTTGTGAAACTTTTCAAGAATCTTATAAAATCTGATGACGGCAGAATATGGAATATAAATATTGTTGGAAAACGGCCCCCTCTGTAGGGCCACCCCAAACATTTCTTCCTGCTCCTCTTTTTCTGACCTGATTTTTGTTGGCTTTAGGACTCTGAGCACTTTACCACTGCTAACCAGTGTTGGGGTGCATGTACTCTCTCCCTAGATCATGGTATTATTAGCTCATTCCATTCATCATCTGTTCCTTTTAATATTGGCTCATACCCAATCGCCACCCTTAACCTAGATATAAGTCCCAAGTGAAGTGGACTGCATGTGCCCAGGGCCTGTAAATTTGGTGCTACTTCTGGGCCTGCAGCACTGATTGTCCCACCCACATAAGTAGCCCCGTAACCATGTTTCAGGCCTGTTATTTTAGAGCTTGTGTGTGCAGTTTTCACTGTCATTTTGACCTGGCAAGTTACACCTCTTGCCAGGCCTAAACCTTCTCTTTTTATACTTATACGTCACCCCTCAGGTAGGCCATACTCAACCCCGAGAGCAGGATGCAATGTACTTAAAAGGTAAAACATACTTTTATGCTTAAAATGTCCTAGTAATGAAAGAATCTCCAGTTTAATTTTCACTTTACAAGGCATAGCTCTCCCATAGGTTAACATTTGGATTACCTTATTACATTCCTGATGGGCCACATGCAGGCTGATGGGTCTTCCTGGTATGTATGGGAGGGAGGAGCTGACTCTTGCTCCTAAAAAGGCTCGGACTGTCCCCACACAAAGAGCCGCACATCCCCCTATAGTGAGTCTGGAGCCAGGGCCTCCTGTTGTCTAAGTCTATGCGACACAAAATATTTAGAACCCTCCAGTTCCAACCCTTGGGCTTACATGCTTGTGAGTCTGTCCTGCAAAGGGGTTCCACCCCAGAGCTGGACCCTTGGAAGTGGAACTTGGGGTTTACGCCAGTAAAACTGCTGCATCCTCTGCTGCGAGAGTAGAATAGACGCATCGCCACTATTGCAGGAACAGGACTGGCAGAGCACACTTGGAACAATTGCATTGCACTCAGAACCACCGCTCCATAACTGCCGCGTCACCACCATTGCGCGAAGAAGATCAGTGCATCACCTCTACAGCATGGAGAACTCTGATGTATTGCATTCAGAACCACTGTACTTTACAACCAATGCATCTCTCACAGACCCAACCCATCTGTGCAGTTTACGTGGCAAAACTTAACTGCATAGGGACCATCAACATATTGCGTGCTGTGACAAGGATTAAGGTACTTTTGTTCAGCAGGGCCTGTGTGGATCCTATATCTGGCCTGCCCCCCATGGCAGGCAGCCTAAACTCTTCACCTTGTCTCGTTTCAGCACGAGCAAGTAACTGTTTAGCGGCGTTTTGCTTTACAGGGCTATACTTGCATTTAAACTTTATAAATTCATATCACAACTTCTACTGGATAGAACTTTGTTGTTTTGGTCTTGCTTTATTTATAAAATCATAATATATTTTTCTAACCTGTTGTGGAGTCTTTTTGTAGTGTAGTCACTGTGTTGTTTCTTAAGTATTGCACAATCACTTCAGACATTGCCTCTTAAATTAATCCTGACTGCTCTGGCCAAGCTACCAGAGGCTGAGCATAGGATAATTTAGGGTGTGTTGTGCCTTATCATGACTGAGATTGTGGTCCCTTCTTAGATGTGGTGCGTATCTCTGCTAACTGGAGACCCAATTTCTAACATTGGTGGCAGTGGTGGGATAGGACCTATGTTTGTGCAATACCTAGCAGTAAAATGCTGTACACTACAATCCATATCAAAGGCCAAGCCAATGTTCTTCCTATTTCTCCCTGATTTGCAATTTTTAATTTGTCCTCTAAATCATGTCTCTGCCTGCTGGTTCTACATCTAGAGACATGGAATTTGAGATGGCCAATTTGGATACTGGCCAAAACATGTGAATACACTGTTCCATAAATTGCATTCATCACAAACAATTTGAAGAGGAAACAGCATCCTGGGACCAGTTTCAGGGTATCACCCCTCATCAGCCAGGCTACCTTTAATCCAGTAGCACAGTGAGCATGGGACCAAGCTAGCCTGGCTGATGAGCAGTGATACCAGGAAAGTGGCCTCAGGATGCGTGTTTCCAGTCCAGGTAGGACCTGGCCTGGCAATTCAAGCTGGACTGTACCCATGGGGATTAGGGTCAAGATTGATTTGCATATGGCTGGGTCAAATGGGTCAAAACTGGGGTGGTGAGCAAAATAACGATCCGTGACTAGGAGTGAATGTTTGCATTGTTCAGCATTCAGTCCATCATCTGTTCTTATTGTTTTTGTACCCTAAGTGGGAAGAGTATGCCCAGACATGGGTC
The DNA here is from genome assembly GCF_031143425.1 of Pleurodeles waltl. Lineage (NCBI taxonomy): Eukaryota > Metazoa > Chordata > Amphibia > Caudata > Salamandridae > Pleurodeles > Pleurodeles waltl. The sequence goes on along the minus strand of NC_090448.1, from coordinate 287,266,858 downwards.
CTGTGTTCATTGTGCCACTGGATTCAAGCTAGCTTGGCTCATGGGGGTGATACCCCAAAACAGGCCACAGGATGCTTGTTTCTGGTAAGAGGAGGACATGGCCTAACAGTTTGGATTGGACAGTTCCCATGGGGAGCAGGGTTAAGAAGGATTAGCATATGGCCGGGTCCAAACTGGGGTGGTGTGTTGAGCAAAATAACAATGGATTAAACCCAGATCTGTTATTGGGGTAATGTTTGCATAGTTCAGCATTCTGTCCATCATCTGTTCTTTTTTCTTTTGTCACCCTAAGCATGAAGGGTATGGCCAGACATGGGTCTCGTGCTCACTGTGCCACTAGATTCAAGCTAGCTTGGCTGATGAGGGGTGATACCCTGAAATCAGTCACATGAGGATTGTTTCCAGTCCAAGGAGGATCTGGCCTTGCAGTTCGGGCTGGATTGTTCCCATCTCAAGCAGGGTCAAGACAGAGGTGGCTTGGAGAGAAAAATAATTATGAATAAAATCCAAGTATGTGGCTAGGTATGAATGTTTGCATTGTTTGCCATTCCGTCCATCACCTGTTCTTTATGTTTTATCATCAGGCATGCTCCTCACCAGTTCAGCATGGCTATGCCTGACGGGCCCCAGATAAAGGGCTCTTTGCCATAGATCTTTTTGACTGGTGCCAGGGAATCAAAAACAATAATATCCTAAAGTGTGTGGTGGTGAGAAATTGGAGAGTCTTGAGCTAAAATTGACTATAGGCGTTGTATTAATCTTTTACTATGAACAAGGGTACCTATGTCAAGATTGAAAACAAAATGAAGAGGACACCTGAGGTAATGCACCAATCTTCTATTAATAGAAAGCTTTGTATGGAATAGCAAACTACGAAGTACTTGTCGACATGTTTCATGCCTCAGTAGTTCATACAGATCAGGTGACGTTTGTTCAGGACCACAAGAGAGATCAAAATGGCTTCGTCCTCACTATAAAAGAGAAAGATTGCTCTCAAAGTAGGGTGTTTCTGCATAGTAGTGCCATTTACAGCTATCATATGTATTCCCTATATCAGCTAACCTGAAAAACAGCACAAAAAATATAATTATGTGACTTGACTGTTTTGTGGACTTGACCCATGTCCATTCTCAAGCAGTGTCCACATCCACACATATTGTGAGCTGAATTAAAGTGAAAAAATGCAAAACTCATGCCTTCACATCGCTAGGAGAACATTGAAATGTAATGTTGTTAATTTGACCATCTCAAACATGGAGCAGTAGTCTTACCCTCCTAAAGTTAGGAAAGGGCTTATTGGGTAATCCTGGGCTGTACAGCTCCTACAAAACTAGTTTAATGATTTAACAAAAAAGAAAAAACATATAAAAATAACAGATTAAAAAGTAAAAAGTAGCCTCTACGATATATTGAGGCAGTAATTGTGTCAAAAATAGGTTTTGCTAACTGAATTGTTGCTTCAAATGTTAAAGGAACCTTAACTGGAACTTTGATGTTGGTAATGCAAAGGGTATCTGTCTCTATGTATATCAAAATCATACTAAAGTCACACTTACTGAAAACATACACACGGGGAGGGGACAGACGTCCTCAGGGAACAATTATAAACATGTCAGCTGGCTGTATAAAATTAGCAAAGTGTTACTGTAGCATGTATCAAAGGAATGAGAGAATGGTGGTCTTGTGTAACTTAGAGTGGTTTTAAGATTTATTGGCATGACCACAGGTTGTCTTGGCCAGATGTCGCATATTAGTAATGTTTGCTTCCACCTGGCAGACGCCCTCACCCATGCAATAACCAACAGGAATAATGGCCCCAGTACAGTGATGAAGGTAGATAAGTAAAAATGCTCCAGAACAGGGATATCACAAGAATGCTAAGAGGCTCCAGAATAGTAAGGTTATTCTCTGCCCAGGGGCGTGCATCTATCTAGCAAGAGATGGCGAGCGTTAATAACACCACCACAAAGATAAAGGCAGGTAAGTAAAAATATTTCCGCCCAGTGAAATAACAAGGACGCTGCAGGGCTCCGCTAAGGTGAGGTTGATGCCTGCCCAGGAGTTTGCGTATAACTAGCCCAGGTTGGTGAGCCTCAAGTTGTAATAGAAAAAGGGAGCGTCCGAGATGCTCTCCAAAGCTATAAGGAAGTGTGCAGTGAAGTCCCACTTACTTGTTGTCTTGTGGGCTATAGGCTGCCGTCCTTACATTTACCAGCTGTCCACGATCCCAAAAGTAACCCTGGATGTGGTACTGAGGCTAATAAGGTATCATAGGAGGAGGGAGCACTCTTATTGGATGCCAAGCCCGATATCGGCTTGGTTGTCAGGAGCCTGCCTTGGATTTTTGGATTCTTAAACAGTACCCAAGCTTAAAGACTTTTACAAAGAAATGCGAGTCTGTAACAAAGGGGCCACTGAGAAGGTGAAAAGACACTGAGGGCCTGGGCAGAAGCCTGCTCCAAAGAGAATGATGGGTTAGGAGAGTCTGGGAATGGCTCTTCTGAACAACAATCTTCAATTGATAGTTAATGACTTTCTTCTTCCTTGCGAGCAGAAGCACTGAATCTTGGTCTCTATAACTATTATCGACCCCATGGAGGCCGCCTTGCTATTTTGCGATCTGTGTGCCTTTTTTAGATAAGTTAGAATAAGTTGTCACTGCTAAAATGTCTGTTAGCATAGTTTTCACATATTGTTCTATTTTTACATGTATTGTCGATTCTGAGAAACCTGTAATGCGTAGGTTATTGCGGCGGAACTGCTCCTCTAAGTCCTCATTCTTCACCTGTCTGATCCCTGGAACGTTTCCCTATTCAAGCACTTGGTGCCCATCATGTGTATGTCGTCTTTCTTTGTCAATACGCTTTACTCTGCTGCATTGATGCACATTGCCTGCCTATCTAACTGGAAATTAGGAGACCCATGCATAAGTTCAGTGTATCTAGCATTCCACTGATAGATTGCAGACTCTGCTGCATAGTCAAAAGTGGATTTTCATGTCCTGTCGCACTTTGAGATGATGGATCTGGCTCCCTCAACAAGGCGGGCGGGTAGTGTTGTCCTACCAAAGGCAAATCAAGCTCTCAGGCCCGATTTCCGGCCATTGTGACTGCCAGCATTCTCACTGCTCTGATTCTCCTGTTATTGGGGAGTGATATGCTGGATGGAAGATAATTATTGGATTTTGTCTCTGGACTGGTGAAGCAGCACTAGGGTGTGGCCATCTTGTCGTGGACTCTCTGACACCCCTGTTGTGTGACTTCTTAGCCCTTGCTACTTACCCACCCCACATGCACACACATTGAATGTCAGCTCAAAGATCTAGAGTGTCACACAGAATTCCTCTTCAGGCCATATGAGATTATCTACGTGGAGCCTACATCATCCCTTCTTTGGCTTATCAGAGCCTTCTTATGCTCTTGAGATTCTCTTTGCTGATTGTCATGTGCCTGTGACTCCTGGCTCCTCCTGCGTCCCCTAGTTTTGGGTCATCTGGCCCTTTTTGCTTTGTGGTCCTCTTGGTCCTAGTCACCATGTCTTGATTCTCCTCACCGTCAACCTCCTAGCACTGGCACCGCAGGTTCTGATCAATCTTTCTTCTCGTGTCCTGGCACTCTTAGTCTTGGTCCTCCTGGTTTGGGTTGTCCTTGTTCTACTGGATCTGTTCCTTATCCATTTATTTCTATAAGTACTGCAACCATTGATCTAAGTCCTCTCACTCCTGGATCGCCATGTTTGGGTCCTCCTGAGCGTGGTCAATTTGGTCCTTGCTCTGCTTTCCGCTATTAATACTTCCACTTTGTCTTCCAGATGCTGGTTGGCCTTCTGTGAGAAATAGGATTGTTGATTGACCGGAGTGTAAGCCCTGGTCACGCAACAGCCACAATCCCTCGCAGGGTGAACCACAAAAAGCCATTAAATTAGCCTGTGTTTAACCCTTGGTAGCTTAGCACGAAAAGCAGTCAGATATAACTTAGAGGCAATGTGAAAGGATTTATGCAGCACACAAACAGTAATAAAGTGAAAACTCAACAAAATAAAAATCCCAAACCTATTTAGAAAAATAGAGCAAATGTTAATAAACTATTTGACAGCAAAATGACAAAAATCCAATTAGTCAAACCGGATTGATGAATTTGTATACTTTAAAGTTCAAAATAGCTTATAAAATGCAAAAAGCGGCAACTGCAGACATCTGGTGACACTAGGACAGTGCAAAGTTAAGGTCAACCATGATGAGAGAATGTTTAGATACACCAAGGGGATTGGGCCCGCTCGGTGATTACATTTGGACTCAAAACAAGTTTGAAGAAAAAGTCTCAGGGAAGGTAGAAATTCAGCAGGGCTAATTTGTCTGAGAAGGGGCGCCGTTATTGGATAGCCATGGGGCAAAGCAGTAGTGACATTTTTTACCTTCAGAATTAGTTGTCAAGATGGACGTTGAAAATCCCCAGCAGTATGAAGCAGAAGGCTGTGGCCCGAAAGCAATTCCACAAGGTCAGATACCCATAGGGTAAAAGATCGCTGAAAGCATTGGTGTTGTTATATGGGGACTCGTAACCTAGAGCAGTTCCAATTTAAAGGGCCTAAGGCTGCTGGTAGTCTATTGTCATAGAACATTGGAGGTTTAGCAGCTAAATCTAGCATTCTTGAATGGTCCCACTTGCAATTGATGCAGGAAACTCCTGGAACTTCAAAGAACCTTTCTGGAATCATCTCCCACCTTCTAGGAGCATGGCACTGGGTTTAAAAAGAGGGCTCTCAGACCCAGTGTGCAGTTCACTACAGGACCTGCGGAACGAATCTCAGACGACTGCATGATGCTGTGACCTGCCATGCACTTCGCCAGAGTGCTGGTGTACCTGGAGGGACTGCTTTTCTGCCTGAAGCCTGCTTGGAACTTTCAGAGGCCAGCCCTGCATCACCATGTGCACCCAGGACTTCAGAAGTGACTCCAAGGGCTAGTTTAGCTGGTCTCCTGTTCTGAGCTACAGGGGCATAACAGACTCCCACAATCCTAAACCTGTACCTGGACCCGGCCTGAATGAGGCTTTAACCTCCAAGAGGTCTCAATCCATTCCTGGGCCCATGGTTGTGGTGCTAAGGGTGCCTAGGTGGTGATTTTCCAAAACTGAGAACTTGCTATTTTGAACCTTAAAATCTCAAAATGTAAGTTGTGAATAGTTCTTTTGTAAGAAGGGAGATGTGTGGTGTGTTAACACTATTGTTCTTGAGAACCCTAAGCATGTCATTGTTCTTTGGAATACTTAGAAAGATTGCTTGTGAATTGGCAGTTGTCCTGGCTAGCTTCTGTGCTCAGGGTGCATTCAAGAAAGCTTCAGTTTTTACCTGATTATGTGAGGAATTTTCATTACTTCACCACACTGGCAGCGATCTTAGTGAAACCGGGAGGGAAGGAGTACCTCAATTGATCACGGCATCAGATATTGTATTTGGACATTGTCTGGTGGTCTTTTGACAAAATGTTTCAGCTTCACAGTATTACCGAGGTGGTGTGTATATAGTTTGAAGAAAGTAAGGTGTTTCATGACCACTACAAGGAAGATGGGATTACAATTTGGCTGACTACAGCAATGGACTGTAGAAAACATTATGGTTGATGTTGGCAGCCATTTTGGATGAGGCATGTTTAACCACTCTGCCAGTACTGGAATCACCTACACAGAAAAGCCTGAGAGTCCTGGCGGACATCTGAGAGGAGTCAAGAGCAAGGAGTCATTACTACTGACTGTAGAAAAAAAACAGACTGTTGGATGGCCATTTTAACTTGTGCTTTTTGAGTCTTTCTATTGTATTTTTGTTGGTTATTTTGAATCGGGCAAGTGATATAATTTCGACATCAAGAAAGAAGTGTTTAGATGTGACAAGGTTGCATTTACTTATTAAGGTCTTCTTATCAAATCAACGTGAAGGAAATATTTATCTTATTATCGGAGCAAAACAGGAAAATATACTGTTGCCTGCAGGAGAGAAGGAGTGAATGGAAGAACATTTTTAGGAATTTTGCTGGAGTGCATACAGTGCAGCACCACTTTTCTTGCGCCCTTCAAATCCCCCCTAATGCCATCATGCATGCGCCATATTTAAAATACAACACACCATGTCGGTAGTTGGGGGACTAGCATCAGAATTTCTGATGCTAGTCCGACGCTTTATTCACATCACCACTTCTCAACCTTGATCCTACAGTAGTCCACTCTTCTCCCCTCACCATTCTAAGGTAAGCTCCCTATACAACTGATGGAATGTACTAACATTCTACAGACTGAGGGAAAAATAGGAACATAATAACTACTTGGATATACTACAACGAAATATAAATGTTCACATGTAAGCTTGGAGGAGATAAGTAGATTACTATATCATATAAAAGGATTATTTCCCTTCAAGACTATAATTTTGTAGTTGAATATATCCCGGGTGTGGAAAATCATTCTGCAGACTATATTTTATGGTTAGTGAGGGTTAATGAGATGCAATTATGTTTAAGTTTTTAGTGACTAAGTATGGATATGGAAGTGTAGAGGTGCGTAAGAAAATGTATGAAGTACAAAAACTTTAATAAGATTTTGATTACTCATCATACTCCCATGGTATGTAGAAAACGTCCGACTTATTTTGGGATGAATTTGCAGAGGGTCTTCTGAAAGGGAAACACCATACTCCTTATCTAAATAGTTCTTCTTGATTTCTACTCCAGATGGTCAAAGTCACTTTTGTCTTAGATATTTCATCATACAGTATAATCACATTTCTAGACAAAACTTTTAAAAGAGAAAGTTATCCTAATGTTATACTGACTGATAATAGACCCCAGGTCTGCTCCAGTGAATTTGGTAATTTTCTTAAAAGTTGTGGAATACCTCGTAAAACAGTTCTAATATAATCCTGAAACTAATGGTGCAGTAGATAGAATGAATATGACATAAAGAAAACATCAGTTGGCTAAGGCTAATGGATGTGATGGGCAGAAGTCTTTGCAAGACAGTCACTGAGTGTCATTTGTCACTACTTGCTTCTGCAGGGAGGACTCACTTTGAACTCTTTAAGGGAGAGGCTCCTTGTATATCATTGGGTACTGGTTGGATTAAATGGGGGTAAAAGTGCAACATTTATTGGTGCATGTGAGTGGAGAGAGAGTTGTAGTTATAAAAGAAGATACATTTAAATTTGATAAGGAAAATGTGAAATAATAGCGCCTGTTGGCTCTGCACCCTGGCCTAAATTTACAAGAGTTTTTAGGGTTGTGAAACTTTTCAAGAATCTTATAAAATCTGATGACGGCAGAATATGGAATATAAATATTGTTGGAAAACGGCCCCCTCTGTAGGGCCACCCCAAACATTTCTTCCTGCTCCTCTTTTTCTGACCTGATTTTTGTTGGCTTTAGGACTCTGAGCACTTTACCACTGCTAACCAGTGTTGGGGTGCATGTACTCTCTCCCTAGATCATGGTATTATTAGCTCATTCCATTCATCATCTGTTCCTTTTAATATTGGCTCATACCCAATCGCCACCCTTAACCTAGATATAAGTCCCAAGTGAAGTGGACTGCATGTGCCCAGGGCCTGTAAATTTGGTGCTACTTCTGGGCCTGCAGCACTGATTGTCCCACCCACATAAGTAGCCCCTTAACCATGTTTCAGGCCTGTTATTTTAGAGCTTGTGTGTGCAGTTTTCACTGTCATTTTGACCTGGCAAGTTACACCTCTTGCCAGGCCTAAACCTTCTCTTTTTATACTTATACGTCACCCCTCAGGTAGGCCATACTCAACCCCGAGAGCAGGATGCAATGTACTTAAAAGGTAAAACATACTTTTATGCTTAAAATGTCCTAGTAATGAAAGAATCTCCAGTTTAATTTTCACTTTACAAGGCATAGCTCTCCCATAGGTTAACATTTGGATTACCTTATTACATTCCTGATGGGCCACATGCAGGCTGATGGGTCTTCCTGGTATGTATGGGAGGGAGGAGCTGACTCTTGCTCCTAAAAAGGCTCGGACTGTCCCCACACAAAGAGCCGCACATCCCCCTATAGTGAGTCTGGAGCCAGGGCCTCCTGTTGTCTAAGTCTATGCGACACAAAATATTTAGAACCCTCCAGTTCCAACCCTTGGGCTTACATGCTTGTGAGTCTGTCCTGCAAAGGGGTTCCACCCCAGAGCTGGACCCTTGGAAGTGGAACTTGGGGTTTACGCCAGTAAAACTGCTGCATCCTCTGCTGCGAGAGTAGAATAGACGCATCGCCACTATTGCAGGAACAGGACTGGCAGAGCACACTTGGAACAATTGCATTGCACTCAGAACCACCGCTCCATAACTGCCGCGTCACCACCATTGCGCGAAGAAGATCAGTGCATCACCTCTACAGCATGGAGAACTCTGATGTATTGCATTCAGAACCACTGTACTTTACAACCAATGCTTCACTCACAGACCCAACCCATCTGTGCAGTTACGTGGCAAAACTTAACTGCATAGGGACCATCAACATATTGCGTGCTGTGACAAGGATTAAGGTACTTTTGTTCAGCAGGGCCTGTGTGGATCCTATATCTGGCCTGCCCCCCATGGCAGGCAGCCTAAACTCTTCACCTTGTCTCGTTTCAGCACGAGCAAGTAACTGTTTAGCGGCGTTTTGCTTTACAGGGCTATACTTGCATTTAAACTTTATAAATTCATATCACAACTTCTACTGGATAGAACTTTGTTGTTTTGGTCTTGCTTTATTTATAAAATCATAATATATTTTTCTAACCTGTTGTGGAGTCTTTTTGTAGTGTAGTCACTGTGTTGTTTCTTAAGTATTGCACAATCACTTCAGACATTGCCTCTTAAATTAATCCTGACTGCTCTGGCCAAGCTACCAGAGGCTGAGCATAGGATAATTTAGGGTGTGTTGTGCCTTATCATGACTGAGATTGTGGTCCCTTCTTAGATGTGGTGCGTATCTCTGCTAACTGGAGACCCAATTTCTAACATTGGTGGCAGTGGTGGGATAGGACCTATGTTTGTGCAATACCTAGCAGTAAAATGCTGTACACTACAATCCATATCAAAGGCCAAGCCAATGTTCTTCCTATTTCTCCCTGATTTGCAATTTTTAATTTGTCCTCTAAATCATGTCTCTGCCTGCTGGTTCTACATCTAGAGACATGGAATTTGAGATGGCCAATTTGGATACTGGCCAAAACATGTGAATACACTGTTCCATAAATTGCATTCATCACAAACTATTTGAAGAGGAAACAGCATCCTGGGACCAGTTTCAGGGTATCACCCCTCATCAGCCAGGCTACCTTTAATCCAGTAGCACAGTGAGCATGGGACCAAGCTAGCCTGGCTGATGAGCAGTGATACCAGGAAAGTGGCCTCAGGATGCGTGTTTCCAGTCCAGGTAGGACCTGGCCTGGCAATTCAAGCTGGACTGTACCCATGGGGATTAGGGTCAAGATTGATTTGCATATGGCTGGGTCAAATGGGTCAAAACTGGGGTGGTGAGCAAAATAACGATCCGTGACTAGGAGTGAATGTTTGCATTGTTCAGCATTCAGTCCATCATCTGTTCTTATTGTTTTTGTACCCTAAGTGGGAAGAGTATGCCCAGACATGGGTCCTGTGTTCATTGTGCCACTGGATTCAAGCTAGCTTGGCTCATGGGGGTGATACCCCAAAACAGGCCACAGGATGCTTGTTTCTGGTAAGAGGAGGACATGGCCTAACAGTTTGGATTGGACAGTTCCCATGGGGAGCAGGGTTAAGAAGGATTAGCATATGGCCGGGTCCAAACTGGGGTGGTGTGTTGAGCAAAATAACAATGGATTAAACCCAGATCTGTTATTGGGGTAATGTTTGCATAGTTCAGCATTCTGTCCATCATCTGTTCTTTTTTCTTTTGTCACCCTAAGCATGAAGGGTATGGCCAGACATGGGTCTCGTGCTCACTGTGCCACTAGATTCAAGCTAGCTTGGCTGATGAGGGGTGATACCCTGAAATCAGTCACATGAGGATTGTTTCCAGTCCAAGGAGGATCTGGCCTTGCAGTTCGGGCTGGATTGTTCCCATCTCAAGCAGGGTCAAGACAGAGGTGGCTTGGAGAGAAAAATAATAATGAATTAAATCCAAGTATGTGGCTAGGTATGAATGTTTGCATTGTTTTCCATTCCGTCCATCACCTGTTCTTTATGTTTTATCATCAGGCATGCTCCTCACCAGTTCAGCATGGCTATGCCTGACGGGCCCCAGATAAAGGGCTCTTTGCCATAGATCTTTTTGACTGGTGCCAGGGAATCAAAACCAATAATATCCTAAAGTGTGTGGTGGTGAGAAATTGGAGAGTCTTGAGCTAAAATTGACTATAGGCGTTGTTTTAATCTTTTACTATGAACAAGGGTACCTATGTCAAGATTGAAAACAAAATGAAGAGGACACCTGAGGTAATGCACCAATCTTCTATTAATAGAAAGCTTTGTATGGAATAGCAAACTACGAAGTACTTGTCGACATGTTTCATGCCTCAGTAGTTCATACAGATCAGGTGACGTTTGTTCAGGACCACAAGAGAGATCAAAATGGCTTCGTCCTCACTATAAAAGAGAAAGATTGCTCTCAAAGTAGGGTGTTTCTGCATAGTAGTGCCATTTACAGCTATCATATGTATTCCCTATATCAGCTAACCTGAAAAACAGCACAAAAAATATAATTATGTGACTTGACTGTTTTGTGGACTTGACCCATGTCCATTCTCAAGCAGTGTCCACATCCACACATATTGTGAGCTGAATTAAAGTGAGAAAATGCAAAACTCATGCCTTCACATCGCTAGGAGAACATTGAAATGTAATGTTGTTAATTTTACTATCTCAAACATGGAGCAGTAGTCTTACCCTCCTAAAGTTAGGAAAGGGCTTATTGGGTAATCCTGGGCTGTACAGCTCCTACAAAACTAGTTTAATGATTTAACAAAAAAGAAAAAACATATAAAAATAACAGATTAAAAAGTAAAAAGTAGCCTCTACGATATATTGAGGCAGTAATTGTGTCAAAAATAGGTTTTGCTAACTGAATTGTTGCTTCAAATGTTAAAGGAACCTTAACTGGAACTTTGATGTTGGTAATGCAAAGGGTATCTGTCTCTATGTATATCAAAATCATACTAAAGTCACACTTACTGAAAACATACACACGGGGAGGGGACAGACGTCCTCAGGGAACAATTATAAACATGTCAGCTGGCTGTATAAAATTAGCAAAGTGTTACTGTAGCATGTATCAAAGGAATGAGAGAATGGTGGTCTTGTGTAACTTAGAGTGGTTTCAAGATTTATTGGCATGACCACAGGTTGTCTTGGCCAGATGTCGCATATTAGTAATGTTTGCTTCCACCTGGCAGACGCCCTCACCCATGCAATAACCAACAGGAATAATGGCCCCAGTACAGTGATGAAGGTAGATAAGTAAAAATGCTCCAGAACAGGGATATCACAAGAATGCTAAGAGGCTCCAGAATAGTAAGGTTATTCTCTGCCCAGGGGCGTGCATCTATCTAGCAAGAGATGGCGAGCGTTAATAACACCACCACAAAGATAAAGGCAGGTAAGTAAAAATATTTCCGCCCAGTGAAATAACAAGGACGCTGCAGGGCTCCGCTAAGGTGAGGTTGATGCCTGCCCAGGAGTTTGCGTATAACTAGCCCAGGTTGGTGAGCCTCAAGTTGTAATAGAAAAAGGGAGCGTCCGAGATGCTCTCCAAAGCTATAAGGAAGTGTGCAGTGAAGTCCCACTTACTTGTTGTCTTGTGGGCTATAGGCTGCCGTCCTTACATTTACCAGCTGTCCACGATCCCAAAAGTAACCCTGGATGTGGTACTGAGGCTAATAAGGTATCATAGGAGGAGGGAGCACTCTTATTGGATGCCAAGCCCGATATCGGCTTGGTTGTCAGGAGCCTGCCTTGGATTTTTGGATTCTTAAACAGTACCCAAGCTTAAAGACTTTTACAAAGAAATGCGAGTCTGTAACAAAGGGGCCACTGAGAAGGTGAAAAGACACTGAGGGCCTGGGCAGAAGCCTGCTCCAAAGAGAATGATGGGTTAGGAGAGTCTGGGAATGGCTCTTCTGAACAACAATCTTCAATTGATAGTTAATGACTTTCTTCTTCCTTGCGAGCAGAAGCACTGAATCTTGGTCTCTATAACTATTATCGACCCCATGGAGGCCGCCTTGCTATTTTGCGATCTGTGTGCCTTTTTTAGATAAGTTAGAATAAGTTGTCACTGCTAAAATGTCTGTTAGCATAGTTTTCACATATTGTTCTATTTTTACATGTATTGTCGATTCTGAGAAACCTGTAATGCGTAGGTTATTGTGGCGGAACTGCTCCTCTAAGTCCTCATTCTTCACCTGTCTGATCCCTGGAACGTTTCCCTATTCAAGCACTTGGTGCCCATCATGTGTATGTCGTCTTTCTTTGTCAATACGCTTTACTCTGCTGCATTGATGCACATTGCCTGCCTATCTAACTGGAAATTAGGAGACCCATGCATAAGTTCAGTGTATCTAGCATTCCACTGATAGATTGCAGACTCTGCTGCATAGTCAAAAGTGGATTTTCATGTCCTGTCGCACTTTGAGATGATGGATCTGGCTCCCTCAACAAGGCGGGCGGGTAGTGTTGTGCTACCAAAGGCAAATCAAGCTCTCAGGCCCGATTTCCGGCCATTGTGACTGCCAGCATTCTCACTGCTCTGATTCTCCTGTTATTGGGGAGTGATATGCTGGATGGAAGATAATTATTGGATTTTGTCTCTGGACTGGTGAAGCAGCACTAGGGTGTGGCCATCTTGTCGTGGACTCTCTGACACCCCTGTTGTGTGACTTCTTAGCCCTTGCTACTTACCCACCCCACATGCACACACATTGAATGTCAGCTCAAAGATCTAGAGTGTCACACAGAATTCCTCTTCAGGCCATATGAGATTATCTACGTGGAGCCTACATCATCCCTTCTTTGGCTTATCAGAGCCTTCTTATGCTCTTGAGATTCTCTTTGCTGATTGTCATGTGCCTGTGACTCCTGGCTCCTCCTGCGTCCCCTAGTTTTGGGTCATCTGGCCCTTTTTGCTTTGTGGTCCTCTTGGTCCTAGTCACCATGTCTTGATTCTCCTCACCGTCAACCTCCTAGCACTGGCACCGCAGGTTCTGATCAATCTTTCTTCTCGTGTCCTGGCACTCTTAGTCTTTGTCCTCCTGGTTTGGGTTGTCCTTGTTCTACTGGATCTGTTCCTTATCCATTTATTTCTATAAGTACTGCAACCATTGATCTAAGTCCTCTCACTCCTGGATCGCCATGTTTGGGTCCTCCTGAGCGTGGTCAATTTGGCCCTTGCTCTGCTTTCCGCTATTAATACTTCCACTTTGTCTTCCAGATGCTGGTTGGCCTTCTGTGAGAAATAGGATTGTTGATTGACCGGAGTGTAAGCCCTGGTCACGCAACAGCCACAATCCCTCGCAGGGTGAACCACAAAAAGCCATTAAATTAGCCTGTGTTTAACCCTTGGTAGCTTAGCACGAAAAGCAGTCAGATATAACTTAGAGGCAATGTGAAAGGATTTATGCAGCACACAAACAGTAATAAAGTGAAAACTCAACAAAATAAAAATCCCAAACCTATTTAGAAAAATAGAGCAAATGTTAATAAACTATTTGACAGCAAAATGACAAAAATCCAATTAGTCAAACCGGAGTGATGAATTTGTATACTTTAAAGTTCAAAATAGCGCATAAAATGCAAAAAGCGGCAACTGCAGACATCTGGTGACACTAGGACAGTGCAAAGTTAAGGTCAACCATGATGAGAGAATGTTTAGATACACCAAGGGGATTGGGCCCGCTCGGTGATTACATTTGGACTCAAAACAAGTTTGAAGAAAAAGTCTCAGGGAAGGTAGAAATTCAGCAGGGCTAATTTGTCTGAGAAGGGGCGCCGTTATTGGATAGCCATGGGGCAAAGCAGTAGTGACATTTTTTACCTTCAGAATTAGTTGTCAAGATGGACGTTGAAAATCCCCAGCAGTATGAAGCAGAAGGCTGTGGCCCGAAAGCAATTCCACAAGGTCAGATACCCATAGGGTAAAAGATCGCTGAAAGCATTGGTGGTGTTATATGGGGACTCGTAACCTAGAGCAGTTCCAATTTAAAGGGCCTAAGGCTGCTGGTAGTCTATTGTCATAGAACATTGCAGGTTTAGCAGCTAAATCTAGCATTCTTGAATGGTCCCACTTGCAATTGATGCAGGAAACTCCTGGAACTTCAAAGAACCTTTCTGGAATCATCTCCCACCTTCTAGGAGCAGGGCACTGGGTTTAAAAAGAGGGCTCTCAGACCCAGTGTGCAGTTCACTACAGGACCTGCGGAACGAATCTCAGACGACTGCATGATGCTGTGACCTGCCATGCACTTCGCCAGAGTGCTGGTGTACCTGGAGGGACTGCTTTCCTGCCTGAAGCCTGCTTGGAACTTTCAGAGGCCAGCCCTGCATCACCATGTGCACCCAGGACTTCAGAAGTGACTCCAATGGCTAGTTTAGCTGGTCTCCTGTTCTGAGCTACAGGGGCATAACAGACTCCCACCATCCTAAACCTGTACCTGGACCCGGCCTGAATGAGGCTTTAACCTCCAAGAGGTCTCAATCCATTCCTGGGCCCATGGTTGTGGTGCTAAGGGTGCCTAGGTGGTGATTTTCCAAAACTGAGAACTTGCTATTTTGAACCTTAAAATCTCAAAATGTAAGTTGTGAATAGTTCTTTTGTAAGAAGGGAGATGTGTGGTGTGTTAACACTATTGTTCTTGAGAACCCTAAGCATTTCATTGTTCTTTGGAATACTTAGAAAGATTGCTTGTGAATTGGCAGTTGTCCTGGCTAGCTTCTGTGCTCAGGGTGCATTCAAGAAAGCTTCAGTTTTTACCTGATTATGTGAGGAATTTTCATTACTTCACCACACTGGCAGCGATCTTAGTGAAGCCGGGAGGGAAGGAGTACCTCAATTGATCACGGCATCAGATATTGTATTTGGACAGTGTCTGGTGGTCTTTTGACAAAATGTTTCAGCTTCACAGTATTACCGAGGTGGTGTGTATATAGTTTGAAGAAAGTAAGGTGTTTCATGACCACTACAAGGAAGATGGGATTACAATTTGGCTGACTACAGCAATGGACTGTAGAAAACATTATGGTTGATGTTGGCAGCCATTTTGGATGAGGCATGTTTAACCACTCTGCCAGTACTGGAATCACCTACACAGAAAAGCCTGAGAGTCCTGGCGGACATCTGAGAGGAGTCAAGAGCAAGGAGTCATTACTACTGACTGTAGAAAAAAAACAGACTGTTGGATGGCCATTTTACCTTGTGCTTTTTGAGTCTTTCTATTGTATTTTTGTTGGTTATTTTGAATCGGGCAAGTGATATAATTTCGACATCAAGAAAGAAGTGTTTAGATGTGACAAGGTTGCATTTACTTATTAAGGTCTTCTTATCAAATCAACGTGAAGGAAATATTTATCTTATTATCGGAGCAAAACAGGAAAATATACTGTTGCCTGCAGGAGAGAAGGAGTGAATGGAAGAACATTTTTAGGAATTTTGCTGGAGTGCATACAGTGCAGCACCACTTTTCTTGCGCCCTTCAAATCCCCCCTAATGCCATCATGCATGCGTCATATTTAAAATACAACACACCATGTCGGTAGTTGGGGGACTAGCATCAGAATTTTTGATGCTAGTCGGACACTTTATTCACATCACCACTTCTCCACCTTGATCCTACAGTAGTCCACTCTTCTCCCCTCACCATTCTAAGGTAAGCTCCTTATACAACTGATGGAATGTACTAACATTCTACAGACTGAGGGCAAAATAGGAACATACTAACTACTTGGATATACTACAACGAAATATAAATGTTCACATGTAAGCTTAGAGGAGATAAGTAGATTACTATATAATATAAAAGGATTATTTCCCTTCAAGCCTATAATTTTGTAGTTGAATATATCCCGGGTGTGGAAAATCATTCTGCAGACTATATTTTATGGTTAGTGAGGGTTAATGAGATGCAATTATGTTTAAGTTTTTAGTGACTAAGGGGGTCATTCTGACCCCGGCGGTCTGAGACCGCCGGGGTCAGGGTCGGCGGGAGCACCGCCGACAGACCGGCGGTGCTCCGCAGGGCATTCTGACTGCGGCGGTTTGGCCGCGGTCAGATGCGGGAAAGCGGCGGTCTCCCGCCGGTTTCCCGCCGCCCTGCAGAATCCCCCATGGCGGCGGAGCGCACTCCGCCGCCATGGGGATTCTGACACCCCCTACCGCCATGCTGTTCCTGGCGGGTCTCCCGCCAGGAACAGGATGGCGGTAGGGGGTGCCGCGGGGCCCCTGGGGGCCCCTGCAGTGCCCATGCCCAGGGCATGGGCACTGCAGGGGCCCCCGTAAGAGGGCCCCACAAAGTATTTCAGTGTCTGCCATGCAGACACTGAAATACGCGACGGGTGCCACTGCACCCGTCGTACCCCTGCAACTCCGCCGGCTCCATTCGGAGCCGGCATCCTCGTTGCAGGGGCATTTCCGCTGGGCCGGCGGGCGCTCTTTTGGAGAGCGCCCGCCGGCCCAGCGGAAATGTAAGAATGGCCGCCGCGGTCTTTTGACTGCGGTGCGGTCATTTGTCGGCGGGACTATGGCGGGCGGCCTCCGCCGCCCGCCATAGTCAGAATCAGGTCCTAAGTATGGCTATGGAAGTGTAGAGGTGCGTAAGAAAATGTATGAAGAACAAAAACTTTAATAATATTTTGATTACTCATCATACTCCAATGGTATGTAGAAAACGTCCGACTTATTTGGGGATGAATTTGCAGAGGGTCTTCTGAAAGGGAAACACCATACTCCTTATCTAAATAGTTCTTCTTGTTTTCTACTCCAGATTGTCAAAATCCCTTTTGTCTTAGATATTTCATCATACAGTATAATCACATTTCTAGACAAAACTTTTAGAAGAGAAAGTTATCCTAATGTTATACTGACTGATAATAGACCCAAGGTCTGCTCCAGTGAATTTGGTAATTTTCTTAAAAGTTGTGGAATACCTCGTAAAACAGTTCTAATATAATCCTGAAACTAATGGTGCAGTAGATAGAATTAATATGACATAAAGAACGCATCAGTTGGCTAAGGCTAATGGATGTGATGGGCAGAAGTCTTTGCAAGACAGTCACTGAGTGTCATTTGTCACTACTTGCTTCTGCAGGGAGGACTCATTTTGAACTCTTTAAGGGAGAGGCTCCTTTTACATCATTGGGTACTGGTTGGATTAAATGGGGGTAAAAGTGCAACATTTATTGGTGCATGTGAGTGGCGATAGAGTTGTAGTTATAAAAGAAGATACATTTAAATTTGATAAGGAAAATGTGAAATAATAGCGCCTGTTGGCTCTGCACCCTGGCCTAAACTTACAAGAGTTTTTAGGGTTGTGAAACTTTTCAAGAATCTTATAAAATCTGATGACGGCAGAATATGGAATATAAATATTACTGGAAAATGGCCCCCTCTGTAGGGCCACCCCAAACATTTCTTCCTGCTCCTCTTTTTCTGACCTGATTTTTGTTGGCTTTAGTACTCTGAGAACTTTATCACCGCTAACCAGTGTTGGGGTGCATGTACTCTCTCCCTAGATCATGGTATTATTAGCTCATTCCATTCATCATCTGTTCCTTTTAATATTGGCTCATACCCAATCGCCACCCTTAACCTAGATATAAGTCCTAAGTGAAGTGGACTGCATGTGCCCAGGGCCAGTACATTTGGTGCTACTTCTGGGCCTGCAGCACTGATTGTCCCACCCACATAGGTAGCTCCTTAACCATGTTTCAGGCCTGTTATTTTAGAGCTTGTGTGTGCAGTTTTCACTGTCCTTTTGACCCGGCAAGTTACACCTCTTCCCAGGCGTAAACCTTCCCTTTTTATACTTATACGTTACCCCTCAGGTAGGCCATACTCAACCCCGAGAGCAGGATGCAATGTACTTAAAAGGTAAAACATACTTTTATGCTTAAAATGTCCTAGTAATGAAAAAATCTCCAGTTTAATTTTCACTTTACAAGGCATAGCTCTCCCATAGGTTAACACTTGGATTACCTTATTACATTCCTGATGGGCCACATGCAGGCTGATGGGTCTTCCTGGTATGTATGGGAGGGAGGAGCTGACTCTTGCTCCTAAAAAGGCTCGGCCTGTCCCCACACAAAGAGCTGCATATCCCCCTATAGTGAGTCTGGATCAAGGGCCTCCTGTTGTCTAAGTCTATGCGACACAAAATATTTAGAACCCCCCAGTTCCAACCCTTGGGCTCACATGCTTGTGAGTCTGTCCTGCAAAGGGGTTCCACCCCAGAGCTGGACCCTTTGAATTGGAACTAGGGGTTTACGCCAGTAAAACTGCTGCATCCTCTGCTGCGAGAGTAGAATAGACGCATCGCCACTATTGCAGGAAAAGGACTGGCACAGCACACTTGGAACAATTGCATTGCACTTAGAGCCACCGCTCCATAACTACCACGTCACCACCATTGCATGGAGAAGATCAGTGCATCACCTCTACAGCATGGAGAACTCTGACGTATTGCATTCAGAACCACCGTACTTTACAACCAATGCTTCACTCACAGACCCAACCCATCTGTGCAGTTACGTGGCAAAACTTAACTGCATAGGGACCATCAACATATTGCGTGCTGTGACAAGGATTAAGGTACTTTTGTTCAGCAGGGCCTGTGTGGATCCTGTATCTGGCCTGCCCCCCATCACAGGCAGCCTACACTCTTCACCTTGTCTTGTTTCAGCACGAGCAAGTAACTGTTTAGCAGCGTTTTGCTTTAGAGGGCTATACTTGCATTTAAACTTTATAAATTCATATCACAACTTCTACTGGATGGAACTTTGTTGTTTTGGTCTTGCATTATTTATAAAATCATAATATATTTTTCTAACCTGTTGTGGAGTCTTTTTGTAGTGTAGTCACTGTGTTGTTTCTTAAGTATTGCACAATCACTTCAGACATTGCCTCTTAAATTAATCCTGACTGCTCTGGCCAAGCTACCAGAGGCTGAGCATAGGATAATTTAGGGTGAGTTGTGCCTTACCATGACTGAGATTGTGGTCCCTTCTTAGATGTGGTGCATATCTCTGCTAACTAGAGACCCAATTTCTAACATTGGTAGCAGTGGTGAATAGGACCTATGTTTGTGCAATACCTAGGAGTAAAATGCTGTACACAACAATCCATATCAAAGGCCAAGCCAATGTTCTTTCTATTTCTCCCTGATTTGCAATTTTTAATTTGTCCTCTAAATCATGTCTCTGCCTGCTGGTTCTACATCTAGAGACATGGAATTTGAGATGGCCAATTTGGAGACTGGCCAAAACATGTGAATACACTGTTTTATAAATTGCATTCATCAAAAACAATTTGAAAAGGAAACAAGCATCCTGGGACCAGTTTCTGGGTATCACCCCTCATCAGCGATGCTAACTTTAATCCAGTATCACAGTGAGGATGGAACCAAGCTAGCCTGGCTGATGAGCAGTGATACCCGGAAAGTGGCCTCAGGATGCGTGTTTCTAGTCCAGGTAGGACCTGGCCTGGCCATTCAAGCTGGACTGTACCCATGGGGAGCAGGGTCAAGATTGATTTGCATATGGCTGGGTCAAAACTGGGGTGGTGAGCAAAATAACGATCCGTGACTAGGAGTGAATGTTTGCATTGTTCAGCATTCAGTCCATCATCTGTTCTTATTGTTTTTGTACCCTAAGTGGGAAGAGTATGCCCAGACATGGGTCCTGTGTTCATTGTGCCACTGGATTCAAGCTAGCTTGGCTCATGAGGGTAATACCCCAAAACAGGCCACAGGATGCATGTTTCTGGTAAGAGGAGGACATGGCCTAACAGTTTGGATTGGACAGTTCCCATGGGGAGCAGGTTTAAGAATGATTAGCATATGGCCGGGTCCAAACTGGGGTGGTGTGGTGAGCAAAATAACAATGGATTAAACCCAGATCTGTGATTGGGGTAATGTTTGCATAGTTCAGCATTCTGTCCATCATCGGTTCATTTTTCTTTTGTCACCCTAAGCATGAAGGGTATGGCCAGATATGGGTCTCGTGCTCACTGTGCCACTAGATTCAAGCTAGCTTGGTTGATGAGGGGTGATACCCTGAAATCAGTCACATGAGGATTGTTTCCAGTCGAAGGAGGATCTGGCCTTGCAGTTCGGGCTGGATTGTTCCCATCTCAAGCAGGGTCGAGACAGAGGTGGCGTGGAGAGAAAAATAATAATGAATTAAATCCAAGTATGTGGCTGGGGATGAATGTTTGCATTGTTTGCCATTCCGTCCATCATCTGTTCTTTATGTTTCCTCATCAGGCATGCTCCTCACCAGTTCAGCATGGCTATGCCTGATGGGCCCCAGATAAAGGGCTCTTTGCTATAGATCTTTTTGACTGGTGCCAGGGAATCAAAAACAATAATATCCTAAAGTCTGATGTGGTGAGAAATTGGAGAGTCTTGAGCTAAAATTGACTATAGGCTGGAGGCAGCTAGTGCCTGTGACCTTAAACTTTTTTGGGCCCTGGTCTCACGCAGAGACCCCGCCCTTTCATCTACTCCTGAATGTCACATTGATGCAGAATCCTGGCTCTCCCACTTTCGGGAACTCTATGGGTCTTGCTCCAATTCGAACAACTCTCCTATTGATTCTTCATTGTGCTTTTCCCCTGTGTCACCCTTTACCCTAAAGGAAACTGAGTTGGCAATCTGTGCTCAAAGAACAGGGAAGGCTCCTGGCTTAGCCAGTGTCCCATCGGACCTGTATAAATCAGATTTATCTGTTTGGACCCGGTACATTAATAGGCTATCGAATATTGTTCTGACAACTCGTTCTTACCCAGATACGTGGAAGGTGGCTATTATTGTCCCCATACATAAAAAAGGAGATAAGAGCTCCCCTGGGAACTACAAACCGATTAGTCTATTAGATAACCTTCAAAAAATATTCTCCTTCCAGTTGTTATCCAGATTAAAACACTGAATAACAAAAAATCAGGTTTTAAGCCATCTCCAGGCTGGTTTCTGGGACAAGGTCAGTACCATCGATCAGGACTTCCGATTTACTACCATCAAGTGGAAGACCGTAGACGCAGACAACGGCCATTTATTTGTGGCCTTTGTCGATTTGAAATCTGTGTTTGACCTTGTCCCGCGTACTAAGCTCTGGGAGGTCCTGAGCAATATTGGAGTTCCGGGTTCTGTGATTAATAATATCCAAGATCTTTACTCTGATAATTATGCCAGAGTGTGCTGGGGTCCGGCTGGTGACCTGACCCCAGCTTTTTCTACAACAAGAGGTGTGAGGCAGGGGTGCGTCCTTGCGCCCACCCTATTCCTATTGTTTATTAATGCTTGCATCCCATACCTCTTAGATTGTTATGGTGATGCCCCGAATTTGGGCGGCCAGAAGTTCCCCTGTCTTCTGTTCGCAGATGACACCTTGTTACTCTCGCGAACTGCCATGGGCCTTTCCAGATTGCTATCACGATTTTTGCAGTTTTGCAAAGACCATGGGTTGGAAATCAACTCAGCAAAAACAAAGTATATGGTCTTTGGGGACAATAGGTGCAAAATGAAGAGACCAGTATACCTAGATGGTGCACCCTTGGAAAGAGTGGGCACTTTCGACTACTTAGGTATTAAACTGGAAGATTCACACCTTTGGCATGCACACCGCCAGAAATCCTTATTGTGCCTGAAGCAAAGGGCGGGTGGCATTGTAAGATTTGCTTCTAGATCTCCCAAATTTGCACTGTCTCCCGCCCTTGAAATATATAAATCTCAAGCCCGGGGGGGGGGCCCTTATATGGTGCTGAACTTTGGGGCCATTGTAACCTGGTGGATTTGGCAAGGGCGGAAAATCAATTTTTGAAATCATTGTTAAAAGTTCCTTCTAGCACTCCATCTCTGCCCATCCGTATGGATTTAAATCTTTTTTCTATTTCGCAGATTGCTGCTTTAAGGCCCTTGCTATATTGGATCCGGCTCTGGATAACAGATGCCCTTTCTCCATTTCGTTGTGGGCTTCTCAAATTGGTGGGCAGCAACACTATTAGTAAAACGAAATGGTGTACCTATGTCAAACAATCCTTAATCCATCT
This sequence comes from Pleurodeles waltl, assembly GCF_031143425.1. NCBI lineage: Eukaryota > Metazoa > Chordata > Amphibia > Caudata > Salamandridae > Pleurodeles > Pleurodeles waltl. The sequence continues at coordinate 287,244,584 of NC_090448.1, read as the reverse complement.
AGGTTTATGGTCCTCCTGGTTGGACCCCCTTTCCATTCCTAAAAATGCTGTGCAGCTATTAAAGGATGCTTTTTGGTACAATGCTCAGATTGTGCAATTTACTAAGATTGTTCCCCTGTCAATGTCTGATAATTATTTATCAATCAAATGCCACTATGAATTTGAGCCTTATATGGATATAGCATTATCTCTATTTTCGCGAGCTCTTTTTGTTAGATTTAGAATAGGGTCCCTCCCTCTGTGTTCTCTAACGTACAATTGGCATTGTTCCACTAATAGATCCAAGCTCTGCCCGATGGGCTGCCAACGTGAAGAGTCTATTTCACATGTTCTCTTTTACTGTCATGCATATCACAAACAAAGAGCTTGTTGGATTATCCCGTCTGCAGATTTATAGGCGCCAGGTCTCATTTGTATGCTGAGAGAATTTTAAAATCTGATCCATCTGCTGAGGTAGTTTTACCAGTGGCAAAATTCCTCGAATCGATCTGGCGCCTTAGATTAGCAATTTTAAAGAGTAAGACTGGGTAGCTAATTTTTAGATCTATGTATGCACTTTAATTGACTTTTTGATGTCTGATTTTAGTATTTAACTTTTAATATTAAGACACCGTTTTATTGTATTATTGAACACCTATGGGCATAGGGAATAGGGTTCTTGTTTTGTGGTACATTCTAAATTTAGAAGACATATATTGTGATAATTTTGTTCGAATTTTAACTCTCTATTATCTCTTTTACATTTTTACTGTGCTCATATTTTTTAGCGTTCTATCAATTTAAAAAAATTAACAATTTATGATGTTTGTATTGTACTTTTATCGTATGTTTTTACTTACCGAAATAAAGTTTAATGATGATGATATGATATGACTATAGGCGTTGTATTAATCTTTTACTATGAACAAGGGTACCTATGTCAAGATTGAAAACAAAATGAAGAGGACACCTGAGGTAATGCTCCAATCTTCTATTAATAGAAAGCTTTGTATGGAATAGCAAACTACGAAGTACTTGTCGACATGTTTCATGCCTCAGTAGTTCATACAGATCAGGTGACGTTTGTTCAGGACCACAAGAGAGATCAAAAATGGCTTCGTCCTCACTATAAAAGAGAAAGATTGCTCTCAAAGTAGGGTGTTTCTGCATAGTAGTGCCATTTACAGCTATCATATGTATTCCCTATATCAGCTAACCTGAAAAACAGCACAAAAAATATAATTATGTGACTTGACTGTTTCGTTGACTTGACCCATGTCCATTCTCAAGCAGTGTCCACATGCACACATATTGTGAGCTGAATTAAAGTGAGAAAATGCCAAACTCATGCCTTCACATCGCTAGGAGAACATTGAAATGTATTGTTGTTAATTCTACCATCTCAAACATGGAGCAGTAGTCTTACCCTCCTAAAGTTAGGAAAGGGCTTATTGGGAAATCCTGGGCTGTACAGCTCCTGCAAAACTAGTTTAATGATTTAACAAAAAAGAAAAAACATATAAAAATAACAGATTAAAAAGTAAAAAGTAGCCTCTAAGATATATTGAGGCAGTAATTGTGTCAAAAATAGGTTTTGCTAACTGAATTGTTGCTTCAAATGTTAAAGGAACCTTAACTGGAACTTTGATGTTGGTAATGCAAAGGGTATCTGTCTCTATGTATATCAAAATCATACTAAAGTTACACTTACTGAAAACATACACACGGGGAGGGGACAGACGTCCTCAGGGAACAATTATAAACATGTCAGCTGGCTGTATAAAATTAGCAAAGTGCTACTGTAACATGCATCAAAGGAATGAGAGAACGGTGGTCCTGTGTAACTTAGAGTGGTTTCAAGATTTATTGGCATGACCACAGGTTGTCTTGGCCAGATGTCGCATATTAGTAATGTTTGCTTCCACCTGGCAGACGCCCTCACCCATGCAATAACCAGCAGGAATAATGGCCCCAGTACAGTGATGAAGGTAGATAAGTAAAAATGCTCCAAAACAGGGATATCACAAGAATGCTAAGAGGCTCCAGAATAGTAAGGTTATTCTCTGCCCAGGGGCGTGCGTCTATCTAGCAAGAGATGGCGAGCGTTAATAACACCACCACAAAGATAAAGGCAGGTAAGTAAAAATATTTCCGCCCAGTGAAATAACAAGGACGCTGCAGGGCTCCGCTAAGGTGAGGTTGATGCCTGCCCAGGAGTTTGCGTATAACTAGCCCAGGTTGGTGCGCCTCAAGTTGTAATAGAAAAAGGGAGTGTCCAAGATGCTCTCCAAAGCTATAAGGAAGTGTGCCGTGAAGTCCCACTTACTTGTTGTCTTGTGGGCTATAGGCTGCCGTCCTTACATTTACCAGCTGTCCAGGGTCCCAAAAGTAAGCCTGGATGTGGTACTGAGGCTAATAAGGTATCATAGGAGGAGGGAGCACTCTTATTGGATGCCAAGCCCAATATCGGCTTGGTTGTCAGGAGCCTGCCTTGGATATTTGGATTCTTACACAGTACCCAAGCTTAAAGACTTTTACAAAGAAATGGGAGTCTGTAACAAAGGGGCCACTGAGAAGGTGAAAAGGCACTGAGGGCCTGGGCAGAAGCCTGCTCCAAAGAGAATGATGGGTTAGGAGAGTCTGGGAATGGCTCTTCTGAACAACAATCTGCAGTGACTTAAGGAGATATCCCTGAATTTGAGCTTCCTGTGAGAGCAGGAAGCAGTATCTCTTCCCATGGCTTATCCCCAGAGGAATTGGCGGACAGGAGGGAGGGGAGAAAATTCCCATTGCAACTGGCAAAAAAGCCGAGGAAAGAAAGGCTGAAAGGGCCTTGGAAGTATAGAAATGTTTATCAGCTCAGAGAGAAGCTTAAAAAAGCTGGATATCCAAGCAAGATAGGTGGAGTCCAGCAGTGATGATGACAGTATACATACATTACCTGATAGAGATAAGAGGATTCATATACCCAAGGATTTGATGCCCAGTTATGTGGTGAAAGATGACATTGATAAGTGAGGTTCTGCTTGTGAAGTTGTCCTGAAGGTACACAGGGTTCCTGACGGACTGGTCTGTGTAAACATATGCCTACAGTGCAGGGGGGCGCAGTTATGACATTAGAGGTTGGGGACCAAACCAAATAAACTCCCATGACAACCATCTTACTGGCCAAATTTGTACTGACCCCAGAAAAGTATCCCCAAAGATTCAGGGACAGCCAGATGCTCCCCATCCTATCCTGGGTAGATTTTGTTGATTACTCCAGTAAAGCACTTAATGGCCAGGTGAGAGGCCGCAAAGTTAATGATTATGTTGGGATGAACAATTTAATACAGATAGAGCACATACGCAGTATCTGTTTTACAGAGTGGTGCAGGCACCTAGTGGACAGTAAGCTGACTGATCCCAGAAAGCTTGCTGAGGAGGCAGACCTCTAGACTAGCACCATAGTGTCCAAAAAAGTACCTGGGAGTAACCCCACGAAGGGTGGTTCAGGTTCCCCTCAGCAGAGTGAAGGAGAGGCTAAAGATGACCTGGACAAGTCCTAGAGTAGCGGGGGAGGGAAGAGTTCCCATGCCCCATCTGAAAAACAGGGTGTTCGTTCTGTAGAGTAGTGGCCCATTTCCAACCCTGCTGCTTAGAGTTCTTCCAGTTAGGGCAAAAGCAGTCTGTCTGTTGTGTCCTCTGTCTGTTCAAGGAAAGCTCAGATTCATGTAACCTCTACAGGGGTAGCCAATGTGGCCTTTAGAGGCAAGTAGTCCCCAGGAGCAGGTCATAGACCATGCCATGATCTCCCTTAGTTGGGAGACAGATTCAGAAGGTGAGTTGGTGATCGCTGAGGGTGGGAGTCATTACTTCTAACAGGTGGGAGTGGATGGGTTCCCTGTCACTGCTCTGAGTGACACCAGGCTGATCATACCATGATGGTGGAAAGGCAAGTTTCCCCAGAGCAGTATAACCTGGGGTGACTCCAGCCCATGGGCAGAACCTCTTCCACCCTATGGCCCTTGTTTCCCTAGAGTGGGGGTGGGAGGTGACCCAGAGGAGGGTCATAGTTAGTCCCCAGATGTCCATAGAGTGCATTCTGGGGAATGAGTAGACCCCGGTTGCAGGAGAACTGGGAGTGGCGCCACCCAGGGCAACCTGACAGTTTAGATATCCGGGAGCGCCACTCGACTGCGGAGAGAACAGGAGCCCAGATATAGAGGCAGGGAGAGAGAGGACTCACCTCTCCCCCTGTTCAACCTAAGGGTCCAGACCCTGGGTTAAGAAACCAATTTCAGACTACCACCCCTCAACTGGTGGGAGGCACAGTAGTAAGGGGGTGCAAGTCACCTGGGGCTACTGCCCCCAACTATGAGAAACTACAGAAGTCACAGAGGTCTGGGTGGCCTGGGGCCTGGCTCTCAACACTGACAGCTGTCAGTAGCCTTTGTTGATTATTGTCCCCATGGACAGAGTTTTCCCTGGGTTGGGGGGGAGAAGCCAGACCCAAGGGGTGGAATGAGCCACATCACTTTGGTGGTCATGGTGGTACTGTCTACTTACAGTGGTGCATCTGTGAGCAAGTCAAGGCTAGGTGTTGCATAGATGGGGTCCACCGGTCAGGAGAAGTGTTCCCCATTGGTCAGTTAAGTGGCCCCTGAGAGTGTAGACTGAGGGATCTGACTGGGTCCAGAAAAGCATAGAACTGGCAAGTGTCCCTGAAGTAGTAGACCATTCTCCATTTTCCATCACCGTAAGGAGGGAAGTCCATCAAGCTGTTGATTAGACTACTCTGGCTTTAGGCTGGAAGGGGGGCATATTGGAAAAGGGTCACCTCAAACCTTTTGCCTTCCTTCTCCTCTTTTTCTGACATTGGTTTTGTTGGCTTTAGAACTCTGAGAGCTTTACCACTGCTAACCAGTGCTGATGTTTATGTTCTTTCTCCCTTAAAACATGGTAACTTTGTCTAATACCCATTTGGCATATTTAATTTAATAATAAGTCCATAGTAAAGTGCACAAAATGTGGTCAGGACCTTTAAATTAAGTGCTTCTATTGGGCCTAGAGCACTGATTGTGCCACACACATCAGTAGCCCCTTAACAATGTTGCAAGCCTGTCAGTGCAGAGCCTGTGTGTGAAGTTTAAACTGCCACGTCAACCTGGCACTTTAATTCACTTACCTGGAGCAACCCTTCCTTTTTAATACACATAATTCACCCTGAAGGTAGACCCTGTGCAGGGGGCATTGTAATTAAAAAGGTTAGACATCTACTTTTAAGTTTTACCTGTCCAGCTAGTGAACAACTCTTAAATTAATTTTTCACTACTGCAAGGCCCACCTTTCCCATAGGTTAACATTGGCATTATCTTATTACATTTTATAAGTGTAATTTCCAACTGGTACAAGAAAGATATTGTTAGTTTGGTGTCTCTGGATTCACAACTTAACATCACAATTTATGCCATTTTGACCAAACAAGGTAAAACTCTTGATAGGCCTAAATCTTCCCTTTTTATGGATAAAAGTCACCCTTAATGTAGGTCCTTCACAACCTTGAGGGTAGGGTACAATGTTCTTAAAAGGCAAGACATGTACTTTTCTGCTCAACAGGCCATAGTAGTGAAAACCTGTGCAGTTATTTTTTCACCACTGAAAGGTCTATCTCACCTGTAGGTTAGCATTGTGATTATCTTATTTCATTTTATGTGTTTAATTTTCAATTGGGACAAGATAGATATTTTGAGTTTGGTGTCCCTAGAATCAAATTTATAATCACAACTTATGATGAAGTTGAATTTTGTGTTGAAAGTCTAGAAATGCCACTTTTAGAAAGTGGACATTTTTCTTACTTAAACCATTCTATGTCTTCTGCCTATCTCCAATTCATGTCTGGGATGGGTGACAGCTGGTTTTTGTGCATTCCCTCCGGACAGCCACAAGCAACGGGAGCTTAAGGGTGCCTTATGGGCCACTCACATCCTGAAGGCCCATCACCAGGCTAATGGGTCTTTCTGGGCTGAATGGGAGGGATGAGGTAACACCTGCATCTGAAAGGACTGTGCCTGTCCCCACACAAAGAGCCTCATAACTCCCTGTAGAGTGTCTGGAGCCATAGAAGGAAGGACAGGAACCTTGTGCACTTTAAAGGCCTCGCTTTCAAGTCTCCCCCACTTTAAAGGCACAACTGAGTATAAGTAATGAGCCCCAAACCCCACCACATAATTACATGTCTGGATCTGAGGACATTCTGCAAGGAAAAAGGACTGCTGTGCTGCTAGGAGGGACTGCCACTCTGCTGAACTACTTTGCTGTGTCAGCCTGCTGCTTCTTGCTTGGGAGTGAGAAGGACTAGACGTGCCCCTCTACATCCTCCAAGAACCTAAGTGACTCCAAGAGCTTGCTGGCCTGCCTCCTATTCTGAAGTCTCACGTCCATCAAAGATATCCTTTCATCCTGTTACCACAGCTAGACTCTGCCGACAGTTAGTGCTGTCCTGCCAAGAGATGCTGATCCAGTCCTTGTCCTCGAATTGGGCTTTGAAGCTGTTCTTCTACAAAAATCAACATATTGATGCCTTTGCGCCAATAGGAACTTCTGTATCCTCTCTTTACTTAAAGTATTGCTGCTGTCACATCCAGAACTATGAGTATAACGTAGTTTACTCTCCATTAACATAGCAAACATAGGAATGGAAATCTTAAATTCAAATATACAACATACAATATATTTCAATTTAGATATTTATTATAGCTAATTTAAACATTCAGTTCGCACATAATATAATCAACATAGAATCATCCAAAAAAATAATACAACCCCCTACCCTAAATGAAACATACATATATGAAAACATAAATAACATACCAGTAAATACGCAAAAATAAACAAATAACACAGAACCAACAAAATCACAAAATAGTATACATACAAATTTACAACCGCCTCATACATGAGAGGATATTTAAACAGCATAATAAAGTTACTGCTTTGATGCTACAATTATGCGTTGTAGTTTGGATTGTATAAAATTCAACATAATAACAGCCAATTCTAGGTTATAATTTCCTGATTCAAATTCTCGTGTTACAGGCCTGATGGTAGCCAATCCTGGTCAGGGCTTCAAATTTGCCAATTTCAAACACTTCATGCCAATGTTCAAGACATGCCAATTTACAAGCCGACGCGCGTTTCGATGAGTGAAGAAAAATATAAATACACCTTCATCAGGACTTTAGGATTCAGTATAATTGGCATACGTACATCTTGTAATCTGCCTTAGATATCAAAGAACTTAGATATCCCTTACAGGCTGGATTAAACACTCTCCAACTTCAAATTTGTAGTCCAAAATGAAGGACTAACACATGGATATAGCTAAATGTGTCATTATGTTGAATTTTATACAATCCAAACTACAACGCATAATTGTAGCATCAAAGCAGTAACTTTATTGTGCTGTTTAAATATCCTCTCATGTATGAGGCGGTTGTAAATTTGTATGTATACTATTTTGTGATTTTGTTGGTTCTGTGTTATTTGTTTATTTTTGCGTATTTACTGGTATGTTATTTATGTTTTCATATATGTATGTTTCATTTAGGGTAGGGGGTTGTATTATTTTTTTGGTTGATTCTATGTTGATTATATTATGTGCGAACTGAATGTTTAAATTAGCTATAATAAATATCTAAATTGAAATATATTGTATAATGTATATTTGAATTTAAGATTTCCATTCCTATGTTTGCTATGTTAATGGAGAGTAAACTACGTTATTCTCATAGTATTGCTTCCCTGTGTGTTACTCTCTGTATCTAGCTCAGGGACCCTGTTTAGATACGAGGGTCACATCCAGAACTGCCCAGCTCTGGATCAATGCATCACCTCCAGCTTCAGCGTTTCATCTTCGCATCAGAAGCTACGCAGCTCTACGACAACGTATCACTTTCATCGCAAAGGGTTCAATGCCATACCTCAAGGACATCCCTTCGATAACTGCTGACTCAACGTCGATGCATTCCCCGTACTACGCGGTTTGGAAATGAAAAATCACAGTTGCTTTGCTTCCTTGACATTGACGTAACCCTCCATCCAAGCTACATTTCAGGGGGACACACATGGGTCCTATAGCTGGCTTGTCTTCCGTTGCGGTCGGCTTGAACTTTGGACTTACCCCGGGCCAGCGCAACCTCAGGTAACCTTTTAACTTTTGACTTCTGAGTATTATATTGCAGTTTATTCTTTGAAAATTCATATCTCAAGTCCAGCTTGTTAGATTTTTGTCATTTTGGTCTTCTTTACTAATATAAATATTCTTTATTCTTCTAACAATGTATGGAGTCGTTTTGTGGTGTTTTCACTGTCTTACTGCAATTTAAGTGTTGCACAAATACTTTACACATTGCTTCTTAAGTTAAGCTTGACTGCTCTGTGCCAAGCTACCAAAGGGTGAGCAGAGGTAATGTAGGTTGGGTATCTGACTAACGTTGACTAGGTTTGTGGTCCCTACTTTGACAGGATGCATGCCATTGTCAACTAGAGACCCAATTTCTAACATTGGTGATCAGCAGTGAGGTTAAGACTTGTGTTAGTGCATTACATAACAGTGATTTGGTGCCCATTACCACACATGTCTAGACCAATTTAAATCAGTTGGCTCTGATCCCCATTGGCAATTTTTCTACTCTATCTGATTACCATTTCACATTTTTTCAGATCTCTCTGACTGGCATTTTTGCTTTTCTACACACCATTTCTGTGACCAGAGGTCCCACAACTGCATCTGAACCTGTAAACCTGAATTTTGAGTTGGCCAAGATGGAGACGTATACAGTAATCCAGCTCATGGATTTTTGCAAGATGTTTAGGGTTTCTACCAAAGGCTTTGCCAAGAAGGTGGAGCTGCAAGAGGCACTGAGAGCCTGGATAGAAGCTAAGGATGCAGCACATGAGACCGATGAGGAGAATGATGTGGATATAGAGGATGATGAGTAGCTGGACTAGGATTCATTGGAGAACCTGGGACTGCCTGTGGTCCAAGGATTGGATAAGTTGCAAGGAGCAGTGATTCCTCCCAGGCCAGGGAGCAGCATTTAATCAAGAGGCCTAACCCTAGAGGAGCTGGAGGACAGGAGGGAGGAGAGGAAGGTAAAGCTGGAGTTGGCTAAGAGCTGAGCCTAAAAGAACTGGACATCCTTCCCTCTGGCAGGAGGTTCCACGCACCTAAGGGTCTGCTGCCTGACTTTGTGACAGGAGACGACATAGACAGATGGATTGCGGTCTATGTGGCTGTAGATCAACGCATCACTCCCAGCCTTGACACTTTGTCTTCGTATCGTCGGCTGCACAGCCTGACAATGACGCATCACCTTTATTTCAAAGGATGCAATGCTGCAGCTCGAGGACATCACTTCGATGACTGTTGTGCTCAGATGTGAACTTACCTTAAAAACCAAAAGACAATAGGTGCCTGGCAAAACAGTTTGTTTAATTTAACAGAGCAGTTACAGAACCGGGGTCTGAGGACTGTCTCATAATGTACATCAGTTTGGAGTGGTGTTTTATACAATTCTCTGAGTACAATAAAGTAGTAAAAAACAATCCTTTGTTAGTTAAGAATGCGAACAGTTGTCATGGAGTCATAAATACGGTTCTGGAAACAATTGCAGGTGGGCTTCAACCTCACATGGACTCAAGGTAGGCCAGTGAGTACTTGTCCAGATGTCTGGCCTTCGGGCACGTGATCACTGTGTGCCATGTTCTGACTGGCTAAGTGTTCCTAACTACATGTGGCATCTAAATTCATGTTGTTTTTGGGAATGCACACACCCCTCTGGCCATGTGTGTTTTATTGGGGCCAATTGACTGTGACCATTGTGGTGTTGCTGCACTTATCTGTGGGATTTAATCTAAGTATCCTCTTTGCGTGTTTGCCTGCCAGCTACGTGTCAAGCCACCTGTGACCTGTCAGTCAGTAACCTCAGGACTAGGTCTCAGAAGCCTGCCTGACCACAAATCTTCATGCCGGGGCTGATGGAGAGTTCTAGGCAGGGGAATCTAACATTGGTGATGCAACTTCATTTGTGTATTGAATTTATTGTTGTGTGCATCGACATCGATTACTCCAATATTAACAAATGTGTGGCTTAATGATAATGCAATCCCAAGGCTGGGCAGATCGGAACCGACACATCGCCTCTGCACCATCTCCTCAATGTCAATGCGACTCTCCATGCAAGGTTTATTTCAGCGGCCATGCATGGGCCCTGATTCATTCCTACCTTCCATCGCAGTTAGCCTGAACTTTGGATTTACTCAAGTCCAGTACAACCTCAAGTAACCTTTTTAACACTATTAACTTCTAAGCACTATATTGTAATTTATTCTTTAAAAAAGCATATCTCAAGCTCTACTTATTGGATTTTTGTTGTTGTGGTCTTGTTTTACTCAGAAAACTATTCTGTATTTCTCTGAACTGTTGTGGAGTCTTTTTGATGTGTGTTAACAGTGTTACTGTAATTTAAGTGTTGCACAACTACTTCACACAATGCCTTCTAAATTAAGCCGAACTACTTTGTGCCAAGCTACCAAAGGGTGAGCACTGGTTAATTGAGGGTGTGTATATGACTTACCCTGCTTAGGACTGTGGTCCCTACTTGGACAGGATATATAACACTGCCAATTACAGACTCAGGGGGTCATTCTGACTCCCGCCGGACGCGGTCACCGTGCGCCCGGCGGGAGCCGCCAAAATACCGTACCGCGGTCGGAAGACCGCGGCGGGTATTTTGAGTTTTCCCCTGGGCTGGCGGGCAGCCGCCGAAAGGCCGCCCGCCAGCCCAGGGGAAAACGACCTTCCCACCATGAAGCCGGCTCGTAATCGAGCCGGCGGAGTGGGAAGGTGCGACGGGTGCTACTGCACCCGTCGCGTATTTCACTGTCTGCTATGCAGACAGTGAAATACAAGCGGGGCCCTCTTACGGGGGCCCCTGCAGTGCCCATGCCATTGGCATGGGCACTGCAGGGGCCCCCAGGGGCCCCGCGACACCCCCTACCGCCATCCTGTTCCTGGCGGGCGAACCGCCAGGAACAGGATGGCGGTAGGGGGTGTCAGAATCCCCAAGGCGGCGCAGCATGCTGCGCCGCCTTGGAGGATTCGGACGGGCAGCGGAAAACCGGCGGGAGACCGCCGGTTTTCCTGCACTGACCGCGGCCAAAGCGCCGCTGTCAGAATGCCCTAAGGGGCACCGCCAGGCTGTTGGCGGTGCTCCCGTGGTCATTCGCCCTGGCGGTTTTTACCGCCAGGGTTAGAATGACCACCTCAGTTTCTAACAACCTCCTTAAGGCTGCCAGGTCTAACACTACTCAAGCTCAGCTGAAAGTGGAAAGAGCTACCCAACCCCTTTAGAGTTCTCTTTACTATGGCTGAAAACCTTTGAGAGACCATCAGCATTGGGATGGTCTGACCCTGGATGCTGTTGCACAGTAAAGTCCATTCCCTGTAGAGAATTTGACCACCTCAACAGTTTGGTATTTTCACTCCTCGTTTGTATGAGCCATCTGAGGTGCCTGTGGTCTGTCTGAACCAGGAAGTTATTCCCAAACAGCAAACATGTACAGTCTCAACTTCTTCAGTGCCCAGGCCACAGCAAAAACTGCTCTTTCAATGTCACTCCACCACTCTTCCAGTGGAATTAACCTCCTACTAATAAAGGCTACTGGTTGTTCTAGGACTTTGTTGTTGAGCTGTGCTAAGACTGACCCAATTCCATGCTCTGAAGGGACCGTTGGACAATAACTTGTTTAGAGAAGTTAGGTTCCTTGAATACCAGTGCTGTACACATGGCTTCTTTGATAGTGTCAAACCTTTCTGACAGGCCTCTGTCCAGATCACCAATCTAGACTGCTTCTTTGAAGGCAGCTCAGTTAAGGGGGGAACAATGGTGTCATAGCCCTTATCAAATCTTCTGTAATAGCAAGTGAGGCCTAGGAAGGTTCTCACTTCTGTTTAGCTGGTTGTCAGGCCATGACAGTTTCAATCTTGGCCAAGTGGGGCTTTACCTCCACCCACCAGGTGTCCCAAATACAACTTGGAACCCTGTATGATCGGACACTTACTGACCTTGATGGTCAGGTCCACAATTTGCAGGGCCTGAAGCACCTTGTGGAGATGGTGCTCGTGTTCCTTCCCAGCTGGAACTATAGACAGCAATGTCATCTAGGTAGGCAGCACAAAAGTCCTTCTGACCAGCCACAACCCTATTAACTATCTTTTGGAAGGTATCAGGGCATTTTGCAATCCAAGGGGCATCACCTGGTACTGGAAGTGCCCCTCTGGGGTTGTAAATGCTGATCTCTCTTTATCTCCTTCAGTCACGGCGATCTGCCTGTACCCTGATGTCAAATCAAAGGTACTGAGGAATTTCACAGTGCCTAACCTGTCAATGAGCTCATCAGCTCGAGGGACGGGGTGCGCATCCGTCCTGGTGACTTAGTGGAGTCCTCAGTAGTCCACACAGAACTGGAGTTCTGGAGTGATGCCCTGTGGGGCAGCCTTTCGTACTAACACAACAGGGCTGGACCAGGGACTATTAGAGGACTCAACCATCCCTAAGGCCAGCATCTTAGAGACTTCCTCCTTGATTCTGGCTCTCACCCTGTATGAAAATCTGTAAATTTTGTTCTTCACAAGGGGATTGTCTCCTGTCTCAATATAGTGGACGCACAGGTGTATGAGTCCAGGGGTGAGTGAGACCATGGAGGCAAACTGTCCCAGCAACTTGTAACAGTCACCCTGCTTTCTGGGGTCAGGGTAGTATAGAGGTTGACACCCTCCATTGACCCATTGTGTTCTTGTTCGGAGAGAAGGGCAGCAGGAGATTCACTCTCCTGTTCATTCTTTACCTGTCACAAGGAGCATATGTAGGAAAGTACCATCTTTCTCGGCATGTTATCCCCATTTTTATCTGTATGTCTTTGCCTCTTTCACTGGGATGCTCCTGATCAGGACCCCAGTACTCATCATTTATGGACTAATGTGTGTGGTGTGTATAGTGTTTGACTGTGTCACTGAGGCTCTGCTAATCAGAACCTCAGTGCTTATGCTCTCTCTGCTTTTAAATTTGTCACTATAGGCTAGTGACTTCATTTACCAATTTCAATTGGCACACTGGACCCCCCTTATAGGTCCCTATTATATGGTACCTAGGTACCCAGGGCATTGGGGTTCCAGGAGATCCTTATGGGCTGCAGCATTTCTTTTGCCACCCATAAGGAGCCAGACAAACCCTTCAACAGGCCTGCCATTGCAGGCTGCGTGAAATAGTGCACACATTATTTCACAGCCATTATCACTGCACTTAAGTAACTAATAAGTCACCTATATGTCTAACCTTCATTTAATGAAGGCTTGGTGCAAAGTTACTAAGTGTGAGGGCACCCTTGCATTAGCAAAGGTGCCCCCACATAGTTCAGGGCCATTTCACGGGACTTTGTGAGTGTGGGGACGCCATTACAGGCGTGCACTACATATAGGTTAATACCTATATGTAGCTTCACAATGGTAACTCTGAATATGGCCATGTAAGGTGACTAAGATCATGGAATTGTCCCCCCATTCCAAATCTGGTATTGGGGAGCCAATTCCATGCATCCTGGGGGCTCCACTATGGACCCCACTACTGCCAAACCAGCTCTCTGAGGCTTGCACTGCAGCTACAGCTGCTGTTACCTCTCAGGCAGAGTTCTGAAATCCTGGGGTCTGAGCAGCTCAGTCCCAGGAAGGCAGAACAAAGCATTTCCTTTGGGAGTAGGGTGTTACACCGTCTCCCTTTGGAAATAGGTGTTACAGGCTGCAGAGGCGTAGCCTCCCCCTGCCTCTGGAAATGCTTTGAAGGGCACAGATGGGGCCCTCCTTGCATAAGCCAGTCTACACCAGTTCAGGGACCCCTTGTCCCCTGCTCTGGTATGAAACTGGACAAAGGAAAAGGGAGTGACCACTCCCCTGCCCATCACCACCCTAGGTGTGGTGCCCAGGGCTCCTCCAGTGCATCCCAGACTTCAGCCATCTTGCTTTGCAAGGTGTGGGGGCACTCTGGAGGACTTTGAGTGTCCAGTGCCAGCATGTGACGTCAGAGACCCCCTTCTGATAGGTCCATACCTGATAAGGTAGCCAATCCCCACTCAGGGCTATTTAGGGTCTTTTCTGTGGGTTCTCTTCAGATTCTACTTGCAGGTTTCCAGCAGGAATCCTCTGCAACTACTACTTCATCCTCTGACCTTGGATCAACCACAGCCTGCTCCAGGAACCGCTGTAACAGCAACAAAGTATCCAGAAGGGCTACTTTTCCTATGCAACTTCACCTCCAGCCAGCAACTGCAACAGTTTCCACGGTGTGCACACTCTGAGGACTCCCTGTCTTCACCCTGCACCAGAAGAACCAAAGAAATCTCCTGTGGGGTGACAGAGTCACTCCCCTGCTCATGCACGCACCTTCTAAGTCGACGACCGGTTCTCTTGGACTCCTCTCCTGGCGACGAGCGTGCTCCTTGGAACACAGAGGGTGGACCTCATCGACACAGACTGTCCTGAGGTCCTGCTGTCGCTATTTGGAGGAGGTAAGACCTTGCCTTCCCCCAGAACGACAGTACCCCTGTGCACTGCGTCCTCTTCACCTCCTGAGGCCTCTGTGCACTATTTGCAAAATTCCTTTGTACACAGCCTAGCCCAGGCCCCCAGCACTCTATCCTGCAACGCTCTACTCACTGAGTTGTTCACCAGTGGCGTGGGACCTTCCTTTGTAGTGCTGCACCAACCACATTTTGCACCTCTTTTGTCCCCATGTCCTGGGACTCCTGTGGGTGCTATCTGGTGCTCTGAGGGCTCGCTGAAGTGCTGAGACCCCCTCTTCCTCCTCACGTAGGGTTGAGGCCCCCAGGTCCCTTCTGGGTCCAGATAGCGCCTAGTTGACGCAAACCGTGACTTTGCTGGAACCAAGGCTTGTTGGAGGAATCCAAAGCCAAAACTGCCTGCATCCAACTTCACGACGTGGGACATCCTTTGCATCATGCAGGAACCCGCTGGCATCTTCCTAGGGTGCATTTCTGCAGTCTTCGTCCAACCAGGGACTCTTCTTTTGCACCCTCGACTGGGTTGGCAGGGGCTCTTGTCCTTCCTGGAACTTCTTCTGACTTCTGGACTTGGTCTCCTTCTTTTGCAGATCTTTAGGTTCAGGAATCCACTGTTTGTTGTTTGCAGACTTGGTTGGTTCCTGCAATAATTCCCATCACAAGGTGTAGTGGGTCCCAAGGAAACTTGCAGTACTTTACTCCTGCTTTTCTGTGCTCTGGGGTGGGGTAATTTACTTACCTTTACTCTCCCAACGATTCTGCACACACTACACTTGTCTAGGGGGGAATTTGTGATTTGCATTCCACTTTCTTAGCATATGGTTTGTGTTGCCCCTAGACCTATTTTCTCCCATTGCATTCTATAACATTTACTATTGTTTGCACTATTCTATATCTAATTACTTACCATATTTTGGTGCATAGTGTATATATTGTGTATAATACTTACCTCCAGAAGGAGTATTGCCTCTAAGATATTTTTGGTACTGTGTCACCCAAATAAACTACCTTTATTTTTGGTAACACTGAGTATTGTCTTTACTTGTTTATAAGTACTGTGTAACTATAAGGGTATAGCATGAGCTTTGCATGTCTCCTAGTTCAGCCTAAGCTGGTCTGCTATAGCTACCTCTATCAGCCTAAGCTGGTAGAACACTATTACATTTCACTGATAAGGGATGACTGGACCTGGTATAAGGTGTAAGTACCCAAGGTACCCACTACAAACCAGGCCAGCCTCCTACAGCATACTGACTTCAGACCACTCGAAGTGAGGGTTGAGTCTGTGTACATCGGGCACCCTTAGGGGATTTCTAGGAGTCTGGAGAGACCCAGGTAGGTGATCTCCCCCTTGCAGTCCTTGAACTTCTATGGGCACAGTCCAGCAATCCTGGAGAGCCTGTGGCTCTACTGGTTCCATTACCCATACTTTGTGGCCAGGTTGAAACTCCACTAAAGCAGCCTTCAAGTCATTCCATAGCTTCATCACCTCTTGGCTGGCCTCAAGATTGCTTTTTGCCTTTTCCAGAAGTGATGCACCTGGTTGCGGAGGGTCTGCATGTAGTTGACCACATCCTGGAGGGTTTCTTGGGAGCTTTCTCCCACCCCTCTATAACAAGGCTCAGATGTCTCCTAATAGGTTGGCTCATAGAGGTGTTCAAAGGGACTGAACCTCACTGTAGGCAAAGAGAAGGCATGGAAAGAAGGTGTCCCACTTACACTTAATTTGCTCAGGCTCATGGTTTTGAGGTGATAGGGTGTGGTGAACTGTAAGTTATATGACACTCATCCCAGATGGGCTTCATGTACGTGGACATGAAGTTAGTGCCTCTCTCAGACACTACTACCTTTGGGAATCCCATGTGGGTAAAGATCTCCATCAGAGCTCTAGCTACCACAAGTGATATCAATTACCTCAGAGGGATTTCCTCTGGGGAGAAGGGTCCTGTGATCCACGAAGCCCAGGACAATCCTATTCCCTAAGGCAGTCTTGGGGTCCAAGGGTCCAACAATGTTGATGCCTACCCTTTCAAAGAGAGTGCCAAAAAAGGATAGTGAGGTCAAGAGAGCTTTGTGCTCTGTCTTCCCACTGGCCTGGCTAGTGAGACAGGGCCTACTGCATGCATCTGAGGCTATTTTCATTCTGAGCCAAACAGGGCCTGCTGCGTGCATCCGAGGCTATCTTCATTCTAGCCCAATAGAAGTGAGAGACAAGCCTAGCCTTCTCTTGCCCCAAATGTTCAGCCAGGGGTATGTTGTGAGCTAAACCCAGTAGAACGGCCCTGTAACACTGGGGGGTGAAGGGGGTGTGTGCCAGTACACGGACTGCCCAGTACTAGGAGACTGAGGCTCACTATAGAGGAGATCATTCTCCCAAACGATTAGGTGATCCACATGGCGCCTCAACCCTCAAAAGTGGGACACTCTGTCTGCGCTCGGCAGAATTCCTCTTTGGTGGGCCCACCCTCAGCTTGGCAGCCTGCAAGGTCCGGTATGCCACCTATGGCAAAAATGTTATTCCTGGTTGGTTCAATGGCCTCCTGCTCAGGGACCCACCAATCTCCACTGTGGGAAGTTCAGGGACTGGTTTCCTGCACCCCTTCCCCCTCTCCTTGACAGCTGTCTGGGCCATTGTTCAAGGCTTCTGACACTTTTGACGCCCTTCAGAGAAACCAGTGGGCCATTTGGTTAAACAGACCCATTAAGGCAATCCCATCATCTCCAAGTGAAACCTGAGCTCTACATCCTCCCAGGCAGTGTGCTCCAAGTCGTTGTCTAACAGACTATCAATAGGCATGGAACGACTCACAAAAACTTTCAGAGAACTTGAGACAATCAACTTGAAGGGAACAAGAGTCACCATTGAATGGCTTTCACAGTTGTCTGTGACTATGACTTGGTGGTGTTTGGTAGGACCTGTTCTGCAGAACCCAGTAGACACTTGACACTTGTCATGCTGGGTCCTGTGTCTCTCAGACCCACACCCCTTGCCCATTAATGGTGACCGACTGCCTATACTTGGAAGTATTGCAGGGCATGGGGGCTTTTGGTACCGCCGGTTTTCCTGCACTGACCGCGGCCAAAGCGCCGCTGTCAGAATGCCCTAAGGGGCACCGCCAGGCTGTTGGCGGTGCTCCCGTGGTCATTCGCCCTGGCGGTTTTTACCGCCAGGGTTAGAATGACCACCTCAGTTTCTAACAACCTCCTTAAGGCTGCCAGGTCTAACACTACTCAAGCTCAGCTGAAAGTGGAAAGAGCTACCCAACCCCTTTAGAGTTCTCTTTACTATGGCTGAAAACCTTTGAGAGACCATCAGCATTGGGATGGTCTGACCCTGGATGCTGTTGCACAGTAAAGTCCATTCCCTGTAGAGAATTTGACCACCTCAACAGTTTGGTATTTTCACTCCTCGTTTGTATGAGCCATCTGAGGTGCCTGTGGTCTGTCTGAACCAGGAAGTTATTCCCAAACAGCAAACATGTACAGTCTCAACTTCTTCAGTGCCCAGGCCACAGCAAAAACTGCTCTTTCAATGTCACTCCACCACTCTTCCAGTGGAATTAACCTCCTACTAATAAAGGCTACTGGTTGTTCTAGGACTTTGTTGTTGAGCTGTGCTAAGACTGACCCAATTCCATGCTCTGAAGGGACCGTTGGACAATAACTTGTTTAGAGAAGTTAGGTTCCTTGAATACCAGTGCTGTACACATGGCTTCTTTGATAGTGTCAAACCTTTCTGACAGGCCTCTGTCCAGATCACCAATCTAGACTGCTTCTTTGAAGGCAGCTCAGTTAAGGGGGGAACAATGGTGTCATAGCCCTTATCAAATCTTCTGTAATAGCAAGTGAGGCCTAGGAAGGTTCTCACTTCTGTTTAGCTGGTTGTCAGGCCATGACAGTTTCAATCTTGGCCAAGTGGGGCTTTACCTCCACCCACCAGGTGTCCCAAATACAACTTGGAACCCTGTATGATCGGACACTTACTGACCTTGATGGTCAGGTCCACAATTTGCAGGGCCTGAAGCACCTTGTGGAGATGGTGCTCGTGTTCCTTCCCAGCTGGAACTATAGACAGCAATGTCATCTAGGTAGGCAGCACAAAAGTCCTTCTGACCAGCCACAACCCTATTAACTATCTTTTGGAAGGTATCAGGGCATTTTGCAATCCAAGGGGCATCACCTGGTACTGGAAGTGCCCCTCTGGGGTTGTAAATGCTGATCTCTCTTTATCTCCTTCAGTCACGGCGATCTGCCTGTACCCTGATGTCAAATCAAAGGTACTGAGGAATTTCACAGTGCCTAACCTGTCAATGAGCTCATCAGCTCGAGGGACGGGGTGCGCATCCGTCCTGGTGACTTAGTGGAGTCCTCAGTAGTCCACACAGAACTGGAGTTCTGGAGTGATGCCCTGTGGGGCAGCCTTTCGTACTAACACAACAGGGCTGGACCAGGGACTATTAGAGGACTCAACCATCCCTAAGGCCAGCATCTTAGAGACTTCCTCCTTGATTCTGGCTCTCACCCTGTATGAAAATCTGTAAATTTTGTTCTTCACAAGGGGATTGTCTCCTGTCTCAATATAGTGGACGCACAGGTGTATGAGTCCAGGGGTGAGTGAGACCATGGAGGCAAACTGTCCCAGCAACTTGTAACAGTCACCCTGCTTTCTGGGGTCAGGGTAGTATAGAGGTTGACACCCTCCATTGACCCATTGTGTTCTTGTTCGGAGAGAAGGGCAGCAGGAGATTCACTCTCCTGTTCATTCTTTACCTGTCACAAGGAGCATATGTAGGAAAGTACCATCTTTCTCGGCATGTTATCCCCATTTTTATCTGTATGTCTTTGCCTCTTTCACTGGGATGCTCCTGATCAGGACCCCAGTACTCATCATTTATGGACTAATGTGTGTGGTGTGTATAGTGTTTGACTGTGTCACTGAGGCTCTGCTAATCAGAACCTCAGTGCTTATGCTCTCTCTGCTTTTAAATTTGTCACTATAGGCTAGTGACTTCATTTACCAATTTCAATTGGCACACTGGACCCCCCTTATAGGTCCCTATTATATGGTACCTAGGTACCCAGGGCATTGGGGTTCCAGGAGATCCTTATGGGCTGCAGCATTTCTTTTGCCACCCATAAGGAGCCAGACAAACCCTTCAACAGGCCTGCCATTGCAGGCTGCGTGAAATAGTGCACACATTATTTCACAGCCATTATCACTGCACTTAAGTAACTAATAAGTCACCTATATGTCTAACCTTCATTTAATGAAGGCTTGGTGCAAAGTTACTAAGTGTGAGGGCACCCTTGCATTAGCAAAGGTGCCCCCACATAGTTCAGGGCCATTTCACGGGACTTTGTGAGTGTGGGGACGCCATTACAGGCGTGCACTACATATAGGTTAATACCTATATGTAGCTTCACAATGGTAACTCTGAATATGGCCATGTAAGGTGACTAAGATCATGGAATTGTCCCCCCATTCCAAATCTGGTATTGGGGAGCCAATTCCATGCATCCTGGGGGCTCCACTATGGACCCCACTACTGCCAAACCAGCTCTCTGAGGCTTGCACTGCAGCTACAGCTGCTGTTACCTCTCAGGCAGAGTTCTGAAATCCTGGGGTCTGAGCAGCTCAGTCCCAGGAAGGCAGAACAAAGCATTTCCTTTGGGAGTAGGGTGTTACACCGTCTCCCTTTGGAAATAGGTGTTACAGGCTGCAGAGGCGTAGCCTCCCCCTGCCTCTGGAAATGCTTTGAAGGGCACAGATGGGGCCCTCCTTGCATAAGCCAGTCTACACCAGTTCAGGGACCCCTTGTCCCCTGCTCTGGTATGAAACTGGACAAAGGAAAAGGGAGTGACCACTCCCCTGCCCATCACCACCCTAGGTGTGGTGCCCAGGGCTCCTCCAGTGCATCCCAGACTTCAGCCATCTTGCTTTGCAAGGTGTGGGGGCACTCTGGAGGACTTTGAGTGTCCAGTGCCAGCATGTGACGTCAGAGACCCCCTTCTGATAGGTCCATACCTGATAAGGTAGCCAATCCCCACTCAGGGCTATTTAGGGTCTTTTCTGTGGGTTCTCTTCAGATTCTACTTGCAGGTTTCCAGCAGGAATCCTCTGCAACTACTACTTCATCCTCTGACCTTGGATCAACCACAGCCTGCTCCAGGAACCGCTGTAACAGCAACAAAGTATCCAGAAGGGCTACTTTTCCTATGCAACTTCACCTCCAGCCAGCAACTGCAACAGTTTCCACGGTGTGCACACTCTGAGGACTCCCTGTCTTCACCCTGCACCAGAAGAACCAAAGAAATCTCCTGTGGGGTGACAGAGTCACTCCCCTGCTCATGCACGCACCTTCTAAGTCGACGACCGGTTCTCTTGGACTCCTCTCCTGGCGACGAGCGTGCTCCTTGGAACACAGAGGGTGGACCTCATCGACACAGACTGTCCTGAGGTCCTGCTGTCGCTATTTGGAGGAGGTAAGACCTTGCCTTCCCCCAGAACGACAGTACCCCTGTGCACTGCGTCCTCTTCACCTCCTGAGGCCTCTGTGCACTATTTGCAAAATTCCTTTGTACACAGCCTAGCCCAGGCCCCCAGCACTCTATCCTGCAACGCTCTACTCACTGAGTTGTTCACCAGTGGCGTGGGACCTTCCTTTGTAGTGCTGCACCAACCACATTTTGCACCTCTTTTGTCCCCATGTCCTGGGACTCCTGTGGGTGCTATCTGGTGCTCTGAGGGCTCGCTGAAGTGCTGAGACCCCCTCTTCCTCCTCACGTAGGGTTGAGGCCCCCAGGTCCCTTCTGGGTCCAGATAGCGCCTAGTTGACGCAAACCGTGACTTTGCTGGAACCAAGGCTTGTTGGAGGAATCCAAAGCCAAAACTGCCTGCATCCAACTTCACGACGTGGGACATCCTTTGCATCATGCAGGAACCCGCTGGCATCTTCCTAGGGTGCATTTCTGCAGTCTTCGTCCAACCAGGGACTCTTCTTTTGCACCCTCGACTGGGTTGGCAGGGGCTCTTGTCCTTCCTGGAACTTCTTCTGACTTCTGGACTTGGTCTCCTTCTTTTGCAGATCTTTAGGTTCAGGAATCCACTGTTTGTTGTTTGCAGACTTGGTTGGTTCCTGCAATAATTCCCATCACAAGGTGTAGTGGGTCCCAAGGAAACTTGCAGTACTTTACTCCTGCTTTTCTGTGCTCTGGGGTGGGGTAATTTACTTACCTTTACTCTCCCAACGATTCTGCACACACTACACTTGTCTAGGGGGGAATTTGTGATTTGCATTCCACTTTCTTAGCATATGGTTTGTGTTGCCCCTAGACCTATTTTCTCCCATTGCATTCTATAACATTTACTATTGTTTGCACTATTCTATATCTAATTACTTACCATATTTTGGTGCATAGTGTATATATTGTGTATAATACTTACCTCCAGAAGGAGTATTGCCTCTAAGATATTTTTGGTACTGTGTCACCCAAATAAACTACCTTTATTTTTGGTAACACTGAGTATTGTCTTTACTTGTTTATAAGTACTGTGTAACTATAAGGGTATAGCATGAGCTTTGCATGTCTCCTAGTTCAGCCTAAGCTGGTCTGCTATAGCTACCTCTATCAGCCTAAGCTGGTAGAACACTATTACATTTCACTGATAAGGGATGACTGGACCTGGTATAAGGTGTAAGTACCCAAGGTACCCACTACAAACCAGGCCAGCCTCCTACAGCATACTGACTTCAGACCACTCGAAGTGAGGGTTGAGTCTGTGTACATCGGGCACCCTTAGGGGATTTCTAGGAGTCTGGAGAGACCCAGGTAGGTGATCTCCCCCTTGCAGTCCTTGAACTTCTATGGGCACAGTCCAGCAATCCTGGAGAGCCTGTGGCTCTACTGGTTCCATTACCCATACTTTGTGGCCAGGTTGAAACTCCACTAAAGCAGCCTTCAAGTCATTCCATAGCTTCATCACCTCTTGGCTGGCCTCAAGATTGCTTTTTGCCTTTTCCAGAAGTGATGCACCTGGTTGCGGAGGGTCTGCATGTAGTTGACCACATCCTGGAGGGTTTCTTGGGAGCTTTCTCCCACCCCTCTATAACAAGGCTCAGATGTCTCCTAATAGGTTGGCTCATAGAGGTGTTCAAAGGGACTGAACCTCACTGTAGGCAAAGAGAAGGCATGGAAAGAAGGTGTCCCACTTACACTTAATTTGCTCAGGCTCATGGTTTTGAGGTGATAGGGTGTGGTGAACTGTAAGTTATATGACACTCATCCCAGATGGGCTTCATGTACGTGGACATGAAGTTAGTGCCTCTCTCAGACACTACTACCTTTGGGAATCCCATGTGGGTAAAGATCTCCATCAGAGCTCTAGCTACCACAAGTGATATCAATTACCTCAGAGGGATTTCCTCTGGGGAGAAGGGTCCTGTGATCCACGAAGCCCAGGACAATCCTATTCCCTAAGGCAGTCTTGGGGTCCAAGGGTCCAACAATGTTGATGCCTACCCTTTCAAAGAGAGTGCCAAAAAAGGATAGTGAGGTCAAGAGAGCTTTGTGCTCTGTCTTCCCACTGGCCTGGCTAGTGAGACAGGGCCTACTGCATGCATCTGAGGCTATTTTCATTCTGAGCCAAACAGGGCCTGCTGCGTGCATCCGAGGCTATCTTCATTCTAGCCCAATAGAAGTGAGAGACAAGCCTAGCCTTCTCTTGCCCCAAATGTTCAGCCAGGGGTATGTTGTGAGCTAAACCCAGTAGAACGGCCCTGTAACACTGGGGGGTGAAGGGGGTGTGTGCCAGTACACGGACTGCCCAGTACTAGGAGACTGAGGCTCACTATAGAGGAGATCATTCTCCCAAACGATTAGGTGATCCACATGGCGCCTCAACCCTCAAAAGTGGGACACTCTGTCTGCGCTCGGCAGAATTCCTCTTTGGTGGGCCCACCCTCAGCTTGGCAGCCTGCAAGGTCCGGTATGCCACCTATGGCAAAAATGTTATTCCTGGTTGGTTCAATGGCCTCCTGCTCAGGGACCCACCAATCTCCACTGTGGGAAGTTCAGGGACTGGTTTCCTGCACCCCTTCCCCCTCTCCTTGACAGCTGTCTGGGCCATTGTTCAAGGCTTCTGACACTTTTGACGCCCTTCAGAGAAACCAGTGGGCCATTTGGTTAAACAGACCCATTAAGGCAATCCCATCATCTCCAAGTGAAACCTGAGCTCTACATCCTCCCAGGCAGTGTGCTCCAAGTCGTTGTCTAACAGACTATCAATAGGCATGGAACGACTCACAAAAACTTTCAGAGAACTTGAGACAATCAACTTGAAGGGAACAAGAGTCACCATTGAATGGCTTTCACAGTTGTCTGTGACTATGACTTGGTGGTGTTTGGTAGGACCTGTTCTGCAGAACCCAGTAGACACTTGACACTTGTCATGCTGGGTCCTGTGTCTCTCAGACCCACACCCCTTGCCCATTAATGGTGACCGACTGCCTATACTTGGAAGTATTGCAGGGCATGGGGGCTTTTGGTACCATTTCTCTATCCCTCAGGGAAACTAGGGTCATATCTTTTTGTCTCCCCAAGCTAACTGGGACTACCTCCTCCCTGAGCCCTATACTCGCCTTCTCAGAGGTCTACTCACCGGTGGGCGTCTGTGCCCTCTTGGGATATTTGGAGTCACCCTTGGAGACCCAACTTATAGCACTTTGTAAATTGTGGTACAAATCTCCTTGTCTTGTGATTAAAAACACCTTATTCATATGATCAGATTGAGACTGGTTACCACTACTCCCTTGGGGATTGTTTTGAGGGTTTTTTTAGAAGTCCTTGTTTTCAGTTTTTTTTCCCCCTTTTTTCTGTTGGGAACCTTGATCACCATTGTGGGTGTCCCCCCAGATAACGTTTTGGACACCCTGGTGCTAGCCCAGAGGTCCGCCTCCTCAGCATGCTTCTAGGGGTTAGTCAGCCTACTATCAACTAGGTGCTGCTGCAACTCTGTAAAAAAGATAGTGAGCATGTGCCCTTTTATGATTAAATTGGGATTGGTTGACGAACTTCTGGCTGTCTCTGAATTTCTGCTGATACTTTTCAGGGGTCAGCCAAAATTTGGCAAGTACATGGTTTGGTCCTCAACCTCTAATGTCAGAAGTGCATCTGTCACAAGGGTGGACATGTGTTTCCACAGGACACCACCTCCCCCACTACCAGTTCTCTTCGGGAACCCTGTGGACCTTCAGTGCAACCTCTCAAGCAGCAAACCATTTATCAATGTCATCTACCACCACATAATTGGTCTCCAAATCCTTGGGTATATGAACCCTTTTGTCTCCATCAGGTACTGCATGTATGCTGCCACCATTGCGGGACTATGACTGCCTTGCCCTCAGTTGCAGCTCTTCCAGCCTCCTCCCATGAGCCAACCTTTGCTAAGCAAGTTTCCCCACCAATTTTAACTTTGCCATCTGCAGCCTGAATTACCTGTACTCCCTCCTCTCTGCCAGTTCCTCTCAATAGATGCTGCAGGAAGAGACATCGCTCCCTGCCCTTGCAGGAAACTAATTCTAGGGTCATTTATTTCCCCTTTGCTTCATATGGTTCTTCTGAAGGGGGGGCCTTCAGGGCCTTCCATCTCCTCATCCTCTCCTGGGGTCATAGCCAAAGCAGCACATGCTTCTGCACTGGCCGCCAGTGCCTTTTGCAGCTCCACCTTCCTGGTGGCGATCTTTACAGGAATCCCAACTCCTCTGCAAAAGTCCTTGAGATGTGCCACAGTATAACCCATCAGGTTGGCCCGCCCAAATTCCATGCAGGTGGAGATGTAGATGCTCCAGTTAGAGGCATGATTTAGGAAACAATTAAAAAGACCAATCAGGTAGACTTTAAAATTCGAAATGGTCTTCGATGAGGATGGATAGTATACACTAAGGCCCATATTTATACTTTTTTAGCACCACATTTGCGTCATTTTTGTGACAAAAAACAATGCAAATGCTGCGCTAAAAAAGTATAAATATGTGCCTAAGGGCCATATGTACGAACACATTTTCCCATTGACACAGAATGGGGAAAACCCTTTGCTACATCTGGCCCTAAGTTACTGAATTGCACTGCACAAACACAAGTCCTACCCTCACCACTGATCACCAATGTTAGAAATTGGGTTTCTGGTGGCAGAGGTATGCACCCTGTCCAGGCAGGAATCACAGTCCTAGTCAGGGTTAGACAGATACACACCACAAATTAACCTGTGCTCGCTTTCTGGTAGCTCGGCACAGAGCAGTCAGACATAACTCAAGAGTCAATTTGTAAAGTATTTGTGCAACACTTCAAGCAGCAAAACAGAAAAAAGACCACACAAAAAGACACCACACCTGGTTGGAACAATAGAGCTTAATTGTACAAGACCAAAATAAAAAAAATCCAAGTAGAAGTCGAGATATGAATTTCTAATGATTAAAATACAATGATTAAAGCACCAACCGAGGATATCTGGTCTTGCTAGACTGATTTAAATCCAAAAGTTCACCCCGACTGCAATGGAGCATGGGTCAGTCCACAATAAGTTCCGCCGAAGTTTTCCCTTTCCAGGAATTGGGCAGGACTCCCATTCACGGGGAACAAGTTCGCCTAGAGCAAGGAGAACGTCACTGATGGTTGCCTGCAGGCAGAAACAGTCAGCATTGCGGATCGGTGGACTGGAGCCTCAGGAGCAGCGATACTTGCCATGCAAAAAGACCAACTGCAGCGGCTCACACTGATTCTTCTGGCGAGAGGCGAGGTTCCAGTGCAAGTGTGCCCGTTCGCAGTCGCAAAGAGACCAAAAGCTTGATTTCAGGAGGCAAAAACACTTCCAAGAGCCCATTCCCGGAGAGGCGCCTCCTGGGTGTCAGGAGCTGGTTGAAAATGGGTCGAGGAACTGTAGCAGATGAGTTGAATGATTTTTTTGTGTGCTTGAGACTTCAGAAAACAATAGGCAAATCAGCAAGCCCTTGGAGTCACTTTTGTTCTGGGATATTTAGAAGCAGGTTTAGTCCTTTTCACTCCCAGGCATGAGGGAAGGAGGCAGCAGGTCAGCTCATCAAAGCAGGAGTCTTCCAGAGTAGCAGCTCAGCAGAGTGGCAGTCCTTGTAGCAGCAGAACAGTCCTTCTTCCTGGCAGAGCATCCACAGGTCCAGAAGTGTACTGAGTTGGTGCTGACAGAGGTCCAGTGCTTATACCCAGGTGTGCCTTTGAAGTGGGGGGAGACTTCAAAGAAAGGTCTTTGAGGGCACAAAGGTCCTCCCTTCCAGACCTGGCACCAGACTCACTACAAGCAGTATGCAGTCCTTTGTGTCTGGTAGGACACTGCCCATTTAGGTGTGTAAGCCCCTCCCTCCCATCCTACCCAGGATGGCCCATCAAGCTGTGGATGGCCCATCAGTCACACCTAGCATTTCTTTGTGTGTGGCTGTCTAGAGTGAATGTACAAGTCCATGTGTCACCCCACCCCAGATGTGCATTGGAGACAGGCAGTAGGCACCAAATCGCTAAACCAGGAAAATGCCAACTTTCTAAAAGTGGCAGTTTCAGACCTGCACTTTAAAATCAGACTTCACCCTAAGTTGTGACTTTAAATTGTGAGCCCAGAGACACCAAACTTGTCAAACTTATCTCTCTCAGATTGTGAATTACACTTATAAGATGCAATAAGGTAATCCCAATGTTATTCTATGGGAGAGATAGACCTTGCTGAAGTGAAAAACAGCTTTTGAAGTTTTTCACTACCAATGACAATACTTGTTCTATCTTTTAAATACATTATAGCCTGCCCTCTGGGTTGACTTGCATGTATAAAAGGGGAAGGTTTGAACCTGGCAAAAGAGTTACTTTACCAGGTGAACAAGGCAGGGTAAAACTGCATGCAAGGCTCTGAAATGGCAGGCCTGAAACATGGTCAGAGGGCTAGTTAAGTGGGTGGCACAATTAGTACTGCATGCCCAGAAGTAGCATTTAATTTACAGGCCCTGGGCACATGTAGTGCACTTTACCAGGGACTTAGAAGGTAAATAAAGTAAATATGTCAACTGGGGTTAAGCCAGTGTTACCATGATTTGGGGGAGAGTGCACATGCACTTTTGAACTGGTTAGCAGTGGTAAAGTGCACAGAGTCCTAAAGCCAGCAAGAACAAGGTCAGAAAATGGAGGGAGACAGGCAAAATGCTGGGGGGAACACCACCCTAAGGGTGTCAGGTCTACCAATGAATGGCCCTTCGAATTCATGTTGTGGATGGCAACTCTTTTGAAGTACTCTCCTATCTGCACTGCCCTTTTATCAAAGAGACAGTCTGCCACAATAATATTGGTTCTAATTCTGAGTGACCCACCACAGAAGTCAAGGGAGTTGTAGTGATGGGTATCTTTAAATGTACTGTTCTGAATTTAGAACATAGAATGATGGTTGGAATGTTGGGGGTTGAGAAGGGTAGCGACAGTTGGAATCGGTGAATGGTTGTGAGCGGAGGTTTCACGGGGTGCGAGACTATTATATCGATAATAAAAGCCTGAAAATCAATTTGCCTTCTGGAGTCACTACAGAAATTGGCGACGAGGGAAAGTCTCCAGCCCCCACACCACAGGCTCGGCTTGCCTTTCCTGCGCGCTCACAGGAACGTAACTCTTACATGCTGATCAGTCCACAGCAAGTTGACACATTTCGGAGGGTCGCTTTTGCCACATTGGAGGCCGGCTAAACACGAGTAGTTGTGACATTCATGAGCATTTCCGCTCAAGCACTGCTGTTATCGGTGCGCAGATCTGACTGCTGTTATTGCCGCGTCAACCATCTCATACTGGCTGCAGAGATACGTGAGATCAGCCTCTAGCTGGTGAATGCGCTGATGTGAACGCGTGATCAACGCGCTGATGTGAATAGGTGAACCGCGTAAGCAAGTAGAAGTCAAACAGCAATATTTTATGCTGATTTTGTGGCAAGTCATTGTTGTTTAAATATGTTTAGTAGTCTCTTTCACTCTGCTATACACATCACATGCTATAAATAAGCAGATTTATTTTACAAACAATCTGGTAATTCTTTTTTTGTTCTCTCTTATAAAAGGAAAAAAATATATATAATATTCATTTTAGAGATCATGTCTACATTAAATTTACATGCCCCTGAGCCTTTTCTTCTAGCAAAAGGGAAGCCTGTCATGAGGTGGCAAGAATGGAGAGAGTACTTTTGCAACTATATTGATACATTTGAAGAGGAAGAATTTTCTGCAGAAAAGAAGAAGAAAATATTGTTACATTGCATTGGGCCAAAGAGGTCTTAAATTGTACAATGAAATGGAAAAGCAAGTAAGAGGTGAAGGAGAAGGAGGAGACGTTTTCAGGCAAGCATTAGAGGATTTGGATGTTCATTTTTCACCGACAGTTTGTGTGGCAGTGGACCGTTTCAAATTGTTTCAGAGGAAACATAATAAATCGGAATCTGTTGAGGAATATGTATCGGCCCTTAAGAACTTAGCAAAGACTTGCAGGCTTGGTGGATTACAAGAAGAACTCATCCGAGACCAAATAGTGATGCACACAAGCAATCCTAATATTCAGGACAAGTTGTGGGTAAATGACGAAGCACCGTTGAAGGAGGTCATAGCTTTGGTGAAAAAAACTGAACTTACAGGTAGATGTGTGAAAGCTATGGAAGAGGATATGAAAGACGGTAAACAGGTTTTAATCACCAAAGGAGAGAAACATAGTAGAAGAAACTACGCAAAAACTGTTTGCACCAACCAGAAGGAGCAACGAGATAATTATGAACAGAAAAAATGGTATAGGTGTGGGAGTACTGACCATTTTGCGGATAATAAGAAATGTCCCGCAAAAAATAAGAAGTGTTCATTATGTGGTTGCATTAGGCATTTTGCGAGAGTGTGCAAAAGTTCTAAAAAAGTAAATGTTAAGTATATCAAAGAAGAAAATGTATCAGACTTGGATTGTCAGGGTGATAATGACAATGATAAAGGAGTTTTTTGCATAGAATATGACTTGCTAGATATTGAGCAAGGAATGAAAAGAAAACCACTGGGTGAGATAAGCATGGGGGTGTAGTGGTCAAAGTAACTTGATTCAGGCTCACCATTCACTATAATTGAAAAGGGTATTTGGACAAAAAAATTCAAAGAATTATATGGTGATACATTAGAAAAAACAGACGTGAAAGTGAAAAGTTATACCAGAGTTATAATGGGGTACAAAACATGGAATTTTTATTTAAAGGAAGAAGAACAATGTGCAAGTTATCTGTATCTGAAAAAGGTCCTTTAGTATTGGGTTGGAAGGATCAGGGAAAATTAGGTATAATTTTGAATCCAAATAGTTCAGAACCTGTGCTATCTATGAAAAGTGATAATGTGTGCAATGAAGTTGTGCATAGGTATCCCAAGGTATGTTCTGGGAAAATTGGTTCCTTGAATGATTTTAGTGATAAAATAATATTGAAAGACGATGCTACGCTGCGTGTCCATAAAGTTCGATACATGCCTTTCTCAGTTAGGGAGGAAGTCTTCTATGAACTTAAATGTTTAACAATTGAAGAATAATTGAGCACGTAGAGTCAGCAGAATGGATGTCTCCATTGGTGGTTGTCAAACGAACAAATGCGAAGATTAGATTTTGTGTTGATTTGCAAAGTTTGAATGAAAATATAGTTGCTGATCAGTAACCTCAACCAAAAAATTGTTTGCAAACATGAGGGGGATGAGTTGGTTCCCCACACTTGATTTGAAATCAGCTTATCATCAGATTAAGCTTCATCAAGACAGCAAGAAGTTAACGACATTCATTACACCGTTTGGATGTTTTAAATTTGTAAGGGTGCCATTCGGGTTAGCTTCTGCTGCTGCAATGTTTCAAAGGATAATGTGTGACTTGTTATTGGGTATCAGTGGAGTTATGTTTTTTCAGGATGATGTATTGATAATGGGAAAGACAAAGGAGGGACATGATGAGAGGGTACACCTAGTTTGTGATGTGTTTGAAAGGAAAGGGTTAACTGTAGAATTTCGAAAATGTAAAAAAGCTATGAGAGGTGTAAAGTATCTAGGACATGAGATTAGAGAGGATGGTATAAAAGCAAGGGAAGAGCTGGTAAAGGCAGTCAAGGAGGCACCTTCTCCACAAAATAAGGATGAAGTAAGAGGTTTTTTGGGTTTGGTGGAGTTTATTTCTAAATTTATAAAGAATTTTTCAGAAAAACATATGCTATTAGACAATTGCTGAAAAATAGAGTAAGATTTGAATGGTCCAGGGACTGTCAAGAAGAATTTGAGAATTTGAAAGAAGAGATCAGTAATGCTCCATTCTTGAAGGGATTTGATCCACTGAGTAAAATATTCATCACCACGGATGCCAGAACAAAAGGTTTAGGAGCAGTTTTATTACAGAAAAATGATGAGAATGAAAAATGGGTTGTAGGTTTTGCACCAAGAGCATTAACTAATGCAGAAGTAAAATATTCAGTGATAGAGAAAGAGATGCTCTCTTGTACCTGGGGGTTTGGTCCATTTCCAACAGTATATTTGGGGACTCAGAGTGTTTGTGAGAACAGATCATAAACTATTGACAAAAGTCCTTACTAACAAGGTGTTATAAAATGCCCCTCTGAGATTAACTGGAATGTCAGTGAAATTGTTGGATTTCGATGTCAGGAATAAGGCTGTGCGCGTTCCAGGACCCACCCTGACCTCAGCTTTGCATCTTTGCGGCGCGTCATGCACACCGATTGTCATCCCCGCTTGCTCCAGAAGTGGTCATCAGCATCGCCTGCCTTGTGGTAAAGCTCATGTAGCCGCAGGGTCAGGACATTGGTGGACAAGATGCACTTATCAATGCCATTCTATGAATGGACTACAACTCCCAAGTTTTTAGAGGCAGCGGCCATCTTGGGGTGAGGCAGGCCTGTAAAGCCCAGCCACACCCAAGCACATTGCTCACTATTTTGAAGACTTGGGTGCAGTCGGACGTCGTAGGGAGTTTCTCTGAAGAAAGCGGATTTCCTGCATGGCAGAGTGGCAGCATGTCAGAGTATCCTTGTTTCCATGGTGAATTCAAAAACGAGTAGGTCGTACTCCTATTGGTAAGGTCTTGATGAGTCAACTCTTGAAGGGGGTTGTTTACTTCCAAAAGTAAAGTGCCCCTTAGCAAAACAAGCAAAATGCGTTAGACCAAAAGTAAAGCACTCCTGGCACGACGATCAAAGCGCTTCAGGCCAAACGAGTAAAGCGCCCTTGGCACCACAATCAAAGCGATTCAGGCCACACGAGTAAAGTGCCCCTTAGCACAACGAGCAAAGCATCCTTGGCACGGCAATCAAAGCTCTTCAGGCTGAACGAGTAAAGCGCCGTTGGCACGATAATCAAAGTGCTTCAGGCCACACGAGGAAAGCACCCTTGGCACGTCAATCAAAGTGCTTCAGGTCACACGAGTAAAGTGCCCTTGGCACGACAATCAAAGCACTTCAGGCCACACAAGGAAAGCGCCCTTGGCACGACAATCAAAGCGCTTCAGACCACACGAGTATAGTGCCCTAGGCACGACAATCAAAGCGTTTCAGGCCACACGAGTAAAGCGCCCTTGGCACGAGGATCAAAGCGCTTCAGACAAAACTAGTAAAGCCCCCCTTGATACAATGAGCAAAGTGCTTCAGGCAAAACAAGTAGAAGCGCCCCTGGCATAATGAGTAAAGCGCTTCATGCATGATGATCAAATCGCTTCAAGTTCAATTAGTAAAACTGTTCAGGCCTCAGCTGCAAATGTGAAAGCGCTTGAGAAAAGCAAGCTATAGTTTCATTGTTTTTTGGGAATAAATATTTGTGCATTTCTAGGCTGAGATCAAACGTTTATGTTATGAAAGCATAATTGTTATATAGTTAATATTCAGAGTATGATCATAGTCCAAAGCTCTTGCCATCTTCAGGTACAGAGATTGCAGTTCGTTCTTGTTCCATGATTCAAAGAAGGGGCTACGCCCAGTTCACAAAGGGTCTCAATCCGATATCAGGGAGACGCCTTTGTTCCAGAGTCTATTGGTGAGTTTTATACTGGTATGAAAGAGTAAATGCATATTTGTCCTAACCATTTTCTTTTCAGATCTCTCTCCCTGTAGTTCCCTGCCCTAATTCCCTTCCCCCCGCCTGGCTTCATCAATACTCTGTGCTCTGATAGCTTTCTGAGTTGGTGATGCCGGGAGGTGGGCATTTTGGTCAGCAGCGTGCAGATCCAGAGGAAAGGGCACTGTAACATTCGACTATGAAGTACAGTGTATATCAGGTGCAAGGAATAGAGTGGCTGATTTTTTAAGCCGTTTGCTGTTATCTCTCGATCTAAAGAAGTAAAGTGATGAAGAGTTAGTGGAGGAAGAGCAGGTTGGTTGTTATTCGATGAAGGACAGGATGGAGTCAATGAATTTGAGTGGAAGCGGGCCATGGGAGCTGTCAAAGAATAACAAAAAATATTGTCATATGTGCATTCTGGGTGGCCAAACAAGAATCTTCTTAGTCAACATGAACAGGGTTATTGGGAAGTAGCCCTCTACTTTCACCAGGATAGCACTTGGCAAGCTTTTTTTTTCTGGTCTAAGGAAACTGCTTTACCATGAGGCAAACTAAGGTCATGTGCACGCATGTGATCCTTGTTAGTCATGATGACCAAAAATCAATATCATGGATACAGATAGCTTTGAGATTTGGGTACTCAGGGCAGAGATGCATACCCATCCTACGCAGGGGACTTTTCTATCCCAACAATCTCAAGATATGCACACACTTTATGTGCTTTTATTGATGCTGATTTTGGCATAATCTTGGATCCTCACTGTATACCTAGGTGAGGTGCAGAAATAAAATTAATGACTACTACACTATTTAATGACAAAACCATTCAAACCTGAATCTGCAGAAATCAATGCCATATTTATCTGTGCGGACAAAATGAATGACTACCACATTCACTAATGACAGAACCATTCAACCCTGAATCTGCAGCAATCAATGCCATATTCCTCTCTTTTAATCTATTGGCATACTGTCCTTCGCACTCTTTAATTATATGTTTCATTGTATACACTTTTCTCTGTATCCTGTACAAAATACTAACCTCTGAATACTGTATGTAGATAATTTTGCTCTTTCTGTGGCAAACGTCAACCAATCTAACCAGTAATCAATCGTCTAAAAACACACATAACTGATAACAAATCAAAATGCAATGAAGAAAAATATTTTATCCTTGAAAGGATCATTGCCCTTTTAGTCAAAAGATGAAAGTATATATGATTACATTGCTAACTGAAAACTTCATCACAGTAATGTGTTTCAGTTTGATCCCTGAGTCCAGTAAAATGGCTTTACTGTTGTGCGCAAAACATTTAATTTCTGAATCTTGGCACTTTGAAACACATGACCTTTGTTTGTCGTATTTGTAATTACTTGGATAAGACTATTTTGTACTTATCCATTGTATGGATCACTGGCAGTGTCAAAAGACGCAGGATGAAACCTGACATTTTTCTGTCTAGGACAAATTGTGTTTCTAATGTAAAGTTGAAGATGTCACAGAAGTAGCTGTGGAACAGAAAGTTCTTTAACTGGAAGTCAGTGTGCTGCGTTGCTGACTATAGCAACATGTCTGCTTCTATTAGAGAGCTGCTGCTTCTCTTTAGTCTGTTGCCCATGGGTGGTTATAAAATCATAAACCATGCGGAATGGGGGGATAACAATCCACAGGTCCCCCTGCATGATTCCACTACAGGCAACAGACTGGAAGAAACTCACATTGACCTCATGGGGAGCTTTGAGCAATATTTTGACAGCGAAGCAGAAAAACATGTTACCTGTCTGATAAGGTGTAGTATTGATGTAGCATGTATTTCTTTATGCTGTGTCTTTAACAGAGTTGTCACTGTGTTCCAAATGTGGCATGGGGTTCCATGGAACATCGGGCAGGCAGTTGGTCGTCAAGTGAGGGAGGGGACTGGAGACTAACTGCCAGCTGGATGCTTCATGTCGTGGGTTCTTCTACTTCGAGAAATAAAAGACACGAACAGTCTTTAGTCATCTGATTGCCTACTTTGTATCACTTAACTACATCGCCACATTTTTGGTACCAGGAGTGGGGTTAAGTTTTCCTGAACCCACTGACGAAGGAAGGAAGCCACCTCTGACAGGCATCGGCTATCGCTGAAGGACGAGGGAACATTTCCTACTTTGGAGGAAAGGAACCGGCCCTGGCGGGCATCACCTATCAGTGAGGCTAATTTTTTAAAGGCTAGAATTAATGGCCAGAGGTAGGGTGAATTTGACAACGGTCTGGGAGAACTTTGCTACCAACCTCTTTAACGCAGTCAACGTAAGAAGCACAAAAAAGGGAGCGCAATTGAGCCTCCAAAAGCGTTTATATCTTCCACAGCCTATACGGAGAAGGAAAGTAATTGTAGCTAAATTATTAAGGCAAATGCGAACACTCCCAGACAACGGTCCACTATTGGCCGCCCTGCGAGAGCAGGGAAAACTCCTAAAAAGCTAATTATGGTCTTTTAAAAAATGCAGCAGGAGACGCTCTGGGCCAAACTACATTACACATCTAAATCATCTGACTCCAAAAGATTCTGGAAGATCATCAATACAATGGACAAGGGATCAGTGGCAGCTAATAACGCAAATATTTCTGAGGAAGCTTGGGTACACCATCTAAAGTCACATCTAAAGGAATTGGATACCGAAATCGCACCACAAGCCTAAGGGTTCTCGGAGAGTCAAGAACCCGAGGTTGCAGAATGCCTAAAGATCTCAGCATCAGAATTAATAAATATCATTGGGAAGTCGCGAACGGATTGTGCCCCAGGGCCTAATGGTTTACCGCAAGCCCTGTTTAAACAGGAAACAGAAAGATGGGCCAACTTCCTGGCTGAGATGTTCAACTGCGTGCTCACAACGGGAATTGTCCCGGCAACCTGGAGAGGCTCAATAATTCATCCCATCTACAAAGGAGGGAACGCAGCTTCCCCAAGTAATTACAGACTTATAGCTCTCCTAGATGTCGACCTTAAGTATTTTTCATCCTGTGTGTTAAAACATCTACAGTCTTGGGTTACAGTCAATAACATTTTGCCATTCAATCAAAGCGTTTTTACCAAACATCAAGGAACACTTACGAACCTGATGGCTCTGGGACTCATCACAAATAGAGCAAAAGCAACCAGGACCCCCACCTACCTGTGTTTTGTTGACTTTAAAGCTGCCTTTGATTGTGTTCCCTGTGGTAAACTATGGGTTAAACTACAGCTTTGGGGACTTCCAGCTACTATTTTAAAAGCCATTGAATTAATTTATTCTGACACATGGGTGAAGGTAAAATTAGGGCGGCTCTCACTTATCTAGGGCAGTTAAAACAACAGCTGGTGTTAAACAAGGCTGCGTATTGGCCCCAACACTCTTTAACCTGTACATAGCGGATCTGTCTACAAAACTAAACGTGGATCCATCCCACTCCCCCTCCTTGGGCGTCCAGCAATTATCTAATATGTTATATGCAGATGACCTACTACTAATTAGTAACACCAGAGTAGGCATGCAGAAACTGCTAAATAAATTAGGTGAGTTTGCAAGGGTAAACGAGTTAGAAATCAATCACAAAAAATCCAAAATGATTACCATCAATCGCAGGCATACCGGCCAGCGTAAATGGCTCCTAAACGAAAAGATCCTGGAGGAAGTAAACTCTTACAGATATCTAGGAGTCGTGGTCGATGCCAGGTGCAACTTTGTGGCTCAAAAAGAAGCAATAAAAACAGGGCGCAGACCCTTGCTTACGCATTCTGCAAACTCGCTAATTCAATCTGTGGCCATGCCTTTAATCCCTTAACAGCCATAATGAGAGCCAAATTACTGCCAACTCTCTCATATGGGGCAGAAATAATGAGGGGTATGGAGGAAACTCTTTTGGAGAAGCTTCTGATAAAGACGTACAAGCGTGTCTTTCGGCTACCAAGGCATGCTCCCGCTGCCCAGGTCAGACTAGAATTCATGTTGGTTAAACAATCACTGGCTCGACCGGGAGCTTTCATCAAATGCTGTTACAAACTGAGCCGCGCCCAAGAAGGGTCTCTAGCCAAACTAGTCTGGCAGGAAATCATCCTGGAAAGAGGCAATGGAAACTACAAAAGATATCTGGAAAGGAGTGTAACCTCTTGAATCTAGGTGGGGTTTGGGATCAGTCACTTACCATGACGGCTTTTAACAAAGCAGTCAATAAGTCATGTAAACTGCTTAGTTGGTTAAAAGACAAAGAGGCTCTGATCAAAAGGTTGCATGGCTGGCTGACCCTTAATTCGTATAAAACTCTAAAAGAATCTACGCTTTTGGCCGCCCCCTATTCATGGAAAATTAAGCAATGCTTTTTAAGGCTTAGGCTGGGTGATGTCCCAACGCCAGACCTCCTCCCAATTTGGAAGAAAGGTCCACAAATGGGCGCACAGGAGTGCCGCCTTTGTCATCGGGCGGTAGAAAACCTGATGCATGTGGTCTGTATTTGCCCAGCCCTGGCTGAAGATAGAAAACGTTTATTGAAAAAAGAAATAAACGGCCTAGGGATTAGATCCTGCAGACAAGCACTAATCGAAGCATTCAACCCACAAAACACCATATTGAATATTAGATTGGTTAAATTTTTGGAAATTTACTCCGGTAAAATAGCGTCTGCTGGAAGAAGCCTGGGATAGGGAGGGCGCAAACAGAGACATTGTCCATCCACTTAGAGTAAAAACGTTAAAGATAGAAAGGTATGTTGGTAATATTCGCCACACGGCCAGACCTCTATGAAGTACTGTATTAGAACCCGGAGTCAAGTAGGGATTCTTCTTCTTTGTGAAATATACCTCCTCTCAGTTATTTAAAATTTTATGCAATTTATATGTTTTAATGTAAGAGCATGGCTTTGATTACGTTTTATGTAGAAGGATTACTTTAATGGTTTTAATTAACTAATAAAATAAACACTACCCATAATAGCAGGAAAACTATTTTATTCTTAAAAACGGCTGACTTGTTTTCTTTTGATTTCAATGTTGATTTCATGTGCGCGCATAGGCTGCCTGAGGCCTTGTTACCTAGTAACGCACTGTTGCTTTATCTTTGAATAAGCCTCTGAAGGATTCCACGCATTGCTGAAAGACTCCCTGGCAACTAGTGACGGCAGTCTTACCCTTCCTAGCAACTACTGACGGCAGTCATCTCGCTGGAACAAAGCAGCTTTCAAAGGATTTCACAGGTTGCTGGAAGCTTCGTGGCAACGCTTCTTAGCTACTAGTGACTGCAGTCTTCACGCTGGAATTAGTAATTTCCAGACAAAGCATTGCTTGATATTGTGTCCGGCGCTGCTTGCGACTACTGTGTTCCACTTTCAGGTTTTGGACACTTTTACATTGATAAAAAGGGTTTATAGAGGTTCTGATATTATCCTTGTCACATTGTGGAGATCCTTATTTCATCACACTCTCTGGGCTTTCACCAATGGCTACAGTACAAGGAGCTGTGCAACCACCTACCTTTTTGCAGGAAGCTGGCAAACCTGAGATTAAGTGGAAGGAATGGCTCTGAATATTTGAGAATTTTCTGGTGGCCATTGATGCCACTAACTATTTACCTGCTAGGAAAATGGCATTACTATTCAACCATTTAGGTGTTGCTGGACAAAGAGTATTTGACAATCTGCCAATTGTCCCTAGGACAGATGGTGATGACACTGCTTGGAATGTTTATCTGGAAGCAAAAACTCGTATGGGCAAGCAATATACAGAAGAACCTAGTGTTCTTTTGGAAAGACACAATTTTTTCAAAGCCAGCGATGAGTCGGTGGATGATTTAATTGGTACCTTAAGGTTATTAGCATCCAGATGTGAATTTGAAAATAATGTGGATATCTACATCAGGGACCAATTTGTCTTCAATTGTTATTCAAAGAAAGTCCAAGAACGTCTTTTGACCTGCAGAAATCCTACCCTATCAGAAACAATAAACATTGCTAGAGCCATAGAAAGATCCATTCTAACAACACAGGTGCTTTCTGGTCAAGCTGCACATGGAAGCAGTAACCAGGAAGGTCTTTCTCTAGTCAACCTAGTTGTTGACGACACCCCTATTTGTGCAATTAACAAAGTTTTTAAAGGGAAGAGGGGTTCTACTGTATGTTACAGATGTGGCTCAAAGAGTCATATAGGAAATTTTCCCTCATATCCTGCACTAGGTAAAAAATGTTTACGATATCGGAAAATTTAACACTTCCAGGTAGTTTGTAAGAGTTCTTCAAGTAATTGTAACAAGAGGAAGATTAGTAACATGAATGTTAATGACAATGATGATCATGTCCAAGACTGCCTTAATAGATTTTCTATTGTTTTGTTAACCATTGCCATTCATGAGTTGAATTATGTCAATTTGGCTCCTCACAAGAAAAACAAAGGGCCTTTTTGTCAAGCAACTATTGATGGGAAATCTATTACTGTTATGGCAGATTCTGAGGCCCCAGTAACGATTTTAGATGATGTGACATTTCGTAAGTATTGGCCTTCTGATATGTGTCTTATTTCACCCGATATAAATCCGAAAGCCTTTGGTGAACAAGATGTGGATTTATTAGGGTTTTTCATTTCAACTTTGGAATGTTTGGGAAGGGATGTTGTAACAAAACTTTAAGTTGCGGTTAAGGGTCGTGACATTGTTGGCTGGTAAGATTTGGCAAGACTTGGCATTCATCTGCGTCCTGGACACATTGAACCTATTGTTCTTGGTGATATGCTTCTTTGCTGTTTATCATCAGACAGTGATATAGTGGATTTGTTATTGGGGAAATTTCCAGCTGTTTTCGGGGACAATATTGGCAATGTAAAGTGGTTTGAGCATGTGATTAAGTTAAAAAAGGATGCCATACCCATCACACATTAAGCCAGGCCTGTTCCTCTAAGTGCCAGAGCTGAATTAAGAAACCTTTTAGACAAACTGGTTAAGGAGAAGGTTATTGTCCCTACAGATTCTTCGGAAAGGGTTTCTCTGATTGTTTTGACCAACAAACATTCTGGGATCTAAGGTTGTGTGTTGACCTCAGGTCTCTGAATCAAAATATAACTGTAGACTGCCACCCGTTGCCACATATACAGGAGATGGTGGCCAATATTGGTAATGCAACATTCTTTTCTACAATAGATTTGCACTCTGCATATCACCAGGTACCTTTGAGTGAAGGGTCTCAGGCTTTGACTACCTTTGTGACACCATTTGGTGCTTACAAGAATTTAAGGCTGCCTTTTGGTCTGGCATCTGCTGCCAGTGTGTTTCAAAGACTTATGGATTCTTTGTTTGCCCATGAGACACAAATCCAAGCCTTCCAGGATGACATTCTGGTATTCACAGAAACTATTGAGGAACATGTTGCTAAGTTAGAAAACGTTTTTAGTACTCTGATGAAGTGTGGCATGACAGTAAAACATAATAAGTGCAAGTTTATGCTACAGGAAGTTGAGTATTTAGGCCATACTATCACTAGTGAGGGTATCAAGCCTAAGGCTTGCAATGTAACTGCTATTAAGTTGGCACCTCCGCTCACAGAAAAAGACTCTCAAATCATTTCTTGGGTTGTGTGACTATTATGCACGTTTTGTGCTGGGCTATGCC
The DNA here is from genome assembly GCF_031143425.1 of Pleurodeles waltl. Classification (NCBI taxonomy): domain Eukaryota; kingdom Metazoa; phylum Chordata; class Amphibia; order Caudata; family Salamandridae; genus Pleurodeles; species Pleurodeles waltl. The sequence continues at coordinate 287,204,271 of NC_090448.1, read as the reverse complement.
ATGTTAGTACAACCTTTGAGATCTTTGCTTAAGAAAGGGGTAAAATTTGAATGGTCCATTCCAACTAGCAAAACTTTTGAAGAAATGAAGGAGTTAGTTATAAATGCACTCATGTTGCAACCTTATCATTCCCAGTATAAAACATTCATATCCGTTGATGCCAGTTTGAAGGGGCTGGTGTAGGAAAGTACCATCTTGCCTGGCATGTTACCCCCATATTTCACTGTATAAATGTTGTTTTAGTCTATGTGTCACTGGGACCCTGCCAGCCAGGGCCCCAGTGCTCATAAGTATGTGCCCTGTATGTGTTCCCTGTGTGATGCCTAACTGTCTCACGTGAGGCTCTGCTAACCAGAACCTCTGTGGTTATGCTCTCTCTGCTTCCAAATTTGTCACTAACAGGCTAGTAACTAAATTTACCAATTCACATTGACATACTGGTACACCTTTATAATTCCCTAGTATATGGTACTGATACCCAGGGTATTGGGGTTCCAGGAGATCCCTATGGGCTGCAGCATTTCTTTTGCCACCCATAGGGATCTCTGACAATTCTTACACAGGCCTGCCAGTGCAGCCTGAGTGAAATAACGTCCACGTTATTTCACAGCCATTTACCACTGCACTTAAATAACTTATAAGTCACCTATATGTCTAACCTTCGCCTAGTTAAGGTTGGGTGCAAAGTTACTTAGTGTGTGGGCACCCTGGCACTAGCCAAGGTGCCCCCACATTGTTCAGGGCAATTTCCCTGGACTTTGTGAGTGCGGGGACACCATTACACGGGTGCACTGTACATAGGTCACTACCTATGTACAGAGTCACAATGGTAACTCCGAACATGGCCATGTAACATGTCTTAGATCATGGAATTGTCCCCCCAATGCCAGAATGGCATTGGGGGGACAATTCCATGATCCCCCGGGTCTCTAGCACAGAACCCGGGTACTACCAAACTGCCTTTCTGGCGTCTCCACTGCAGCTGCTGCTGCTGCCAACCCCTCAGACAGGTTTCTGCCCTCCTGGGGTCCAGGCAGCCCTGGCCCAGGAAGGCAGAACAAAGGATTTCCTCTGAGAGAGGGTGTAGTACCCTCTCCCTTTGGAAATAGGTGTGAAGTCTGGGGAGGAGTAGCCTCCCCCAGCCTCTGGAAATGCTTTGATGGGCACAGATGGTGCCCATCTCTGCATAAGCAAGTCTACACCGGTTTAGGGATCCCCCAGCCCTGCTCTGGCGCGAAACTTGACAACGGTAAAGGGGAGTGACCACCCCCCTGACCTGCACCTCCCAGGGGAGGTACCCAGAGCTCCTCCAGTGTGTCCCAGACCTTTGCCATCTTGGAAACAGAGGTGTCTGTGGCACACTGGACTGCTCTGAGTGGCCAGTGCCAGCAAGTGACGTCAGAGGCTCCTTCTGATAGGCTCTTACCTCTCTTGGTAGCCAATCCTCCTTCCTAGGTAGCCAAACCTCCTTTTCTGGCTATTTAGGGTCTCTGCTTTGGGGATCTCACCAGATAACAAATGCAAGAGCTCACCAGAGTTCCTCTGCATCTCCCTCTTCACCTTCTACCAAAGGATCGACTGCTGACTGCTCAGGATGCCTGCAAAACTGCAACAAAGTAGCAAGACGACTACTAGCAACCTTGTATCGCTTCATCCTGCCGGCTTTCTCGACTGTTTCCAGGTGGTGCATGCTCTGGGGGTAGACTGCCTCCTCTTTGCACCAGGAGCTCTGAAGAAATCTCCAGTGGGTCGACGGAATCTTCCTCCTGCAACTGCAGGCACCAAAAGACTGCATCACTGACCCTCTGGGTCCCCTCTCAGCACAACAAGCGTGGTCCCTGGAACTCAGCAACTCTGTCCAAGTGACTCCCACAGTCCAGTGACTCTTCAGTCCAAGTTTGGTGGAGGTAAGTCATTGCCTCCCCACGCTAGACTGCATTGCTGGGTATCACGTGATTTGCAGCTGCTCCGGCTCCTGTGCACTCTTCCAGGATTTCCTTTGTGCACAGCCAAACCTGGGTCCCCGACACTCCTTCCTGTAGTGCACAACCTTCTGAGTTGTCCTCCAGCGTCATGGGACTCCCTTTTGTGACTTCGGGTGGACTCCAGTTCACTTTTCTTCTAAGTGCCTGTTCAGGTACTTCTGCGGGTGCTGCCTGCTTCTGTGAGGGCTCCCTGAGTTGCTGGGTGCCCCCTCTGTCTCCTCCTCCAAGTGGCGACACCCTGGCCCTCCTGGCCCACAGCAGCCCTCAAAACCCTCTACGCGACCCTTGCAGCTAGCAAGGCTTGTTTGCAGTCTTTCTGCATGGGAATACCTCTGCAAGCTTCATCGCAACCTGGGACATCCATCCTCCAAAGGAGAAGTTCCTAGTCCTCTTCTTTCTTGCAGAACTCCAAGCTTCTTCCAACAGGTGGCAGCTTCCTTGCACCCTCAGCTGGCATTTCCTGGGCTCCTGCCCACTCTCGACACTGTCCCGACTATTGGACTTGGTCCCCTTGTCTTACAGGTACTCAGGTCCGGAAATCCACTGTTGTTGCATTGCTGGTGATTGTTCTTCCTGCAGAATACCCCTATCACGACTTCTGTGCTCTCTGGGGGTAGTAGGTGCACTTTACACCTACCTTTCAGGGCCTTGGGGTGGGCTATTTTTCTAACCCTTTTATTTTTAGTACTTCTGTGTATTGTGTTTTCTTATGATATTGTGCATATGACACCAGTGGTATAGTAGGAGCTTTACATGTCTCCTAGTTTAGCCTAAGCTGCCTTGCCATAGCTACCTCTTATCAGCCTAAGCTGTTAGAAACACCTCTTCTACATTAATAAGGGAAAACTGGACCGGTCACAAGGTGTAAGTACCTCTGGTACCCACTACAAGCCAGGCCAGCCTCCTACAGCTGGGGGCTGTCTTTGGACAAGGGGTTTGTAATAAAGAGAACACAGTTGCATTTGCTTCTAGGTCTCTCAGTGAAGCAGAGATGAAAAATAGTACAATTGAATGAGAAGCTCTTGCATGTTCCTGGGCAGTGGAGAAATTCAAGACTTACATTTGGGTAACATCATTTGAATTATTTACAGATCATAAGCCTCTTGTTTTTCTTTTAAGTGGTAGTGGTTTGGGAAAAGCTTCAGCAAGGTTAGTTAGACTTCTGTCAAAATTACAAGAGTACAATTTTAAAATCAAGTATATACAAGGTGGGAAGAACTTCAGGGCAGATTGTTTATCCCGCTTACCTCTCAGGGAAGGTCATAGTGAGATTTGCAAAGAAAAATAATGTGTCCTAGCTGTTCTTGATGTCATTTCAATCTGAGCAGGTATTATCTCTGAACAATAGTGGTTGGAGGCTATGGGTAAGGATGAAGTATTAAAAAGGTGGTTTGGGCTCAAGATAAGTCATTGTCAGGTGATCTCAAATGTTTTGCACAAGTAGCATCTGAATTGTCGTGTGAAAATCAAATGTGTGTACGCAAAGATTTAATTGTACCACCTACTGCAGTAAGGAAATGTTTGTGTTCAATGGCACATGAAGGGACACTTAGGAATTTCAGCCACTGTTAAAAAGCTTAAACAAAAATTTTGGTGGCCAGGCATAGACAAAGCAGTTTCTCAGTTTATTGAATTTTGTCCTCAGTGTATTGTTTCAGACAAACATTGGAAAACTACACACAAACCTCTATTTCCTGTGGAGATGCCTGAATCTCCTTGGGTGAAGGTAGCTTAAGACTACTCTGGTCCTTTCCTTATTCTTCCGAGACAACAACGTTACCTTATTGTGCTAGTAGATTATTTTTCAATATGGATCTATTATGATTTCGTTGAATCACCTACTACGCAAACAGCCATAAGTGTTTTAAGGAGAACTTTTCAAATTGAGGGTCCTCCACGCTATATTGTCACAGACAATGGTGTGCATTTGTTTCAAAAGAAATGAGTGAGTTTGTGACAGGTTTAGATATTTCACACATATAAGGGGCTTTATATAGCCCATCTTCCAATGGCCTAGTAGAGCGAGCTAATCATATACTAAAAGAGGGTATTCAGACTGCTATTTCGATGAACATGGATGTGGAAACTTTTATAAAAGAAAAAATCTGGGCGTATGTAACAACTCCTCATTCCACAACACATTTTTCTCCTTTCAGAATACTTCACGGAAGAGACCCTAGATCTAAACTTATTCCTCACTGGTTGAGTTTAGCCCCTAATAGCAATGACATTGCTGTAGATTGTGAGACTATTAGGAAGAATGCACTGGTTAAACAGATCAAACAGAAGGACTATTATGATAAAAGGAATAATGTTTGCGAAGTTAATATAGAAGTAGGTAATTGGGTTTTAATTAAAAAATCCAACACATTTCTAAAGGGGGAAACAAAGTTTATTTCCCCTGTAAAAGTACAAAAAGTTACAAAAACATCACTTTTGTTACAAGGGAAAGGGTGGTGGAACAGAGATAGTGTGGTTCCTATTTCTGATTTGCAGGCTCACATTTATCAAACTTTTTGTAAAGCAAAACATCCAGAAGATTCTATGCTTTCTACTGATGTTTGTCAGGATGTTAAATGTGTTGATGACAATTCTGTTTCCTCACAACAAAATAATCAGCATCTAGCCAGCAGGGTTATTGCATGTAATCAAATGGCAGGAAAGTTACATGACACTCTGTATTCAAGTTCGAGACCCATGGGTGTCCATCAAGTGAAGGTGCCTAGCAAGTTTAAAAACTTTGAATTATATTAGCGAGTTCTAAGTTTCATTTTGTATTACTCTGTTTTAAGATTTGAATTGTGTTTTATTTCTGTATTTTATGTCTAATGTTTTGCAAATTTTAAGGGGGGAAGGTGATGTAGTATTGATGTAGCATGTATTTCTTTATGCTGTGTCTTTAACTGAGTTGTCATAGATTTTATGGCTAGCAATTTAAATGAAAACACATTGGACACAATGTCATGAGAAGGTAGACCTTTATGCATGGGCCCCACCATTAGTAAAAATGTCAGCCATATGGGAGAACTCAGGGCCCATGTAGGACATGCTTTTACGGTTTCAACATTAAAGTCACTGGATTTATGACTGCAAAATCCCAATTCACACCATACTAAAGACAAATCTGACTGACAAAGTACCATTTGTAACCAAATCACAAATAGGAGGGACCATGAAATGGCCATTTCTCATCTTACTGTGATCCACAATGGTTTGTATCAATACCTTACAACCGCAATTGCAGATATCTAAGGCGGACATGAAGCTACTTTATGAATTGGTTAGTTTTTAGTATGTCTGATACCACATTTGGAGGGAATTACAAAGTCCACGAAAAACACAATGGATTACTCATATTTCTGCAAGAGTTTTGATCTACTAAATGCTTGTGGTAAATGGAGAATTAATGGGCAATCAAACTTGGGAATTAACCGATACTCCTGAAAATTCCTCAATACTCAAGTGATTTTGAACCCATTAACTGTTAATTCAGTACTTCCTAGAGTTTACAGGACCTCTGCTATCACTAACTGTGGGTACTTAATTCACACCCCCTGCATTGGAATGCCTACAGTGAGATGCAAGGAGTGGTAACACATTCACAGTGTGAAAGCTGACTTTTGTGAATTGTGGTGGGCAGCATATAGGGGAGCACTGCATGGTCTTCCAGTATCATTCCTATCATGATTTCTCTCTCTACAAGCATCCCCTCTTTTTTAATGGGAATGCAAATGCAAAGAGTGAAACTGTGCTTTCTACCATACATATATTTAAAGGAGCATCACAAAATTCTCTTTACCTCATACCCATTTAAGAGCCAGGAGGCTTTGCAACTTCCTATGAATGTGTATCTTGAAAGGGTGCAGATTATTACATCAGTTGCATCAAAAAATGAGGGATGGGGGTTCAAACTAGTTGTGCAAAAAACACAGATTGTTTTTCATTAGAGCTATATTTTCTTATTCTAGTGGGCAAAGGCAGGGTGGGCTTAAACTATACATTCAAAAAACGTGAGGAACCTTTTAATGCTGGAGTGGTGGAAATCTGAGTGTTAGTGTGTTTAACAATGTGTGCACCAACACATATCTCCTTGTGTGGAACTGTAGTAAAGTACCCTCTTTTTGGCATGTTACCCCCAATTTCTGCCTGATGTCAGTGTGTTTTTGTCTGTGTCACTGGGATCCTGCTAGTCAGTCTGTTTTCTAAATTGACACTGGAGTCCTGCTAATCAGAACTCCAGTGCTTATGCTCTCTCTGTTTCTAAATTTGTCACTACATATTGGTGACTCAGTATTTCACTCCAAATTGGCATACTGGTCCCCCCTTATAAGTCCCTAGTATATGGTACATATGTATACAGGACATTGTGGTTCCAGGGGATCCTTATGAGCTGCAGCATTTCTTTTGCCACCCATAAGGAGCCCATACAAAGGCTTCTACAGGACTACCATTGCAGCCTGTGTGAAATAGTGCATGCACTATTTCACAGCCATTTTCACTGCACAATGTCACTTATATGTCACCTATATATCAGGTCTTCCAACCCTGTAGGCTGGGTGCAAAGTACCTGTGTGTGAGGGCACTCCTGCCCCCACGTTGTCCAGGCCCATTTTCCCAGATTTCACAAGTTTGGGGATGCCATTTTAAGTGTGCACTGCACATAGGTCAATACCTATGAAAAGCTTCACAATGGTCAATCTGAATATGGCCAAGTAAGGTGTCTAACAACTGGGAATTGTTCCCCAATACTGTTTCCAGTATTGGTTGCACAATCCCATGCACTCTGGGGGCTCAACAGTTGACCTCCAGTACTGCCATACCAGCCTTCTGAGGTTTTCACTGCAGCCTCAGCTGCTGCCACCTCACAGACTGGGTTCTGCCGTCCTGGGGCTTGAGCAGCTCAATCCCAGGAAGGTGGAACAATGCATTCCGTTAGGAGAGGGGTGTTACACCCTCTCCCTTTGGAAATAGGTGTTACAGGCCTGGGAGGGGTAGCCTCCTTGAGCCTCTGGAAATGCTTTGAAGGGCACATATAGTGCCCTCCCTGCATAATCCAGTCTACACCAGTTCAGGGACCCCCAGTCCCTGCTCTGGCATGAAACTGGACAAAGGTAAGGGGAGTGACCACTCCCCTGTCCATCAGCACCCTAGGGGTGGTGCCCAGAGCTCCTCCAGAGTGTCCCTCGGTTTTGCCATCTTGGATTCCAAGGTGGTGGGGCACTTTGTGTGCATCTGAGTGGCCAGTACCAGCAGGTGATGTCAGAGACCCCTTCTAATAGGTGCTTACCTGGTTAGGTGACCAATTGTCCTCTCAGGACTATTTAGGGTCTCTCCTCTGGGTGTTTCTTCAGATTCGGATTGCAAGACTCCAGCCGGAATCCTCTGCATCCTTTACTTCATCTTCTACCAACGGATCAACCTCTGACTGCTCCAGGAACTCTACAAAACTGCAACAAAGAAGCAAAGACGACTTCTGCAACATTGTAACTTCAGCTCCTGCCAGTAACGGCAACAGTTTCTAGGTTGTGTATCCTCCAAGAACTGCCTGTTTTCAGCCTGCACCAGAAGAAACAAAAGAATCTCCCATGGAATGACAGAGCCACTTTGCTGCTTCAGCAGGTACCTCTCTGCAGCAATGACCAGTGGCTTGGGTCCCCTCTCCAGATGACAGGAGTGGATCCAGCGACACAGGTGGTAGACTAAAGTGACCCCAACAGTCCTAACGCCCAGCTGTCCAAATTTGGTAGAGGTAAGAGCTTGCCTCCCTACGCAAGACATTACTCCCGTGCACTTGCAGTTGCCAAGGTTTGTGTGTGACCTACCAAGATGTTCTTCGTACACAGCACAGCTTAGGCCCACAGCTCTCCGTCCTGTGACGCACAACTTCCTGAGTGGTTCTCTGGTGGCGTGGGAATCATTGTGTTGTGCTGCATGGGACTCCATTTGCACCTTCTTTGTCCTCGTGCTGTGGGACCCCTGTGCGTGCTGCCTGGTCTTCTGAGCACTCTCCGAGTTGCTGAGAGCCCCCTCCAACTTCCCATTCTTGGTAGAGGCCACCAGGTCCCTCCTGGACCAGGGTAGCGCCATTTTCGCCAACTGCGTGTTTTGCATGAGCCAAGGTTTGTTTGCGGAATCCAACGACACAAACCAGACTGCATGTCCCCTCTATGGTTCCTTTCTCCAACACTTTTCCTGTTATGTTATGTTAATTTAATTTAGAAAATGCACGAATCACCCAAAAAGGATATCTCAGTGCAACAAAAGTCACAATAGGCAGAAGTAGTTATATTAAAATAAGACTGTCTTGAGAGTTTTCCTGAACTTAAGGTGATAAGAACATGTACAAATATGGAACGGAAATTTATTCCAGTATAGCAGGGCCAGATATGCAAAAGATTGGCCTCCTGATTGAGTCTTTCTGATTTGTGGAATCAAGAGCAGTACTTTATCGTTGGATAGAAGGGATCTCGAAGGACGATGTTGAATAAGCTTACAAGATACATAAAGAGGATCTTTCCCTGTCAAGGGCTAATGTGTTAGACAGCAAATTTTGAAGATGACTCTCTTGTTCACTCGTAACCGGTGGAGAAAGCCCAGGAGAGGAGAAGAGGTTTACCCAGCAGGAAGGTTGCAAATAAGACAGACAGCTGTGTTCTGCACAAACTGTAATTTAGAAAGCAACTTCTCATTTGCCTCACCCATTAAGGCATTACCCTAGTCCAAGCAGCTGATAACCGGAGACTGAAACAGGGTTTTCCAGTCTGCCAGAGAAAGAAATGGAAAGACTCCTCCAAGTAGGCGCATTGTTTGAAAACAGGAATCCGTGATGCACCTGACCTTCTCTTTCATAAAGAGGGGTTGGTCCAGCCGTACTCCCAAATGTTTCACAACCAGTAATGGTGCAGGAGCTACTCCAAGTTCAGAATCCCACCAGTCAGATGCCCAAAGCTGTTGGGCCTTGCCAAACAACATAATTTCTGTTTTGCCAGCATTCAACTGGAGACAGTTCCCTGTCACCCAGGTGGCATTTGATTTAATTCCTTAAGAAAAACATTCTTTTGGATTTACAAGCTCTTTATCAAAAGAGATAACTATGTTGACAAGGGGGGGATACATATATGTTAATGAGCATAGGGCTGAGGTACAAACCCTGCAACACGTCCTTATTCAGTGTCATGGCACAGGTCTTGTAATCACGCATCATGATGGTTTGTGATCTATTGGTGAGGAAATCATTGAGCCAATCAAACGCTGACCAGTAAATTCCAATCTCTTTCAGTCTACAAAGTAGTCTAGGAGGTGATATAGTATTGAATGCTGCAGATAAATCCAGCCGGCCAAGTATGGATGGTAAGTCAGCATCAAAAGAGCATTGGATCTGGTAGAGGACAGTGGCCA